>NC_046303.1:29956361-30303861 GCF_004115265.2 Rhinolophus ferrumequinum | reverse complement strand
TACAGAAGACACTCTTTCCCAAAATATTCCCCTTACTCATTTTTCTATTTTGCTACAATGCCTCCGAATCCACTTTCCTTAATGACTTTGAGTCAATGCATTGAAGAATACGCAAACCCATAAGATTTTAGAATGACAGAAAGGCCTTATTTTTTCAAATTAGATGAGGAAACGGATGCTCGGAGAGTTAAGGTAGCTTTCCAAGGCCACCCAACTGTCATATAGCAGACTGGAAACCAGAACCCATGACTCCTCATTCCTGGTCTGTTATTCTTTCTATCATAATACATCATAATGTTGTATCTGGGGGCCATCATATTAAACCTGCATCAGTTATTAATGCTGTGGTTTGTATTTGTTTGATTAGGCAGTTACCCAGCTGATACCTAAGGGGAAAAGACAACGGTAAAATCAGATGAGGAGCTGTATATACATACATACAATGGACTATTATTAGGCCTTTAAAGGAATGAAATTCTGACACATGCTACAACATGGACGAATCTTGAAGAAATTATGCTAATTGGAATAAGTGAAATACAACAGAACAGTATTGTTAGATTCCACTTATATGAGGTGTCTGGAGTAGCCAAATTCAAAGAGACAGAAAATAAAATGGCGGTTGTCAGGGGCTGAGGGCCGGGGAGAATGTGAGTTACTAATCCACAGTCCGAAAGTTTCACTTAAGGAAAGCGATTCTCTTCTGGGATCTGTTTTACAACATTGTACCTACGGTCAACAGTACTATTGACTCACGCATAAAAATTACTTTAAAATGTAAGAGGCTGGTTCTCATGTTAAGTGTTTGTACCACAATAAAATAAAATTTTTAAAAAGTGTAATGTTGGCAATGTTAGGACACGTTAAGCGCTTAATAAATATTAGTTTCTTGTCTTTCCTTTGCTCCTGTCCTTGCTAATACCTAGACTTGCTAATACCTGAGAACACTTCATTTAAATAAATTGCTTTCCCCCCCAAAATAAGCAGAGTACTCCTAACCACAGGAGCTCTAGATTCCTTGAAAGCAGGGACCCTATCTTATACTTTGATCAATCAAGTATGTATTGGACATTTACTATTTGCCTAAAAAGCTATAGATTACCAATAACATGTAGCACAATGCTAGTACATAGTAGATGTCCAATAAATAAATAAATGCCTCCTGAATTGAAGTGTATTGCAGCATAATAAAAATAAGCATAAAATGCTTTATAATTTCGATTGATCTATAATCACTTGGTAACAACCTTGTTAAGCCTAACAGCATCCACAGGCAATAAGCACATCATTTTATAAGGAAACGGAAAGTTATAACAGTTATTTGTCCAAATCCACAGAAATAAAAAGTAATTTCAGAGCCAGAAATAGACAGCAGTTAATCTAACTGTCAGTAAATATGGGGAAATTTCCCAGTGGTATTTCAGTAATGGGCCCAATGAGGCATGAATGGACTATCTCTTAGGATTTCTAATGCAAAAGAACAAACATAAAAATAGAAGACTGCCCTTCATAGAGTTAGTCCCAAGTTCTCTAATCAAATTCCACGCAGCAACCAGAGTAGAGTGCCTCAGGTCAAGGAGAAAGTGTATTTGGTTCAGAGGGAGCCTGTCTAGGTTCAAGGGAATGGAATATACAAATTATGAAATGGGTTCACATCTTTGGGGTCCTTTTTTATGACTGTGCTGAAAAATAAGCTGATAGCATAAATGGTCACCAAATATGAAGGGGGTCTGATTAATGTTTGTCTTTGGGACTTTCTGCTTAGGTTGATTGTGGAAAAAGCAGGGTTTCAGCCAGAGTCTAAGGTGGACCTAGACTTCCCACCTTAGAGAATAATAAATTTTACCAGTAAGCACTCAGAAGTGAGGACTAGTAAAAACGTCAAGCTACTGATGTGAAACTAGATAATTACGATATGAGGAGAGATGAGAAGATAACAAAGTAAAAAAGAAGTGGGGGCTAAATGGGGCAGAGTTTGACACAGAGATATCTGTGTTGTGCTCAGGTCAGAAGTTAAAACAAGAATAGAGTTAGAGACTCCTTTCTGGAGTGGATAGGCTGGGAGGGGTAGAGTCCTATCGCTCTTTAGGCTATCATGTCCTCATTCCTATTATATTTATTTATATATATATATATATATATATATATATATATAAAGTATGTATGTATGTATGTATATATGTATGTATGTGTGTGTATATATATACACACACACACGTATATATATATATATATATATATATATATATTAAATGCATATATACAGAGGACATCCTCTGTAAAATTATTCCTACTTCAAAAAATCTGTTGCTCTGAGATATGGAGGTACCAGTTGGGATTGAGGGAAAGCAATTATATAGTCAGTAAGCAGAGGTCAAAACCTGAAAAGTCAAGAGGTTAATTCGAGGCAGCAGGAGGAGTTTCTCCCAGGAAGCAGATTACACAAGTAATCCTTGTGTTATGGGTTGAATTGCATCCCTCAAAAAATGTTTAGGTCCTAACCCACTGTGCCTGTAAATGTGACCTTACTTGGATATGGGGTCTTTGCATATGTAATCAAGTTAAGATGAGGCCATAATGGATTAGGATGGGCTCTAATCCAATGACTGGTATCTTTATAAGAAGAGGGAAACTTGGACACACAGCTATACAGAATGGAGGCAGCCTTGTGACGATGGAGGCATAGATTGCAATTATGCAGCTACAAACCAAGGAAGATGAAAGAATACTGGCAACCACCAGAAGTAAGGAAGAGGCAAAGTAAGATTCTTCCACAGAACCTTCAGAGGAAGCATGGAACTTGCAACACCTTGATTTTGGACGTCTAGACTTCATAACTGTGAGAGAATATATTCCTGTTGTTTTAAGCCATCCGGTTTGTGGCACTTGGTGGCAGCAGCCCTAGGAAATGAATACACCTTGATATCTAAAGATGACTTTCAACTATGTGGTTCCCAGTTTTACGAGTCAACTGAGAAAGCTGGCCTTCACATTCCAGGTCCTCAGGTGAGACCCTGGCATCACACTGTCCTCAAGCCCACCCCTTTAACCCACTAGTCCAGAAATCCCCTGGTGGAGCAAGGTTGGATGAGCATATCAGTCACAGAAGACCACTACTATGACTGGAAAGTTCAGGCCTGGCCTTCTGGGCCACACCTTTCTAGGTTCTGAGGGCCAAGATTTTTTTCCTTCACAGCCAAGAGCACAAAAATACATGCACCTCAAATTCTTTCACATCTTACTAGTGTGAGAGGTGGGTATGTGATGTTCCACCAAGTGGAAGTATAAATACTGAATAAGTAGTAAACCTTTTGAGTTTAGGGAAACCAGGAGATCAGTGGCTGTACTTTAGAGTCACTGAGATTTTAATAAACACCAGTGTCTGCCTCCATCTTCACATGGCCTTCTCCCTTCTGTGTAGCTGTGTGTCCAAGTTTCCTTCTTTTTATAAGAACACCAGTCATTGGATTAATGCCCTCCCTAATGCATTATGACTTCATCTAAACTTGACCACATCTGCAAAGTTCCTATTTCTAAATAAGGGGTACAGCCCAGGTATTTGTGTTTTTTAAAAGTTCTCCAGCATTCATCCAAATTGAAAACTTGTACTAGGTGATGACCTAGGCGATAGAAAGGGGCCTATGATAGATCCACCCAACTTCTTACTAGATCATGTAGAAGGAAAGTTATTAAACGGATGATTATACCTGGCTCTTGACAGAGTTCCCTCAGAACCACTCTTTGTGTTTTAGATTCAACATCCAGCTTTGCCCCAAACTCCTCCTCCTTCGTCCCCCACAACCAGTAGGTCACCAAGTCTTCTTAATTCTATCTTTAAGTTTCTCAAGTGCATCCTCTCCTCTACATTCCTTTGGCCACTGCCTTAGTTCAGTCTCTCACCACTTCCTGCCTAGGTTTCTGCATAGCAGCCAAACTCAGCCTCCTGCCTATAACCTTCCTCACTCCCAATTCATTCTCCAGTTACCACCAAAATGAGCCTTTAAATTACAAGTATCAAAGTGTTACTATCCTGTTTAAACCCATTTAATGGTTCCCTTTTGCCTACAGTCACTTCTGGGCTGGTTATGTGATAAATAGGACTCTCCACAATCTGGCCCTTGCCTCCTTCTCTGCACGGTCTTCTGCTGCTATTTGTTTCTTGCATTATGTTCTTCATTTATAGTTTACAGTGCTATTTCAGGCCTCAGTCTATTCATACACTGGTGTCTTTGCCCAGCAAGTCCCTCCGTAAACCTAACTTTTGGCCACTTGGAATATTAATATTCCTTCCCCAGAAAAATCTATTGACACCTATTCCCACTTACTTTTCTGTTGTAACACTTCTGTGCTTTATATACATTTTTATTATCGCCTCTATTTTTCTGCTTAATATAATTTTTAAAGGTCAGTGTCACATTCTAGATGGTGAAATCCTTGAGATAACTGCTGAGACTTCTAAAATCTTAGCCTCTGGAACAATAGCTGATATATGGGGAGCCCTCAGTAAATGTTCTGTGAGTGAATGAAAGAACTAAGAAACGAACAAATGCATTTGTCTGCTGGAAGGATAGCTATAAATGAACCCTCACCTAAAAGAAGTGAGAAGTAGAAGGAGAGGTGTGGGAGTGAGAAAGCATTTAGAAGAGAATATTTTGCTTGGAGGGCAGGACATTGGTTTAGACTAACTGGGCTAAAGAGGGAAATAAAAAATCGTTATTCTATTGTCAAGAAATGTAAAATTGATTGGTATTAGTGCACAGAATACTTGATTTATCTGCTTGCTCTGGCAGAAATCAGTTATTTTTGTTTTCCCAAATGGGTATATAAGCTGGGACTCTCCGCATTCAATCAGAACATTTCATTGGACAAACCTGTCATGCCAAGGGATGACCACCTTCATAGAAACAAAAGATGTTCTTATAAATATCCAAGTAGCTATGGTCACCTGACATAGGACTTAGCATGGTAGGAAATAAATTTTTTAGTGAATGCATTAAAACCTATCTAGGTACTCCCACAAGAAGTATCTTTGAGATATCTAGGTAGAGCTAACTGAAAAGAAGGACTTTGATGATAAAAATCTATTACAATGGTGGTCTATTGTCACTAGATATTTGATAGAGATTGAAGGTCTGTATTCTCATACACATTTTATATGAAGCCTTTACCAAAATTCCACATTTACAGTTATAAATTGTTGTATTTGATTAATACAGTGTTCCCAACACTGTAGGAGGGCAAAGAATCACATCTGATTGTGCTCATTCATGTATGTATAGTGGTTAATATGGTGCCTTGTGTATAGTAAATACTTCATAACTAGATATTTATCAAATGCGTGTGTTGAATGAACAGTCTGATTCTTTAAACACCATCTCTGGGTTGATTACATAATGAATATTCCCCATGATCTTATATTATAGTACCTTATATGCCTAAACCTGATCCAGGAAGCCCCTGGAATCTTTTCCTCATTTTCTCCTTAGTCCATGCAACTCACAACATCTCAGGTGGCCAAGCTTATGAAAGAACTTGGAACTGTTGATTCTGAAAGTTTGAGATACACAAGATCTTAAAGTGAAATCAGGCAAAGTAGGGTGAGAAGCATATTCCACACCTGCTAAATAAGTTATCCAGAAGTTTGATGATCTTAAGCATAGTCCATGCCAGGCTTCTACTATGATCTCAGTTGCCAAGAATGTATTTTTCCCATTCATTGCTATACTCTTCAAGGAAAAAGTGATGGGAAAAGAATTCATAAAATGATTGAAAGGGAGTTGTATTCAGGGTTAAGACTGCTCATGCTTACAATGTTAGAACTATAGACTTTTACCAAGAACAAGTGTTGCAGATGATGGTGAAAGAGTAATGAGGCAGAGGAACAGTTTCTTGGGCCTTATACTCCCAAGAAAAAGAATAACTCTTCTCATGCTGAGGAATGTGATCACGACAAAGAAGTAAGACAAGAAGAGTTTGCCTTAGTCAATGAAATGCAGAAGTTGCTGGAGCACCTTACACCTTAAGTCAAAGTAGGGAAGGATCGTGTGGGACCTAACTAGATGCCTAGCAGGCTAATATGTCCCAGAAACTGGACTTTTATGTGGCCAAGTAAACATTTCTCCAGCCAACCTTGTAACTTGTACTGCTGGAGGCTGGCCCAAACCATTCGACAGGCACGAGGTACTGGGCCAGATACTGTGAGTATATCAAGGGATCTTTTATAAATGATTAGAGGGAGGCCAGTCTATTGCATGATTCCAAACAGATTTCTACTTGTAATGACTCTACCAAGTCTAAAGATAGCTTTACTTTCACTCTCACTCTGGATTCAAACTAATTTATGTTCCCCCGAAAGTCATTTGGTGTAGATAATTAATGTACATTATTGGTCTACAAATTGGGAATCATTAGATGGTGAGGATGTTGAGAATCAGTAGTCTTACATAACCTCGTTTGCTTGCTTTTATATTACATAAAAAGAATCAGAATCCAAGGAGGGAAGAGAGAAGGGGTATGAGTCTTCATGGCAAACCTGCTTCACTGAACGTTAGCAGATGCTTTGAATCTGGCTTTTTTTTCTGGTTAACTCTTCTTCAACGTTTATCCTGTTTTAAGGCACTACGCTAAACTCTTTGTAAACATTTTGCCTTATTTAATCTTTACAACACATCTCTGAAGAATGTGTCACTAGTGGCTATCATTCTAGTTACTAGAATGATAGAGGTGAGGAAACTTTGTCATTTACTAGTCAGTCATAGAGTCAGTTTCATAAGAGGATAGTCAAGATCTGCTAGGATACCTTTACTCTGTGCCATGATGGTGGCGGAACACGACCTAGAATTCGTGGCACATCTAGAATTAAGCCCACATCAGCTTTTGCATCTGTAGGCGGGTCAATAGTAGCCCAAGTAATGTTAGTAAACGCATACAGACATTAAAGTCAGTTCTCAGGAATGCCATGCCCTGAGATGCAAATTACCAAGTTGGGGGTTCAAATCCAAGAAAATCTGGGAAGAAAAGGAATTTGTGATGCAGTTCCCTCTTATTGGTTCCTGATGATCATTGTTGGATTCTAATCGTCAAAGAATAGCTGGATGAGGAGAATGATTTCTATAAGAAATCGGAGATTTAGGAATTAAAGCACAATCCAAGTCAAAGTAGTTAAGGGATAGTTTTGCCTCAGAATTTATCCACCTCAGATCTCCCAAATCAAAATCTCTGAGAATATCGTGTGGAATATGGATAGGCTAAAAGGCAAGAGATGTGACATTCAAAGTCCTTAAAAACATCCAATCAACTAGATGCCAATTTAGAAAATAAAGGACAAAGGGCATATTTTTGAAGATTTTCTATGCTTTTGGGCATTACAAATAAATGTGTTTGTATCTCTCAGTGATGGTATTATATGCAACAAAATGTTTCTTATTTTTGTGATTGACCATCTAGAGCACTGGTTCTCAAATTGTTTTCCCTTGGAACATGCTGAACTTAGATTTTTCTACTTAGATTTTTCACTCTAAATGAAAAAATTTCTCAAATTGTTCCTTATTTATTTAATATTGTTTATCTGTTCAAGGATGCTAATAGTCAAGAACTAAAGGAACACATCAACAAACTAATAGATTTAGAAAATGTGGTATATACACAATGGAATATCATTCAGCAATGGCAAAGAAGGAAATCCTGCCATTTGCGACAACATAGATGTATCCTGAGGGCATTATGCTAAGTGCAATATGTCAGAGAAAAAAGAACTGTATGATATCACTTACATATGGAATCTTAAAAAGCTGAACTCATAGAAACAGAGGGTAGAATGCTGTTTGCCAGGGGCTAGAGGGTAGAGGAAGTGGGGAGATATTGGTCAAAGAATACAAACTTCCTATTACAGGATGCGTAACTTCTGGGGATCTAATGTACAGCATGGTGACTATGTTTAACAATATTGCATTTTATACTTGAGAGTTGCTAAGAGAGTTATCCTTAAATGTTCTCACCACGCATACACACACAAAAGGTAACATGTGAGATAATGGAGGTGTTAACTAACTTTGTTATGGTAATTACCTCACTATATACACATATGTGTATTAAATCACCATGTTGGACACCTTAAACTTACACAGTGCTATATGTCAATTATGGCCTAATAAAGGTAGGAGAAAAAGAAACAAATGAACAAATTGACAAACATTAGAGACAAAAATCTTCAAAAACAGGTGATCCTTGCATACCAGTTGGGCTTTTTTGACACGTGAGATCATGGTGTATCATCATATCATCTACATAAAATGTTGTCACATCATATGATAGGAAGAGTCCTCATATGATAGAATTATCTTCAGTAATATATAAGAAGGTTCGGGAACCCCAAAGAGCACTGACACCTACGGGAACACTATCCATACCAAAAGTTTGAAAAGTACAGATTTTATTACACACATGCCCTCTCACCCAGTTTTTCCACTTCTAAGTATCGATCATATCCACTGCACAAAAATATTTAAACAGGTGCATGCGGCACTTATTATAACATTGCTTGTAATATTAAAAAAATTAGAAACAAACATAGGAGAAAGTTTTGATAAATTTTAGAACATTCATACAGTAGTTTTACAAAATAGAACTATTTATTTTGATATGGATGATATTCAAGATACAAAGATAAAAGCGAGTCAAAGAATAATCCATATATATGATCTCATCTTATACATGGAAGAGGGAGGGAGAAACAAGGTCTTAGAAAAAGGTCAGGCATGATACACACCAGACATCTGATAGAGGTCACCTCAAGGTGGGAGAGTGAGGTTGAAAGGGTAAAGGAGAACTTGAACTTTTTAATCTGTATATTTCTGTATTGTTTAAATGAACTCATGAATTATTTGCCTAAATACTAATTCTCAAAAGAGAAATTATGCACTGAAAGAAAAGTACATGCAAAGAAATTTCTTTCCTTTAGAATTTAGTGCCAAAAAACTTTGCTTCAGAAAGGAATTTGTTTATACGCTTCTTCATTTCTAATAATAATAATTCGTGATGCTTCCCTTTGAATTCTGCCTTTCAGGAAACAGAATCAAAATTGATGCTTGGTCAGAACAGCCATACTAGCCTATGAGGTTAGCATATTTGCTATTGCCTCTTTTCATGGATCCCATTTCCAATTCCTGGGCTTATTTTATCAAACTTACATTATTTGTGATCTTGGTTACAAGCCACTTCATATGTTTTAAGAAAGAAATGAGGTATACATAAATAAACAAATAACCTAATAATTATTTTGATTGAAGTTGAAAGTCATTGTATGTTTCAGAATTTCTGTTAGTGATAGTTTACTTGTACTCAAATGTAACTCAATTTTAGACAGTCTTATTCTATAGCATGTAACTCACACCTTAAAAAAATAATCAGAAGGTTCCAGAACTTGCAGAAAAATATTTCGCTTTCCCCCCTTGTACTGTCTGAGGTAGTTGTTTAGATCTAGTGAGCCATCCAAATTAATTGTACCCAAAGGAAGTCCGTAGACCTCAGGGATTTGATGGCAATGTATCTATTTATTGAAGTCCTCTGTGGGTGAAGTAAAATAGTCCCTTAAAGAATATTCAATGGAAAGACCCCAGTACAGATTTATACAAGCAAAAGAAAATACAGTCTACTTCAACTAGTAAGGCTTTAATACTGTACATCATGAATCAAGAATAGAAGCACACATTTCCCTACCACTGACACACAGCAACACACACACACACACACACACACACACACACACACACACACACTCTAGAGTATTCTGTTTTACAAGTCCCAAGGTTGACTCTATCCCTGGTTAAGAAGAAAAAGAAGATCATTTTTAGTACTTTTTAGTGTGTTCTTTATTTTGAGTGTCTTTTGAAACACATCCTGCTGTGTTCCAGAAATAAACTGGCAGCTCTCTCTCTTGCCTTGTTGAAACTGCTCTCCGTTTAGCTCCCCATGCAAACAAAGCTATGAGAAGAGTATTTTGGACTAGGCTTTTCCCCACTAACAGCTTGAATGTACTCTGGGAACACTAACATGATTTTTTAATTAACATTAATTCTGCTTAGCTTCAACTATGAAATAAATGGGGTTTCTTCAAACACCAATTAACAAAGCAAACCCCAATAAAGGGAAAATACTCTCTCCCCACTTCCAGCCCCCAACAGGAAATTCCCCCCTGTTGAGTTTTCCCCAAGGTCTCTATAAAGTCTTGCTGATGAACTTGCTAGAGCCTTAATGAGAATGAATCAGCACAGATTTTCCATCATATAAACAGAAATATTTAATTTCATGAAAGGGGACAGCATGCTTGACTCTGCCCAGCCTACCACATAATATCTTCAGTTTTCCTCCTTCCTCGTAATTTATTTCTCATAGCATTTTCATTAGAGTAATTCCTCAGGGTTTCTCAAATCTGAGGACTATACCTAAACATCGTAGATGAAACAAAAAGACTTAAGTCTTTACTTCATTGCTGACTCCATTTTCTTACCTGAAGCAGAGGGAAAATATTTGCCCTCTTTATGTTTGCTCAGAATAAATTTTCCTGCATGTGCCACTCTCAGGATCCAAAGAGACAACCATACTTCCAGACATGCCTGCTCATGGAGCAGAGCGACATATCCAGAGATCTCACTAGGACATCATTTCTCACACCATGTTCGGAAAAAAAACACACAATGTTATTCTGTGTACTACCCGAAAAGGGTTCCGTGGTCAAATAAATTTGGGAAATGGTGCAAATCATACGCTTTTAGAGATTCACAAAACATGTTAGCATATGAAAAGATCTGAAAAGTCTTTTAATTAAAAAGAAAACTTAAGTAACTTTGCTTAATCCTATTTATTTTTCCAACCTATTTGACCACAAGCCTTTCTTCTTGGAACACTAGCATTCTACAAATCATTGGGGGAAAAAAAAATTGGGAAGGAAATGAATACTTACTAAGCACCAACCATGTGCATTGATTATTTTAATTAGTCCTTCTAACAATCCTTTGAGATAAGTATTATTATACCCACTTAAAAAGTTCACAGTACTTTAAAGCATATCCAGTTTCCCATATGTAATATATAAGAAAGCAATATATAACAAATGATAGAGCTAGCATTCAAATCCAGGTCTGTCTGACTTAACTCTATTTAACCTCCAAGCTACTTTTTTTTTTCCTGGTAGCCAAAACTCGACTTACCTCTTGCCCTGTGTTAACAGATTGATTACATCTAGGTGGTAGACTCCGTAAGGGCAGAGATTGTGTCTGTTGTGTTTATTTGGGTCACTCCAGTGCTCAACACAGTCCCCAGAACACAACAGACTCTCAACGGCTATTGATTGGACAAAAGAATGAATGTGGTTATCAAGAACAAATGAAGGTACTACAAGATGTTCAGATTATGCTGTACTAACATGAGCTAGAGAACTTTCTAGGGACAGTAACCCAAATGGTTGAGGCGATTTGAAACTACATCACATGAGAAAAAATCATCCATTTTAACTGCTTAATCTGAGTTGAAGAAGTCTTTAGGGAGGGTGGCATAACATGATGATGGCTTGAATACTTGAAAGGTGGGACTAGAAAGTGAAAATTGGATTATTCAAGCCTGAGGTGAAGTGAATCTATGACCTTCAAGATTCCATTCAGGACTGGAATTCTGTGAGCTTTGGGGCTGTTAAAGATACACAAAAATGGTGTGGTTCACTGTCACTGGTGATCAGTTTTCTTCCTAGAGGATGAACTCTCTAGAATCATATAGTTTGGAATTCCTTTATTAGTCAAGGTTCTCCAGAGAAACAGAACAAATAGTAGACAGATAGAAAACAGATTATAATTAATATAATACTCGGTATTGTATTGTATTATATTATATGATATATTATATTATACTATACTATACTATACTATACTATACTATACTGTACCATATTATATTATATTATGTTATATTATATTATATTATATTATATTATATTATATTATATTATATTATATTATATTATATAGACCCGGTCTTATTTTACTATAAGACCAGGTCTTATATTAATTTTTGCTCCAAAAGACTCATTAGATCTGATGGTCCAGCTAGGTCTTATTTTCAGGGAAACACAGTAGATAGATAGATAGATAGATAGATAGATAGATAGATAGATGATAGATAGATAGATAAATGAGAGGAGATTTATTATGGGAATTGGCCCATAGGATAACGGAGGCTGAGATATGCCATGATATGCCATCTGCAAGCTGACCCTGGAAAGCTAATGGTGTACTTCAGTCCAAGTCAACCAGGGGAGATAACAGTGTAACTCCCAGACCAACTACAAAGGCCCATGGGTAGAGGTAGCATTGGTGGACATGCTAGCTTGAGAGAAGAAGGAGAGAGGAAATTTGCTCTTCCTCCGTCTTTTTGTTCTATTTGGTCTCTCAACAGTTTAGATGATACTGGCCCACATTGCTGAGGGTGGGTCTTCTTTACTCAGTCTATGGATGCAAATGCTAATCTGTTCTGATAATACCTTCCCAGACATAGGCAGAAATAGTTTTACCAACTATCTGGGCATCCCTTAGCCCAATCAAAATTACCCATCACAATTCCATAGGGTGTCCTTACAACTTACAAATGTTGCTGAGGAAATATAGTTTCAAGGGCACCAACATAATACAGTATCAATCATACAAAAAGAATCCCAATGGTTTTATGATGGAAACACCAAAGCTTTACTGCATCATAATTTGCCATAGAATGAAATTTGCAGAATATGATAACATTTTTATAGGAATCTATCCAATGGGCTTCATTTATAAGAATTGCTGGAAAGAAGTTTATTATAGTATGTGTACCTACAAAAAGAGGTATTACAGAGAACTTATTAAGGCATAAGGGGAATAACTAAAATTTCAGAATAGAAGCATCTGGGAAATCTTCTTGTACATTAATCAATTAGTTGCAATATTTATAGAAAACCTCCAAAAAGTACAGGAACTGTATTGGATTTGGGTGGGAATGAGTGCTTGGATAATTAAATATGTAGAGATAGATGCAGACATATATTCTGACACAGAAAAGAGTAGGAAAACATGAAAGAATTATATTAAATAAAAACATATTACATCTTTATTATGAGTACATATGTGCAAACACCAGTAATATTATGGCAAAGAATTTGAGAAAACCACCACAGATCATAAACAGTAACTGTGTGTACTGTGCATATCTGTTCATGAATGTTTAAAGGCCAGTGTGGAAGTGTAAAATTATTGACAAAGTCAGCTCCATCAGTTAGGTTTCCCTATAATCCTATGTAGACTGTTCTCCACTCCAGTATCAAAGTTAATAATGCCTAATTATTTACTGAGGTTTCCCCCTGTTCCTAATCCAATTCATTAGGGCTAAAAACAGTGTTTTAATACATCTGCTAGGGAAATTACTGGAAAATGTCTATATAAAACACTATTTGTACATGTTAATATTTTTAAGAAGAAAAATGGATTATGCTTTGAATCACTTGGAAGTCATTTGAATAAATAACTGAACAGCAAAGATGTGCTGATAGCCAGCTACAAATAGTGCACTTAGGGGACCCATCAAAGAGTGAAACACAGGTCTGTCTAGAAGAGCTCACTCTCCAGAAAGGGAGAGAGAACATTGGCAATAACAAGAATACAAAGTGGAGGGGCGGCCACATGGCTCAGTTGGTTAGAGCACAAGCTCTGAACAAGAGGGTTGCCAGTTCGATTCCCACATGGGCCAGCAAGCTGCACCCCCCGCAACTAGATTGAAGACAATGAGCTGCCGCTGAGCTTCCGGAGGGGTGGCCAGATGGCTCAGTTGGTTAGAGCACAAGTTCTCAACAACAAGGTTGCCAGTTCAATTCCCTCATGGGATGGTGGGCTGCACCCCCTACAACTAAAGATTGGAAATAGCAACTGGACTTGGAGCTGAGCTGTGCCCTCCACAGCTAGATTGAAGGACAACAAATTGGAGCTGATTGGCCCTGGAGAGACACACTGTTCCCCAATATTCCCCAATAAAAAGTATTTAAAAAAAAAAGAATACAATGTGTAAAGTAACATTTTACATCAAGATGGCATAGTAGGGAAATGCTGTACTTGCATCTTCTCATAACCACATCAAAATTACAACTAAACTACAGAACAACCATTATTGACAATCACCTGAAGTCTAGCAGAATAGAAGTCCTATAACTGAGGCTATAGAGAAGCCACATCAAGAGTGGTATGAGGGGCAGAGACACAGAACTGGCTGGTCCCACACCCATGTGTGACCGTTAAAAATTGGGAGGGTTATCTTGGCAGTGGTCCCCCTGAGGAGCAAGGGGTCCCAGCCCCCATCAAGCTCCCCAGTCCAGGGTTCAAGAGGCAGGGAGAGAAGTCCCCACAACTTCTGGCTGTGAAAAACAGCAGAGAATGTGGCTGAGATGCAGGGCTGCTGGAGTCCCAAGTATTCCTCTTCAAGGGCCCATGCACAGACTTACACAATGACAGACTCACTTGCTCTGAGCTCCAGTTCTTGGACAGCAGCTTGAAAGGTGCCAGGGATTTATAGGGAGAAACTGAATTGTTTACCTTCACAGTGAGGGCTGGAGGAGCAGCTTTCTCCCAGACAGAAGTGCTGGCAGAGACCATTATTTCTTTATTGAGCCCTCTCCCCTCACAGAGTGCAGACATGGGCAGGCACCACATCTGAGTTTCCATCAACCTGTCTGACACCATTCATCCTGCCCTGGTGATTTCCTGAGACCCCACCCCACTCAACTTATGGACCCACCCAAGCTGCTTCCTGAATACAGCCTGCATCAGGGTCCCTCCCAGGACACGCCAGGTCAGTTTTGTACTACCCCAGAGCACAACCAGGTCACCTATACAGACAACGCACCCAAAGGGAAGATTGGGAAGGCACCAGAGCCCCTCTAAAGTGAATTCTTCTCTGTAGGGTCAGCCTTGAACAACAGTTCTTCCACTGTAGCCAAAGCCAGTCCTCATAACCAATCAGCCTGAGGATCAATCCTTCTCACTGATGTGCAAACAACAACAAAGGCTCAACAACAACATGAGAGCAAACACAAACCACAAAAGGGACACACCTGCAACATCTGGCTCAGGTGACCAGGGACACTGCACTACTGGACACCTACTAAGTAAGGCCACTCTATTAAGACCAGGAGACATAGTAGATCTACCTAATACATAGAAACAAACACAGGGAGGCAGGCAAAATAAGGACACAAAGCAATATGTCCCAAATGAAAGAACTGAACAAAGCTTCAGAAAAAGAACTAAAAAAAAATGGAGACAAGCAATCTACCACATACCAAGTTCAAAACATTTGTTATAAGGATGCTCAATGATTTCAGTGAGAACTTCAACAAAAAGATAGGAAACATAAAAGCAGAGATCAAAAATATAAAAAAGAACAAGTCAGAAATGAAGAATACAGTAACTGCACTAAAGAATATATTAGAGGGAATCAACAATAGATTAGATGAAACAGAGGTCTGATTCAGCAATTTGGAAGATAAAGTATCAGAAAATACCCAATCAGAACAGCAAAAAGAAATAAGAATCCAAAAAAATGAGGATAGTTCAAGGGGCCTCTGGGACAACATCAAACATACCAACATTCACATCACTGCAGTACCAGAAGGAGAAGAGACAGAGAGCAAGGAATTAAAAACTTATTTGAAGAAATAACGAAATGTCCCCTACCTGGTGAAGGAAATATACATACAAGTCCAGGAAGAGCAGAGAGTCCCAAACAAGATGAACCCAAAGAGGCCCACACCAAGACACATAATAATTAAAATGCCAAAGGTTAAAGACAAAGAATCTTAAAAGCACCAAGAAAAAAGCTGTTAGTTACTTACAAGGAAGCTCCCACAAGACTATCAGCTGATTTCTCAACAGAAACTTTGCAGGCCAGAAGGGATTGGCACCAAAGATCCAAAATGATGAAAAACAACAACCTACAACCAAGAGTACTCTACCCAGCAAAGCTATCATTTAGGTTCAGAGGGAAAAAGAGTTTCCCAGACAATAAAAAGCTAAAGGAGTTCATCACCACCAAACCAATACTACAAGAAATGTTAGGGACCTCTATGAGGTGAAAAAAAAAAGGATAAAATTATGAATAATAAAATGGCAATAACTACATATCTATCAGCAATTACTTTGAATGTAAATGGATTAAATGCTACAATCAAAAGATATAGTGTAGCTGAATGGATAAGAAAACGAGACCCTTATATATGTTGCTTACAAGAGACTCACTTCAGATCAAAAGTCAAGCACAGACTGAAACTCAAGGAATGGGAAAAGATATTTCATGAAAATGGAAATGAAAAAAAAACAAACCTAGGGTAGCAATACTTACACCAGATAAAACAGACTTTAAAACAAAGGCTATAACAAGAGACAAAGAAGGATATTTATCCAAAGAAACTCAAAACACTCCTTCAAAGGGACATATGCATCCACATGTTCATTGCAGCATTATTTACAATAGCCAAGATATGGAGGCAACTTGGGTATCCATCAATGGATAAATGGATAAAGACGAAGCGGTACATCTATACAGTAGAATATTACTCAGCCATAAAAAAAAAAAGAATGAAATCTTGCTATCAACAACGACATGGATGGACCTGGAGGGTATTGTGCTGAGTGGATTAAGTCAGACAGAGGAAAACAAATGCCATATGATTAAATGTGGAATCTAAAGAACAAAATAAACACACATACAAAACAGAAACAGACTCATAGATAAAGGGAGCATTTTGATTGTGGGGAGCCAGATTGTGGGCGGGTGGGGGCAAGGTGGGTAGCGAAATAGGTGAAAAAGGTGAAGGGATTAAGAAGTATACAAATTGGCAGAAAATTGTCATGGGTATATAAAGTATAACATAAGGAATAGATTCAATAATATTGAATAACTGTATGGTGTCAGATGGGTACTAGATTTATCAGGGTGATCACTTTGTAAGTTGTATAAATGTCTAATCACTATATTGTACACCTGGAACATATAATATTGTATGTCAACTGTAATTAAAAATTCAAAAAAATATTTTAAAAAAGGTGGAAAGTAGCAATCACTGCAAGAGAAGGACAGATGAAGTGACATGGGTTTCAGATGATAGTATTCATAGCACATGTGTCAGATCTAGACTCAACAGTCTGTCACGGTCTCACCTTTCATGACATTCTGTCCAATACAAAAAGTCTGACCAAATGTGTGGGATATCTATAAAGTCTAGAAACATAGATAATACTATTATTTTATTTTTTTACAAATTGAAAATATCCTTGATGACATTATGATTATTTGCCTATTTTTTTATGTTGTATAGACACTCTGTAGATGTGAAAGCAAAACAACTTTGTGTGTAATCAATTCAAATGTATAATGGAATAAGTGAGTCTTGGAATCCTGGATGATTCCCACGTTCAAAATGTGAATATTCTCTTAATTTGTTTGCTAATAATAGGAATAAATTGTAGAATGATTATGGAAGAAAACAGAATCCTTACAGACTTAATATTATTTTGGTGCAAAAGTAATTGCGGTTTTTGCAATTATTAATCTTTTAAACCGCAATTACTCTTGCACCAATCTAATAGTATAAAATGGGCAAGCATAACTAAGAAAATAGACACTGCTTTTATTCTAGATTCTACACGGTTTTGTAAATATGTTCATAAGAAGAAACTAGAGATAAATTACCTTGAAACAGATAACATGTATGCTGTTTAATTGCCAAGAACCACTAAGCATTTTGAATCAAATAAGACTGAAGGTTCTTAACTCTGTAGCTTAATCTTATTATAAACTTTAAGAAACAAAATTTTTCTTCAAAAAATAATTTGATGCTCAGATTTACTAAAAGCATATAGTATAGAATGATTTTTCTTATCATCTTTTTATTATTTTTTTCCTAATACAAAAAGTGACATATCCAAGTGCTTGTTCTTCATCTGATGTTTCTATGAGCAGCAGAGCAGAAAACTCGGATATCTATTCATTCGTAATGCGTCATTCCAATGTATTCAGGAAAATTGACTTCATATGTCATAGGCAATTAGAAAACTTACGTTTAGTTCCAGGTTTTTAAAGTACAGCACCATATACTTTTGGGAATGAGTACATGTATTGATGTCTTTCAACATGTCTGGATATCTTTCTATCGCTCACTTTTAAGGTGGGTACATTCTTTCCATGGCCATTTCATTTAAAATATTAATCAAAATATATTTTTCTTGTTTTAATCCCTTAGCTAGGATTGTGTAATAGAATTTTACTATGTTTTTTTTCTTGTAAGCAAGATAATTTGTCCTGCGATTCAGTAACCCGGAATGTTCAGTCCCTAGAAGTAATTTTTAGAGTTTCACCTGAGAAGATAGTCAAATAAGGTATAGGTGAAAAATGGTAAGTTGATCTGCCATGTTCATATAGCAGGGAATAGTAGGCCTGTGAATGTTGCACCATTAAGAAGGCACACTTCATTGAAGTGTGAGTGACAACTGGGCTCGCTCTACTTATTAACAGTGGTTTGTAGGACCTGCCAGCTGATGAATTCCAGTGAGCTGAGCTGGAATCATCCAGATGTCCAAGCCTTCGGACATGTATGGATCAACACTTCAGGACTGATGTGTGCTTTCACTGTCGGCCAAGGGCATAGGTGGGCCCCATCGAAACTTTTCACAGATTTGACATACTCATTAGCAGAAGACAGACATTTAGGGCAGCACTGTCCAGATACAATGTCTTAATCACAGGAACACTTTCTAACACTTCCTTTGTGGAAGCCTTTGCATCAACCAATCATCAAGTACCTGTTAGGTTTCAGGTCTCCTCGGACTAGACCTCTCAACTAGACCTCAGACTAGTGTGAACTATGATTGACTGTGGCTTGTTTCTTGAAGCAGTGTTTTCCCTCAGCTTCCTTGATGCCACACTGTCCTAGTTTTCCTCCAACTTCTCTGGCCTCACTTCTGAGACTTCTTTGCATGTGCCTCTTCCTCTGAGAAGCCTTTAAAAAGACATTATGGATGTGTGGTCAGCTACAAATGATAGACTGGGAAGAAAATAGACAATACACCCACATTGGTGTGGGCAAAACTGCTAAAACAAATAGCATATCCCAAAAATGTATTGTAGTTCAAATATAAGAAAGGTTTATTTCTTGCTTACCTAACTATTCAAAGTGGGGGTTCATGGTTGGCTGACAGTTACCCCACATGGTGATTCAGGAACCCAGACTCCTTCTATCTCATGGCTTCACCCTACCCATTGTCATCTGCACGCACCCAGCAGAAGAGCATAAAAATGCAAATAAGAGGCATAACACAGACATTTCGGCTCATAATCCACTTCCTGGAATTTAGTCACATAATCACACAACTGCAAAAAAGAGTAGAGAATGTGCTGTAGTCATGTGCCCAGGCAAAGAAATGGAGAACAAATTTTAAGAGACAGCCAGAAGACTATACCACAGCATGTCAGAATGGATTAATATCATTTATATAGAAGAACTTCCATAAATTGAGTACGAAGAAAACACTAGGCTTATCAGGGAGATCACTTCATAAGTTATATAAATGTCTAATCACTGTGTTATACACTTGAAACTAATATAATATTGTATGTCAACTGCAATTGAAAAAAAGTTTTTAATTAAAAAAAAAAGCATAGGGTGGCTGGTTGGCTCAGTTGATTAGAGTGTGGTGCTGATAACACCAAGGCTGAGGGTTCAAAACCTCGCATGGGGTAAATGACACAGACATACATACACAAAAATATCACCAAAGCAGAAATGCATGTCACCCTTAAAGAGACGTCCAACCTCAGTAATTATCAGAGAAATGCCATTTAAAACAATAATGATAGGTCATTGCCAAATATTTGAAAAAGCAATAATATCAAGCGTTGATGTGTATTTGGGGAAATAGACACTTTCAGACGTTGGAAAATTACAGTAATTTTTAAGAAAAACAATCTGTCAACATATATTAAAATATAAACTCATGCTCTTTAACCAATAATCCAACTTTTGGGACACTGCAGTGAATACTGTGATGTGCCCTCCAAACCCCCTCCAGAACTGGAGCAGTTGTTCAGCCGGCTGCCAGCAGTGTTGTCTGCTGATGACTCACAGCTGTGTTCCTCTTTAGGAATTTTTCCTCCACAGAAGGAAGTGGCCTTACCCTAGACCAGGGGTGTCCAAACTTTTCTCAACGTTTTTCACCCAGGGCCATATGCAGTAAAATACACAAACAGCTGGGCCACTCACTCGAGGTGAAGTACGTATTGCCTCACCTGGTTTACTTAAGTAAACTAAATATGTTTTTGGAATTTGCTGCGGGCCAATAAAAAATGGATCGCGGGCTGCAGTTGGCCCGCGGGCCGCAGTTTGGACACCACTGGTCTAGACCATGTCCCCTTCCGGGGGGAAGTTCACCTGTAGTGACTGGTCAATACAGACACTATAAAGGCTGGTCTCCTTACCTCAAATCGGGCTATCACTCAAGGACTGACTCAGTGCATTAAAAATACATGATTTCTCACTAGGGCATCTATGAGGGTCAACAAACCAGAATCGTTTTATTAGAGAGTCAATAACTCACAGAAAAAAATCTTTAGGTTTTGTCTGTTTTGGAGACTAGTATTAGATGAGTAACCCAGTTTATTCGGGGAAATTTTGTTTGTTTACTTACCTCAAGGTAACAAAGATTTCTTTGCTTATGTATGTTCAATGCTTTGTCTAGTTGCAGCAGAGAAAAATGTCAGTTGTGCTTTTTCAACAATTTTCATCTGTTGGTATTATTAAGGTAAAACTGGGCACAGACAACTTGTTTGTGCTTCAACCTGCATGGTTTATGTAACAATATTTTACTTTCATCTGCCGTATCTAACAATTGGGATGGTTAATTTTATGTCAACTTGACTGCACCATGGGCTGTCCAGATTAAACATTATTTCCAGGTGTGTCTGTGAGCATGCTTGAATTGGTAGATTCTGTTAGCTAAATTGCCCTCCCCAATGTGTATGTGTGGGGGGAATGGGGGGGCAATATCCAGTCTGTTGAGGGATTAAATAGAACAAGAGGCAGAGGAAGGAGGAATTTGTCCGTTTTCTTTCTTGCCTGCCTACTTGAGGTGGGACACCGGTCTTCTTCTCCCCTTGGACTGGGATATACACCATTGCCCCTACTTGTTCCCAGGCTTTTGGACTGTGACTGGAATTACAATACTGGCTTTTTTGGGTCTCCAATTTGCAGACGGCAGATTGTGGCATTTATCAGGCTCCATACTCACATGAGCCAATAAATCTCTACGTTATATAAATGTACGTATGGCCTATTGATTCTATTTCTCTGGAGAACCCCGACAAATTCAGGGGTCTGCAATTGACCCTCATGATAACTAAATGGTTATTGATGTGCCCATTTTACAGATAAGGAAATAGTTTAAGGAAGATTTTTAAAAAACTATTTACAACAGTTCATTGTAGAACTGGAATTTATACTGGAGTCTCTTTTGTCTAGATTAGATGCATCCTCTTCAGGTACTTTTTTCATAAAGACCCAAGTAAGAAGCTTAAATTGCTTCCCTTTTGTAATATTTCTTCCATTTCCTGAAAACTAGTAGTTATTCCAAGCAGGGACTTGCATTTGAGTCTTATCATTTTAAGGACTCTTAGATGTACTTATCTCCTGGAGAATAAAAA
Organism: Rhinolophus ferrumequinum; assembly: GCF_004115265.2. Classification (NCBI taxonomy): domain Eukaryota; kingdom Metazoa; phylum Chordata; class Mammalia; order Chiroptera; family Rhinolophidae; genus Rhinolophus; species Rhinolophus ferrumequinum. Next base: position 30,282,105 of record NC_046303.1, on the reverse strand, counting down.
TAGCAGATGCTTCTTCAGCAGGGGCTACATCTTCTTACAAGTTTTGTAATAGCTTCAGAACATTTTGGCTATGTCTACATGATAAAAATAAAGTGTTTTCCCCATTAAAAGCAATTGGAGGAGTGTGTGTGTGTGTGTGTGTGTGTGTGTGTGTGTGTGTGTGTGTGTGTGACCAAAATGGCTAAACTCCTCCTGACCTTCCTTCCTATTTCTGAAACTGAAAAGCTCTTGTTCACAACTCTAAGGTCTGTCTACAGGCTGCAGGGCGTACACCTGTGCTGTGAGGTCTGCCCAAAGGACTGTGCTAGATCTGTGTGAGATATGCTGCCCCGGGGCCCCAGCCCCTGTGGAATCCAGGCAGACTACCATGTGGGTGTCTTTCCTCCTCCTGAACATGCATCTGACAAGGATCTTTCATTGTTATAATTGCTGAGGAAGTAACCAAGGTGTGGCTTTAGAACAATCAGTTCTTTTCAGAATTCTACAACTACTCTAAGGAAACTTTAATTTTGGTTCCTAGAATTAAATTAAAAACAAAAAACAAAAAACCATACCTGTGGTTTCAAAAAGGTTTTTGTTCTGAATGCATTCTGCACCTCTCCTCTCCTATTAACCTGCCAGCACCATGAAGTAGGCGTTACTGTGCAGTTGGGGATACGTCGCTTTTCAGCCATGACTGTAGAATCCCACCCCTGACCGTTTGATGTTGCATGTCATTGTGTTTAGGATATTTGTAATGTAGCTTAGCACAGATTTAACTTTTAATCATTAAATTCCCTGCCAACATAGGCAAGTAAAAAACAGATAATCCTAAATTTTTTATTTTGAATCCTAGGTTGAAGATGTACCTCTACCTGCATCAGGGCCCTCAATATCTGTAGGAGCATGAAGCTGCACTCCCAGTGCACAAACGACCCGGAGGGTGGTGTCAAACCTCCCATAGGTTTACCCTTTGCTTTATACCAAGATGGCCGCACACAGGCTCCCAGGGGCCCCATCTTCCCTGCTCTCCTCTCCTCTTGCATTTCCTACCTCTCAGCGTTGGCCCATAATTGGTCCATTGTTTTTGTTTCCTTCCTGCAGCTTCCTCACATGCTCAAGACCACGGAGGTCAGTGTTTCTGATTCCTTCCTGCAGGGGGTTGATGATACCACATACTGTTGAGAGAAGTGGTTCTGGAAACTTCGTATTACTCAGAGTGAGGGATTTACAAGATGAACCATTCTACTAACATTGGTGGGCTCTCATAGGGATCACAACCATGTATTATGTGGATAATTTTACCACTTGTATCAAATATTATTCAGGATCTTGCCATCTTAATATGTTTAAATTATTTAAATGAGTTGTTCATCTCAACTTGCTGGGGTTGTGGAGACAGGTTCTTCCTAACAGTATCCAGTTAGGTCCTTCCATGTTGATGTTTTCGGACTCTCTCTCCTTGCATTCCTGTTTAAAGAGACATACAGTACCGACCTTCCTCCAGGTATGGCGAGGGATGTACTCTTCCTATCAAACATATGGCTCTTTGAAGGCAGGTGTTTCTTGACTGGGAAAAGGCATAGTCAGAAGAGCTGACCAAATGACTCCTCCTCACAGAAGAGAGGGTAGGAAATGATGAAGGGTGTAAGAAAGACATCCTGTCACATTTTGTGTGTGTGTGTGTGTGTGTAGCAGACTAACTTCCTGAAAATTACTGGTCTAACCTTAAATTAAGTTTTCAACCACCGACAGAAGAGATGGAGCAGGGAAGGAGGCTGACAATAGAATATAAACAGACTAAAACCTAATGCCGGAGAAACAGCAAATCAGGTCACCTGCATCCTGAAAATCAAGAGTTGACCAAACTTTACAGTTTGGTCAGCGGTTTCCCAACACTGAGTTTATTGTTTTTATTTAAAAAAAAAAAATAGAGAAAAAGGCGAGCAATCATCAAACAGGTTGAAATTGTGCATAAATAGCAAGCAGATGAATATGAGTAAGAGAATCCCCTGGGGTCCTGCTCCAAATGCTCCCCAAACTGGGCCTCCTTCCCCTTCTGCCTATGCCAGCAAAGAGCTCTGCTGACCTTGCTTCTTCTCAGTCAAAACACACCTGCCTTCAAAGAGCCATATGTCTGACTGGAAGAGTGCATCCCTCGCCATACCCGGAGGAATATACCTCTTCAAACAGATATACAAGGAGGGACAGTCTGAAAACATCAACATGGAAGGATCTACTGGGTACCCAGAAACCTGTCTCAACCCCAGCAAGTTGAAATTAATAATTCATTTAAATAATTTAAACATATTTAGATAGCAAGGTGCTGAATAATATTTGACACAAGTAGTAAAATTGGCCCTAGAGATTCTAAATACTTTAGGAAATTTATTTCCATCCTTCTGGAATCAGTATAAACATGTTTCACGTTAAAATAAGAAATGCCCAAATTGAAATAGAGACCATGCCTTTTCTGAAAAAAACTCTCTCATGTTTCTGGACAAAATATCCATGGCTTCTGAATGAAGAAATAATTGTTCTCATTCTAGACTAAATGCTATAGGTCATTTTACTTAGAAAAAGGAACATTCTTCACATTTCCTAGAGATCACAAAAGAAAATTGAAAGCATTGCAAATGTTGTGTGGCTGCTTTATGAATTAGTCCTTTAATGTTTTAAAATCAAATACAACAGAAAAGCTTCAGAGGAGTATATTTTTTTTGTCTAAGGAGCCAATGAAGATCTCTGTGGTTAGTGATATTTTTAATTCAGCTCTGGACTTTCTCCAGGAAATCACTAATAATTACTAATTGTATTTTTGTAAGTAAATGAAAGGATGCAGTCTTTTTTTCAATGCCTCCTTTCACTTGTGTAATTAATGATGTTGCTTTTTCACATGATTGAGTAAAGCTATAATACAGAGACATGAATTAACTGAGAAAGCTTCTTTGTGCAATCTTAGAGAAATGAAGTGTAAATCCTAGTCATGGGATTGTCTTTAAAAAAGCTATTTCTTCATTTTATTTTTCATTTTCATGGCTTAGATTTATAACAGACACTTAGATTTATAACAGAAAAGAGAACCATTTAGTGAAGTTGCTCTAAATGTCGTTTTCCATTGATTTGTGGACAATCATATTTACAAAAGTATATTAATGAGATTTTCTTAGAGAGCCGTTTCACAGTGTTGAATTTAACTCTACAATACAATAAGAGTAAAGCATAGGGCATATTTTCTGATGCCTCCAAGGCTTCCAAATGGCAAATTTAGATGGCTCCTTCAATTTGTGAAGTCATGTTTATTCAATAAAATCTCTAGTTCTTTCATTAAATTGAACGGAAATTTATGTTCCAGAGAAGAAACTGACAGGAATAACAAGGAAGAAAGACTAATGTCTTGCATCAAAGGGTGTTGGTTTCCCTTTTAGACTCATGATAACTAGGGGAGTATCATCATGGAAACACACAGGTATTCTCACTTATAAATGGTGTGTGTTTCTGAGCATCTTATATTAAAGGCGGTTACAAAAACTTGACCATACATTAGACTCTCCTCTTCCCTTTCGTGTTCCCTGCTATATTGCCCTCTAGCATTTTTCTTCTTTTTTTTCCCTCCCTTCTTTCCTTCCTTCCTTCCTTCTTTCCTTCCATCCTCCCTTTTCTTCCTTTCCTCCCCTCCTCCCTCTCTTCTTCCCTTGGTCACTTCCTCACTCTCTTTTTTATTACTTCTTTCCTTACTTCTGTATTACTTTTTTTTGGCTTTATTTTTCATAGAGGAGAAATATTCCAGTCCTTGAAGATAGTTTAAATCCAGGTGTTTATTCCCAGGTTGGACATGGAAAAGGGATTTATTACCAGCTATTTAAAAATAAGCCCAAAATTCAGACTGAAATTGGAATGTTTGGGTTGTGAGAGCAGGGGGAGTGGGTGAAAGTAACACAAAAATTACTAAGGAGATAGCGAAAACTATATATCAGCTGAGTATTGTGTATGTGGGACCATAGTCAGATATGAAGAGAGAGGAGTGATCAAGTACAAAGCATTATTCTACTATTAATACTAGCAAATACTTAAATAGCACATACTACGTACCAGGCACTGAGTGTATATATTCATATTTCTTACAAAAATCCCATGAGGTAGGTAGAATTATGCCCATTTTACATATTAGGAAATGAAAGCACAGAAGGAATAAATAACTTGCTCAAGATCACACATTCGTATAAGGTTTTAAACCTAGGCATTCTGGCTTCAAAATCTGTCCTCTTACTCATTACAATATGCCATCTCTCTTGAGATTGCTTTCTTCCAGTTCAGTGTCTTTTAATGGGACCACTCACTGTTGGTGGCATTTCCCCATCAACATTTTGAAGGAGCTATTTATTATCTTCCACGACTGTTCACTTGATTAGTCAGTACATGTTGTGAATGTAGCACAATCCTCACCCACCTCCAAGAAAACAAGTCTGGCCATCCATGCTCCAATCATCCTTTTATCCATCCATTCAACCCTAAGATCCACATGATTCTCACTACAGGACCCTCACCCAACAACATTTTTATACTGGCAAAATCTGGTTAGGATGGACATTGATGGCGGTCTTGAAGGGGAAAGACAATGAAAGATTTCTGTAAAGAGAATGACGCCGTCTAAGAAGAGTATAAGGAAGAAAGGAGGGTATCACGGCTAAGAACACTGGCCCTAGAATCCAGACAGACCCAGATTTAAATCCTGCCTCTGCCACTTCATAGCTGCAAGACCACCGGCAAGGTACTTAACTTTTTTGAGGTTGTCTTCTCAGCTGTCAAATCGGAATAATTATACATACCTTGCAGGTTATTGTGAGAATTCAATGAAGCAATGTCTGTCTGGTTCTCTGTAGCCCAATGCCAGGCACAAGGTGCCTAATAAAGAATACTTTTATACATATAGGTATGGACAGGTATGGATAACCTGAAGATTGGTCATCAGCCCTGGGAATATTTTAGTGGGAAGATATGTTCTTTTATTTTTCTGACCAAGAATACTCATTGCTCTTTTCCTATAGAGGTATTGAATTTTTAAATAATTTTAAAAATTAGCAAGCTCTTATTTAGTTTACAAGATTTCAGCTGTACTTTTGAGGCTTCTTTTGAAGAGGAGCAATGCCCGTGACTATACAAACACACATGCATACACACACATAATATTGGGACTAACTTCTTTGTGGCTTAGACCGCTTGCCAAGAAATATAAACAGTAGAATGGATGAAAAATGCTGGAGGTGAAAGCTGTGCCTGACTCCCCCAACCCACAGCCAATGCTAATGCACTTATGTTTGATACACACTTCAGTTAAGGCAGTAAACAAACTTCACAGCCCAAGAATAATTTTGGATTATTTATTTCAACGAACACATTCCCACTGGGTTCCTACTGATTGTGAAATAATTTCAGTCAGGTATTTCTCAAGGGGATTATTTTATGAAATTATCATATGCAAATAGTTTATGGCATATTTTTCCATTTTATTTATTTATTTTTTATTCGCACCAGTTATTTTATGAAGTGCTTCACCAGCAGCACACCAAAACTTACTTTTCAGTCAGTAGGCACAAAATAAAGACTTCTACACTTGGGGTAAGTGCACACCTATTAGAACTAGATGACTAATTTTCTTATTTCAGAATCTATGAATCTGGAAGTATGAAGGCCTGTTCTTTGCATATTCATTTATCCCTGGTGACTCAGACAGGTACAGGGAGAAAAAAATATCATCACGTGGAATAAATTGCAGTATTGTTAGTCTCAACATGCAAAGTTATTCTACGATACCTAATTTCAATCTGTTATGCCTAATTAAAGCAGTGATAAAATGAGAACTAGAGAATCTGAATTTTAAATAAATTTAAAAATATATCAGGATTTTTAAAGAACATAGTGGTAGAAAACTTCCAAGTAAAACAAACCATCGTACTGAAAACACTCTTCAGAGTCTTTTTTGTGTAACTGGCAGACCACCCTTCAGAATGCTCAAGCTGGACAATCTCACAGTGGACCAAGTAGTTGGTCCATTTTAAACGTAACTCTGTTTTAAAGGTGGCAAATAGGACTCATGCTCTGTGATGCCTGAGGTGGTCTAAGTGATGCATTTCATACTCTATCTTGTGAGGCTTGGAAAACCTAGGACTCAGTCAATTTCAAATTCAAATTTAATACCAAAATACTTAAAATCTTCATGGTAGAAACTTTTGTTTCTATTAGATTCAAACTTGTTAGTAGGCGGGCTATGTCAACTCATGATAGCACCTACTGGGAAAGATAGTTCTTAGGTTCAACAGCGCCCAAGCTAGTGACAATAGCTTTTGCCAAAACATTTTCAACAGTAAAAAACTTAAATACAAAGAATGTTATTCATCAAGGTGCTAACAGTTAGTTCATTAGTAAGCAAAAACATCTATGTAAAATAATGAGTCTGGTTTCTATGGATAGCCTAGGGAAACCCAGAATCCCATGTTTAATTGTTTGGTAAGTAGCAACACAGGTCACCCCAGGGAATCTACCTATTTGTGACAGTGCTTTGACCTAAACCATGTTCACAACTACTAGACATTGTCCTCAAGTTATCTTGCAGCTTAATTTGCCTTTACATGGTCATAAGCTAAAAGATGGACTAGAAAAGGACATAAGGCAAATAAAAAGGGTGATAACCCACAATTTTTCCAACGTCTTGGGAATCCTAAAGGTGGGCAAAGTCCAGACTGAGGTCTTGTGTTTGCCTCAGTACCTGCTAGTCTGTGAATTCTGGCCTGAGAGAAATCGCTGTTCTGTTGGGGGCTATGTAAGAAATTTTAGTTTTCTTTAAATGGAATAGATTTGGCTCAGAATCAAATGCCCAAAACTACTCCAGTTTTTGTGGGGTTTTTGTTTTGTTTTGTTTTGCTTTTCACTCTCACCCCAAACCTAGCTACGGAAGCCACAGACTAGAGGTGAAGAAATGCATTTTTCAAAAGAGTAGAAAGATTCTCCTAATAAGGAAGGTACAGGCACTTTGGATCCTCAGAAGTGGGAGAACCCGAGACCAGATGAAGTCCTAGCTGGAATAATTCAGGTAAACAGTTCATTAGAGACTTTTGAAGCCTCAGTGGATGAAGGAAACCAGAAATAAAGGTGAAGTAAGCCAAAATGGCAAGATTTCTTGACAAATTGCTGCCTGAAGCCAAGAGGCACGAAGTTCTGCCAAAGAGAACAGAGATTGGAAGGTTTTAGACACAAAGAAGGGAATCAGAAAGTGTTTAGATTGAAGAAGGAAGGCCCAAAGTCTTGTGATAGAATATATTCAACGCATCTTGAAATGCTCACAGTTTTTAAATACTGTTCTTTAATATGCATGCCTCTTTACCCATTAGTCTATTAGAATAAATCATTCCAGGTATTTATTTCTTTAACCAAAAGACTGTATTTACTGAATCACAGTAAAGCTAACTTGACTATTCTTGGAAAAGTCCCACTAGTTGCTTTATGCTGTCATAATGTAAGGCGCCATTATTCACTGGACAGGGGCCCCTTAAACTGGAACATTGAAATAGGAAAGAACTACCCAGCCTTTATCATAGTATTCCTTCAGTAGTGAAGGCCATACATGCATGTCCATCCCAGAGAGAATCCCAAGTGTCACCCTGAGTTGCACTGCCCCCTTGGATACAGGGAGGACACCGAGTCATGCCCCAGCTCAAAGCTTTATTGTCTTTCCACCTGAAACCAGTTTATGTATTAAGCTCAACAGCTTAAACTTTCCTCTGTGGACTGTATAGTCCTGGCCCCAGGTGTGGTATGCTGCATGACTTTAACAGTTAAATCAGTTTCTTTGTGCTCTACCAAGGAAACAGGAAATCATACATAACTGTGGTTATATAGGCATTAAAGAAAAGGCATCTTGGCCTATTTTCACATACCTAATTCAGATAGGAAAAGACAGTCTTAGCCATACATTCCAAAAAGGAATCCAGAAGTAAAAGCAGAATCAGGAAAGCGACTAGGAAAAACGGTGATAAGAAATCTGAATGTATAAATATATATGTACAAAATTGATTATTACAGTATTGTTTTGTAATCATAAGAACTTGGAAACATCCTGAATATGTATCAGTAAGGTGATGGTTAAATAAATTATACAGCATCCATACTGTGGAGTTCCATGAGTATCATAATAAATTACATAAGATAAACGTATGTGGTAGACAATGGAAAAGTCCCTAATACATATTGCTAAATGGAAAAACATCATAAAGCAAAACATATTTATATAATTACATTTATTTCATAACCAAAATTAAGCATATATGGAAATATTATACATATGTCTTTAAATACTACATTTTTTAAATAATACATTTTTTAAATATTCTGAGAGAGTATACAAATCAGTAGTTACCTCTGAGGTGGCAAGTGAGATGAGAAGTGAAGGGGTAAATAAAGACCTAGATTTTTTACTTCACTGATTTAGGCTTTTTAAAAATGTTTTTACAATAAACATGTATTATTCATGTATAACTTGTTTATATAAAAAATAAAAAAAGTGAGGGCAACAGTTAAATGGTTCCTTATCTACATCCTAATGTTTTCTTTTTTCCTCATCCCACTTTCTCTCTCTCATTCTCCTATCCTTGTCTTACAGAATCTCCTATTCTGTCTTACAGAATCTTCAAGTACCATCCAACGGGTTTTTACAGAAGACCAATGGAGTAATGCATCAGGGTCTTAGTGGGTGTATTAGTTTGCTAGGGCTGCCAAAAGAAAATACCGCCGAGTGGGTAATTTAAACAACAGAAATTTATTTTCTCACAGTTCTGGAGCCCAGAAGTCCAAGATCAGGGTGTTGGTGGATTTGGTTTCTTCTAAGTTCTCTCTCTTTGGCTTGTACATAACCACCCTGTTTCCCCGAAAATAAGACCTAGCCAGACCATCAGCTCTAATGCATCTTTTGGAGCAAAAATTAATATAAGACCCAGTATTGTATTATATTATATTATATTATATTATATTATATTATATTATATTATATTATATTATATTATAATTGGTAAGACCCGGTCTTATATCACAGTAAAATAAGACCGGGTCTTCTGTTAATTTTTGTTCCAAAAGATGTATTAGAGCTGATGGTCCGCCTAGGTCTTATTTTCGGGGAAACACGGCATCTTCTCACTTTGCTCTTACATGGTGTATCCTGTGTGTAAGCCCATTCCTGATGTCAAGTGTGTGTCCAAATTTCCTCTTTCTATAGAGAGTCAGATTGGATTAGGGCCCACTCTAACAGCCTCAGTTTAACACAATCTCCTATTTAAAGATCCTATTTCCAAATACAGTCACATTCTGAGGGACGGGGAATGAAGGCTTCAATATAAGAATTTGGAAGGTGGGTGGGGGGACAATTCAGTCATAACAGTGGGCCTGGAGCTCAAATTTTTTCTTTAAGTGCTCCTACTTGTCCACTAGAAGGAACCATAGAGACCCAATCTTTGACGAGCAGGTCTGTGTTCTTGAGAGAAGGCTCCTGGTCACCTCCAGGCAACTCAGAGGAGAGGGCATGCATGGGGAAATCAGCACTTTGAGGTCCGTCTCACTCACCTGGTTGTTTCTCAAGGGAAATGGTAGAGCACCCCATGGTGGGGAAAAGATGGGCTTAGGGTGAAACCACCTGCTGTGCCACTGACCAGACCTTCTCTAGGCTCTAGCTTCCATCAGTAATAGGAGGACAGTAATACCTGCCTCAGGGTCAGGGTCAGCTATATAATTTTCAATCCCAGTGCAAAATGGAAATGTGGAACCCTGGCTGGGGAAAGGAGGGGGCAGGAGCGGGGATGTCAGTCTCCCCAACCTGTGGGCAAATGAGAAACCCCCAAGGGATTGTAAACTCTGGGATGGAACACGTGGGGTACTTGGATCGGGCTGGGGAAAGGCCCCCAGCCATCATCCCAATTGTACTATAGTGCTGCCAGCTACCACCATACCCTACACTGAGATGCCCTGGTGGGGCACACACCTGACCCTGACCTTCCCCATGCTCATGCCTAGATCCCAGCAGGTCCAGATGGCAACAATTGAACACACCCTTCCCTTCCCTTTTCAATGCAACTTGGTGGTCAACCCAAGAGGAGAGTGGCTTATTTTCTATGTGTAGGGCTGAGATGGGGCGAGGGAGGCCAGGCAAGTGTGCAACTCGAGGTAGTGAGGAGTGTCCGGAAAACTGTCCAGGGAGGTGAGGAGGTAGCAAGACTGGGACAGCATGTGAGCCAAGATTTCAAGGCCCCAGTATATGCTCCATTGTCCTATTGGACTTCACGAACAAAACACAAAATAAAGATAAAATTATTGAGAATTTTAAGACAGTAACTGTAGAGCATTAAATCCCAAGTAAAGGGCGCATCTGAGTACAGTGTCCTGGGCACATGCACTGATCATACTCCCATAAAGCCACTTTGCTCATTGCTGAGTAGCCTAAGGAAGGCTTACATGGCACAGAGCCTGATATACAGTGTGAGTCCAAAGAGAGTTCTCTCTCTATTTCCATTCATTAAAGGAAGCTTAAAATCACTCTTGCATAATCCACTGCCTTGATAAACCCACTGCCTTGAGAAGACTTATGTCATTTATCAAGATGGGTTTATCAAAGGATCTAAACAAAAGTAAATGGTGCCTTCCCATCTTTCAAGGCCCTGTTTAATTTTCACTTATTCCAAGAAGCCCTTTCTGTTGGAATAACCTTTCCATCCCTTTGGGTGGAAGGTTCGAAGAACTTTGCATGTTCCTGTATTAAACTCTGCCTTAGTCCAACGCAGGCATGTGTCTATACAGTATATCAGAAGGTCCTTGGAGACACGTAAGCCTCATCTGACTGTGTGTCCATTATAATATCTAGCACAATAAAAATAAGTTTAGGGTTGATTTCAATAGATTTGATTTAGTCTAAATAAGCACTTTACTAAATTCTGAGCTTCTCATTCTCAGATTTGGTTGTACATTTTTTAAGTAACATTAAGTGATCTAAAATAAGTACAGGAAAAAGCCAAAGCTCTAAAAGGAGTTTGAACAAATTTTGGGTTTTATTTGAGATGTCAAGAAAAAAGTTCTAGTTCAACACAAACAAAAAATTTTCTTATCAAATAATAATTAGCCAGATTAATAAATACATAAATCAAGCTCCATAAATCTAAGACATTCAATGATATTGAAACAGTCAAGTAACAAGGCTTCCATTAAATTATTATTTAGGGGGAAAAAAGGTATCTATCTAGCACATCTGTAATGCCCTTAAAAAACACATTCATACGGACTTAAAGAGAACATAGAAATAAAAAGAACATATTGATTTGCCAGTATAAGGTTGTGGAAAAATTATTCCTTTTATTTACTCTTAAGTATTCGATACATTTAGAAAATAAACTAAAACAAAATGCTTCTACTGATACTGCTATTTACTTTAGTTCTCAAGCACTTATTTCAAGAATACTGGTCCTAAGGGAAAAGTAAGATTTATTTGACTAATCAAAATTAGTCATATTTGAAAAGAAAACACACAACAGAATTTTCCTATAAAATGATTTTCTAATATTCTTAAAACTAATCAGTTTCTAAGATTAAAGGACTTTCCTGTTAGTTTCTTAAAGAGGTGTGAGATTCCTATTAACATTTACACCTTTTTAAAAACACACCTTTGACATTTTATTCAAATTCCATTCACTACCCCCATGTGCCAGGAAATGGATTTTCATGGATTGCTTTCCTGGAGTTCACTTCCTGCCAAAAGAGCATAAACTACCAGTTGTGGTGTTCCCTAGTGATTGGACACCATCTCAGGAACACTTTTGTAGAGTTGTTTTTGGAAGATTTTGTTTAGGCAAGGGCCGGCCTTTTGTAAATATCCTCTAACTAATTTATCATAGACTAGTTGATTCTATTATTTCAGTTACCAAGCTTAAAGATGTAGGATTTCTTATAAGCCAGAAACGTTCCTTGTACTTTGAGAGTCCTTTGGCTTATGTTCGCTTGTGGTCTCTGCTCCCATGAAGTTTTGGCAACTCTCACTTTTTAAAAAAAAACTCAGAAGAAACCCACATCTGGATTCAATTGATTGGATTTTAACCAGCCTCTATTGCAATATGCAAATAATCGTCCTCCTTTGGTGTGTGCTTCATGGCTGATAAAACTGAGGTGTCTTATTCCCAAAGCCCCAAACTTCTCTCTCATTTTTTTCCTTCCTCTGATAGCGAAATCTTTCAGACACATGTCCTCATCCAGAATGCAGCTCAATGCCTGCCAGTATTGACGAGACACGTGAATGCCATACTTCACAATATAAATCACACAGATGTGAAATTTCATTAACAAGTTTGCTTCATTGTGAAGCACACGACTTGTGCCAACCACTTCCATTCATGAATGAAGACCAGTCATAGAACGTGGATACAACTGTCTCCAGCTTTCTCTTTTTCTCACTAAATTTCTCTCACTTGTATACTGACCCATGCTCTTGCTCCACTGACCTACTTGTCTAGAACATCAAAAACCTTGCTGGTTTTTGCAAATCTAGAAGTCATTAATCCCTTTCTTTCAACTCTTCATTGCTTTCTATATTATGCCTCAATGACTTGCTTACTTTTCACAATCTCTCATAGGAAGTCTAAAACATGGACATTGTTTTAATACTTGAAAAGTGATCTGGGATACCCAAAGAAGGTAAAGTAAAAATTTTGGCAAAATTTCCAGAATGCCTGATAATATGAGTTTTCTAAAATCTGGAGCCAGCTGAGGACAGCTTATCAACATGATTATATATCCTAACTTCAGTTCTAGATATGAAACAATATGCCAACAAAAACGTTCCTGTCGATGGCATCTGCATTTGTTAGTCCATTTGAGAATTCAAACTCAGATATATCATCCTATTAGTTTTGCTGACATTTATCCCCACCCCCACAGCCCCAATTCCAGTTCCACGTGAATTTAACACAGGTGCAGACTCAGGCTTAACATAAGGGAGCAATTTTCTGATTCATTCGTGTAAGACCCCGAGGGAAAGAGAGAACAAGATGTACCAAGGCAATATTGTATTGTTAAAAAATTAACTTAGCTTGTTTTTCTACAGAGTCAAGAATACCCGTATCCAAATGCTTAGGTATGTAAACTAGGCCTCACATACAGTTTTCATCTTAGTCACAGTGTGGAAGCATTTTTTAAAAACTCCTTCTTAGGAAAATGATTTTAAGGGACTACAGATAGACAGATGATTATCTGTATGTTTGTGTGTGTGTGTGTTTTATTTTTTTTGGCGGGGCGTGGGAGTTCAATCCACAATATTGTTTCAATTTTATTGGGGGCAAGGATTCAACAGCAAAAAGAGAGTGATCACCCCAGGCACACTCTTCTGCAAAAGCCACTCTTGTACTGAAAAGAAATGGCATGTTGAAACACATTCTTTTTATTATTATTTATAAAAATTCTTGGGTTTTATTAGTTCAGGGCTCAGTGAGCCGTCTAGCCAAACCGTACAGTTATTCAGTGCCTAGAAGCAGAATGGAGGGAGAAACTAATTAGCATAGATCTTACATCACCACTGGAAATTCTTTATTTGCCCTCAGGATCCACATTGCTGTGTCTGCTCAGCGCTGTTAAATATGACAAGGTCAGTAACCCTGTTTTTGTAACAATGAATGCTAACAAACTCAGGCCTCACACACATTGTCATTGTCGAACAGGGTCAACTAAGTTAACTGAGAACATTATGCATGTACAGTGCCAAGAAGACCCCATCAACAGTCAAATACATACAAGTTACCATATTAGCATAAGTAGTGGAGCAACAGATGGCCCAGCTGTGAGCAAGTCAGATTTACCCAAAGATTTTGCATCGATAGTTGAGCGGTAAGAAGGATTTATACCGTGGCACAGGGGACACTCGACAGGGAAATGGGAGACCAATGGTCTAGTCTCCCCTATGCCACTTCCCCTCTGAAGGCTCAGTTTCTACAGCAATAGGATGAGAAGTCAGACCACATGACATCAAAGCCCCTTCGTGCCCACGGCCATGATTCCAAGGCAGTCCATGGGATAAATATATTGCTGGGATGAATTTCAATGGAAACATGTTTTTAATACAGTATGTTTTATACTGAGTTTCTATTTTTATGTTGTTGGCATTTGGCAGAGAGATAAAGAAAGTTGAATTCTAGCAAGTCTGGTTACCTCAGGGGGCGTGCGCAAGAACTTAGAAGTTTGTACAAGTTGAGTAAAGTGATGACTGACATATGCTCCTTAGGCCTTGCAACATCATCAACACTATAATACAATCTACTTATCACTTTTCTTCTGAGAAACTCTGTTCAGATTTCCAATGAGAGTCTGTGACTCCCTTTAGAACTCCGGTGAAATAAATAAACATGATTCAATCCATTTTTCCATACTGAGAAATGGAGTTATTTCTAGTTAAGTCAATGTCAGGCTAATTATAAAGCTTGAACAACATTTTTTTTTTCATTAATGTTGTTAAAATTTGCTTTTTTTTCTGGCATCACACGCATAAAAATAATTCATAAATATTACTACAGAGTAGAAGTATAGTAACTGCCTAGAAAGAAGAAAACCCAATAATCTTTAAACACGAAACAAGGTTCTTTTGGTGGAAGGAGGGGAAACAAGGATAAAAGAAAAACTGTCTAATGGAAAAGTACTATAAAATATTGTAGATGACATATAAACAAGACAAAAAGTGTGAAGGAGTGTTGCTTTTAAATCCATTTTAGCATAAATAAACATCTTTGAAAATTTATTTTTAATGCAAACTGTTCTAATGTTATAGTACAAATTTCTTTATATATCATATTGGTTAAACCACAGCGTTTCAACTTTAATTTATTATATTAAATTGTAAATGTTTGTAATGGGCCCTTTAAATGCTTGATGCAGTGCTATTATTCTGTAGCAAAACATTTCTCAGATGTGCAACATTATTTTGAAATAAATCCCTCGAAATGAATATAGTTGCTGGAGTCCCTTGAAATTTATGGCATTTAAGAATAGATGTGTGTTTCTTCAGTGTGGGAGCTCTTCAAGGAAATTTTTGACTGCTGATGCAAACGTTAGTAAGCAATGCACTTGTTTGGTTAAGACTTTTAGCCTTGACCTCTGGCTTTAAACCCTTGTCCTTTATTAATCACATGCTTCCTGAATCAAAGAGAATATTTTTGGAGGGGGAAAATTGTTCTGGGACTGAAGGAGTGTTATATACCAAACAGACATGCCCAGATGACAAATAACCCTTGCATGATAGCCAGGGTTCATCCAGCTGGTCGGCCCCATATTTTGTGATTGATGGTGTTGATGTTGTAAATAGGCCTAAGATGTGCCAAGTATAAGAGCCATAACAAAGTCCTTCAGATTTATACTGTAGATAGAAGGAGGAAGCGAGAAGGCATGTTCCCAGCACATGGCAATTCTAAGAATGGTGTCATGATTACAAGTAACCTTGCAGAGTTTGTCTGGTTTCTTTCGAAGTTAAACAAAAACTATTTGCTGGTCAGGAATGAATAGGGTCACATAAGGTCTGTCTGAACCTTACGATTACTAAAATGTTTCTCTGTAACTGGACACCTTCTGAAGCTAGGATAACATAGGAATCCATTGCAGGGATCAATATACTGATTTTTCCCTTGCCTTTTGAGGCTTCTTAGAAAATAAGAATGGTTCTTTGCTTTTTTAAAAAAAAAAATGACATCATGACATATATTGAAGCCATTAAATGTGTGAAATAAAAAAAACTTAAAAGATTATTTAACCTAACACTACTCTCTTTACATTTAGGAAAATGAGATGATTTTTTTTTAATCAAGGGGAGTCACAAGAACGCTACGTTTTTTATTTTTTAAGGCATTTATAAACAGGTCTTTAAAATCAGATAATATATGAAAAAGCCAAAACTTGCATTTGAGCTTTTCAAGAAGAATGATAGTGGTAGCTCTTACTACTTTACAGTGAATATTAAATGTAACTCATATGCATAGGAAGCTGTTATTTCATGAGACTTTCATTAATGAGAATTAATATCCTTATGTTGATACAGCAATTACTGTTTTTGAACCTTCGCAGGACTGAGGAAGTACATCCTGGTAAACTAACCTCCATTCCTCATCTCCTGTATTAAACTGCTTCTACTAAATTGATTCCATTGCATGCTTTAAGAAATAGTCCTGGGAAATTTGTTCCTGGGATTGATATAAGCATGTTGATCAGGACAATTTCTACCACGTTTCCACAAAAATAAGACCTAGCCAGACACTCAGCTCTAATGCACCTTTTGGAGCAAAAATTAATATGACATGGTATTACATTATTTTATTATATTATATTATTATACCCGGTCTTATAGTATAGTAAAATAAGACTGGGTTTTACATTAATTTTTGCTCCAAAAGACACATTAAAACTGATTGTCCGGCTATGTCTTATTTTCAGGGAAACACAGTATGTAGAATCTTTGAGAAACTTTTTCTAGTCTTAGTATGTGAAATAATAGTGATGCGATGTATTTACATTTATCATAAAGACCCTGAGGCTCACATAACTGATGGCATTTCCTTCTTTACATTGGCCATTCAAGAGCATGGAACCTAACTTGCGATCTATCTTTCACAATAAAATAGGGCTAAACAGTGAATGTTTTGGTTTCTCGTTCATTCCAGTAGCTGTTCCAATCTTTTCTTTTCATGGTGGGTTTCTCACTAAATTGTGTTATCTTGCCTTCTCTATCTTTGTGATCTTCCTTAAGTTTTCTGGGAACAAAAGAAGACTATTAATTAATTAATGTCTTGCTTCCCTATGAAAACATCTTTCCCCATCACCTTTCACAAATTCTAGAGGATCTTCTAATGGAAAAACTGAAAAAATGCCAAGTGTGTTGAATAAACATGAATAGTACTATGGTCTAATGTGACAGAATATTTAAGATCAGAACTGTCAATTAATCAGATCCTATGAGGTTTATATTATCATTATTAGTGTTAGATTTCTATTTCCCAATTGAGAATGGGTTTTCCAGTCAGAGAGGCCAGCTAGATTCTGTTACCTAATACTTATAATATTTAAAATATAAATGGGTATGACTATATCTAGAAACCTGAAGTTAATGAATACTGTACACAAGTGAAGAAAATCAAATCATGAAGCTATCCTTACATTTTTATGACTCGTATCAACAATGTGTGCCACACATTAGCAAAATGTTTAAGGGACCAGGTAAATTACACTCATTTGTTATGATATCAGAAATCAACTCAGTGATGTGACACATTTTAGAAGGCATGAGTTTTAAAGTCCTACATCCCCAATTCTGAAAAAATATTTAGCAGATCCATGTAGAATCACCTAACTTGCCAAGATCAGACTTTGACATATTTTAGTTGCTATTGCTAATATAATAATTTAGAAACTCTTTAAACCTGCAAGTCATGGGACACTCTCTCAGGGAAAACATCCATAGTTTCAAGGATGAAATACTCCTCACTTAAAGAAACGAAAGTGAAATTTTCCCCTCTGTTATAGTTTTGAAACATATAATACTACAACACACTCTGGTTTTGCTTTCATTTTTGGTACATTGCCGTTATCATTATGGTTGTTTTGTTATATTTAAAAGTCCTTTATATTTACCCATTAGCCTTCACTGCAGCTCTCCAAGGCTGGGAAATATCTAGATTCTTATATCTAGTTGACAAATACATAAACTGAGGCACACATTTAGATTCTTTTTCACCCATTACATAGCAAATATGGAGCATAGCTAAAAATAAAGTCTGTGATCAGGTGACTCAAGACAGTTGGCTGTGACCACGGGCTCATGTCTGCATGAAAGCTGTGGCCAGTAATAGTCAATTAGACCAAGCAATGTCAGGATATGACCAACAGAAGAATTCTGCTACAAGCTCTATTCTGACTGAAGAAATTTTGAATTTCAGAGTTTATAATATATATACACACACACACACATTTATGAATAATTATTTTCAGATGCTTTACTTCAAATGAGATTCTGATCATTCCAGTGCTCGTCTCCACCGAGCAAATGGTGAAACTCAGCTAGGTGTGGTTGCGGGGATTCTCTGGGACTCCAGTGTTCTGCTGATTTCTTCCTTCTATCAGGGCTCTTGTGACTGACTGTTGGTGGGTTTGCTCAGTCATTGAAGCTCCAGTTGCTACAAGTTGCCTTGAAGCAGGGATTACCTCTTAATAGTATTCTTAAGGATGTTTGCTTCTTCCCAACTTCCTCAGAAAAATTCTTCCTGGTTACATAACAGGATAGGTATGCCTGCTCTCTGTATTTGTTGCCTAGGTTTGCCATGAGCACTGCTGTAACCACTGCCCTCTGTGTTCTTCCTGTGCCAAATAGAAGAGGTTCTATTTTGTTCCTTTGGCGGGAGATGGGCAGGGGGCAGTGGTTTCCAGAACATTAAAATAAAAATTAAAATTAAACAAATATACATAATGATCCCACCTCTCCCCACGCTTACTTTAAATAGACACTAAATCATGATAATCCTCTAACAATATCAAATATGCATGGACCAGCTAATAGAGAACTCATCAGTACTCCAGATTAGATTTTATTTTGCTGAAAGTTAAGTCTTTAATTTAAGTTCCTTGTCAATGGTGATGGAGTGGTTTTTGCTGTACTAAACATCTATCCACTACAGCCTCACCAAGGCACCTACAAAGCCGCCAGTCCCTTAGTTCTTAACCATTCCCTCAGGTATCCTCCTCTGTTCTTGGCCTTTTACTTGTTTTCACTTCCAGTTATAGTGAGTGTACACTGTCTCCCTGAGCACTTTCCTCAGAGACTCTCTACTATTATTTCAAAGGGCCTAAACTTCTTTTCAGTCTGTCAAAAATGTTTAATACGTGAGTATTAATGTCCCATTTTTTTAGTTAGTAATTGAAAGGTTGCCTGCTGCGCACAAGACTGCTCTACTACCCTGGAATCCGACCAGACACAGCATTTGCCAACCACCCACCGGGGGTGACATCGCACTGATAGAAGGTGAACTGTCACCCAACAGGCATTTGCCAGGGTCTGATTTCTGTGATTCAGGCATGTACCTTTTAAAGGCTCTTCATCCAACTGCAAATCTTCCCTTCACTCATCCACTTGTTTGGATTCAGAAGATAGCACTTGGCACAAAGAGACACATTCCCTAATAATGTTTTATTCTTTTCTGTCAACCACCCTCTCTCTAATTCCCTGCATGTGGTGAGCTTACTTGAAATCCCCTGACTATATACCCGGAGCCCATATCCTCGAAGCTTTGTGTCCCTTTTCACCATTATCACTCCATAGAGATTTTTCTTTGTAATCTTGGTCAGCTCTGCAGAATCATCCTTTGTAATGGTCTATATTTAATATCCTTGCCTTTCTATAGCCTCCTGTATGGTTTTCAAAACCTTTTGATTTTTAGCTTTTCTTTTGTGATTTTCTTATGGTTCCATCTTGTACTTGTTTAGATACTTCCAATCTGATTGACACATCTGTCAAGATCAATTTTTTGACCCACTTTCTGCTCAGCTTCTAGGATTCATTTTGGCAGTACACTGTGATTTATTCATCTTTGTTGACTTTCCCTACAATCTAGACTACTATAGATGATTGGTGTCGCTTTCTCAGTGTG
Organism: Rhinolophus ferrumequinum; assembly: GCF_004115265.2. NCBI lineage: Eukaryota > Metazoa > Chordata > Mammalia > Chiroptera > Rhinolophidae > Rhinolophus > Rhinolophus ferrumequinum. Next base: position 30,262,435 of record NC_046303.1, on the reverse strand, counting down.
GTTTTCACAGCCATCATAGGGCTTGAGAACTCTTGCAAAAGTCTGAGATTTTTGCATCTGTAACTTTGAACTGCCCTAATGAGTTTATAAGCTTTCTCTTCTCTACAGTGAATAAACTTCTCTTGTTCTTTATGGAAACACTCAATACCACAATGGTTTTTATGCTGTTTATTTTCAATATTTCTTAACATTCTTTTTTATTAGTTTGTACTAATATATCAACATGTTTAGCTCCTGTTTTAACTATCCTACTCTCTATGCCTTTTTAAGATTTTAAATCATCCCAAGCATTGATATTTGTATTTCTCTTTCCTTCAAACTATAGTTTTTGTCAATACAAGTACCTATTCATTCAGATAGGAAATTTAGGCTTCAGCCATAAACCTAAATATTCTTTATCTTGTATGTGTTGAAAACATCCAACCCTAAAGGTGTAGCTTCTAATTCAACTGGAGAGCTGCAGGAATTATTTTTTTCTGTCTTTAATTCACTAGAAGATAATTGTTTTCAAATATTATACATTTTGTGACTTTCCTAAAGCTTAAGCTCATTATTGACTAATGAGGGTAATTGGAATCTTCCTTATTTAACATGTGTTTATAAACTGTTATTATGTCCCACTTCAGTTTTGTTTTCTTTCCCTCTCCAGTGAATATGCCCAGCACACTGCACCTTTTTCCAGAGGCTGACTTATATTATGCAGAACCTTTATCAATTTTTTGTTCTCTCCTAAACTCTCTATGATTTACTTGTATTTTAAAGACCTTGCTTGCACATTCTGCAACCTTTCCTATAGTTCCAAAGGAAAGTACAGAAGGGATTTAGTACTCACTCTGCCTCTGTTACTCAATCTGCTTTTTGTGAGTTGTCAAGATCTAGTTGGACCCCCTCACATCTCACAAGAGCACAATGGTGGGCCTGGCATCTCAAGGGCTCCCTCTGGCCCACCTCGTTCCTTTGAACAATGACCCCTCATCTATATAGCCTAACATAAAACTGCATTCTTCATGGAACCAATAAAACATTTTTTTCTAGCAAGAGAACACTGCTAAAAGAAGTTACACAAATTTTGTTATTTTTTTAAATTACGGAAATAGAGAACAGACTAGTGGTTGCTGGGGTTAAGGTAGATATAGGACCGGAAGGGAAGTGGGTGAGATTACCAAAGTGCAACATGAGAGAGCCCTGTGTGATGGAAAGACTCTCTGTCTTGACTGTGTAAATGTCAATATTCTGGTATATTATACAATAGTTTTGCAAGCTGTTACCATTGGGAGAAACTAAGTAAAGCATATATGGGTTTCCTCCATATTGTTTCTTAAAACTGTATATAAATCTACAATTATCTCAAAATTTAATTTTAAAAAACCTTTTGCTCTGTGAAAGTTAAGAGAACAAACAGACAAGCTGGAGACTGAGAGAAAATATTTGCAAAAACATATCTGACAAAGACTTGTATCTAGTATATGTAACGAATTCTCAAAGATCAACAGTAATAAAAATGAGCAACTTATTTTTTTAAATGGGCAATAGACTTGAACAGACACTTCACCAAAGAAGATACACAAGTAACATATAAATACGTACATGAAAAGATATTCAACATCATCAGCCATTTCAAGAGGTGTATAGGGAAATGCAAATTAGGGAGATGCAAATGTAAACCATGATGAAATACTACTATGCACCTATTAGAATGGCTAAAATAAAAAATAATGACAATAGCAAATGTTGACTAGAGTGTAAAGCAACTGGAACATTCATATATTGCTAGTGGGTATACAGCATGGTATATAGCCCTTCTGGAAAATAAACTGCAGTTTCTTAGGAAGTTAAAAATGCAATTACCATAAGACCTGACATTTGTACTGTTGAGCATTTATCAAATGAAAGTGCCTGCTCACTCGAAAACCTGTACACTAATTTTATAGCAGCAGTACTCAACATCACCCTGAACTAGAAATAATCCACTGTCCTTTACCAGGTTGATTAGATAAATAGAATGTGGTACAACCAGGTAATGAAATATTACTCACTAACAAAAATGAACAAACTACTGACATAAGCAACAACTTGGGTGACTCTCAAAGACATTGTACCAAATGAAATAAGCCAGTCTACAAATGTTACATAATGTATGACTCCATTTATAGGACATTCTTGAAAAATGACCAGAACAAATGTTTGACAAGGGTTAGATTGAGAATGTTTGGGGAGTTTGGAGAACTGTTCTGTAGTCTGATTGTGGTGGTGACTACATAAATCTATATAAGTGTCAATATTCTTAGACCTAAACACCAAAAAGACTCAATTTCATTCTATGGTAATTTGTTTAAAATGCAAAAACAAACAAAAGATGTATACACTCCCAGAATCTGACCAATCCTCATCTGCCCCTACTGCCACGCTGATCCAGGCTACCACCATCTATCTCAACTGGGTTATTCCAGTAGCCTTCTAACTGGTCTCCCTGCTTCCTCTCTTTCCACCACACATTTTATTCTCAACAAAACGTGATCCTTTTCAAACATAAGTCAAACATAACTCAAAAGCCTTCACTGGTTCCCCATTTCTCCCAGCACAAAAACTGAAGTCTTCATGATGACCTAGAAGGTTGATAGGCTCCCCAGGAACCTCTCTGACCTCTTCTCTGAGTCCTCCTCTCTCACTGTGCTCCACCCGCACTATCTTTCTTGCTGCTCCTTCAATATGCCAGGACTTTGCACTGGCTGTTCCCTCTGCCTGGAAAATTATTTCTCCAAATAACCAGATGGCTCCCTTCATCACCTCATCCAACTCTTTGCTGAAATGTCATCTTCTATGTGGGACCTACCCTGACCACTATATTTAAAACAACGCTCCCTGAATTCTCCTCTTGCATTTACAGCTTATTATTTATCCACACACTTATCATCTCCTAACATACTGTATTCTTTATTATGTATTCATTCATTTTCTATCACACACACATACACACACACACACAAATGTAAGGTCTATGAGGGCAGAGTTTTTGCCCATTTTTCTCACTGATGCATCTTCAATGACTGACACGTAGAAAATTCTCAATAAATATTTGTGTAATGAAGAAATCGAAGGAGGGAGGGAAAGAGGGCTGGAAGGAGAAAAAAGGTTAAATTGTCATTAGCCATGTGAGCAGAAGGAAAGGACAAGGAGGGCATCACTGGAAGAACTGGTGACTCTGCAGAGGCCAGGAAACTAGAGTAGTGCAAGTGTCAGAAGGCCAGAGCACAGTGAGAAAGTAGAGCACTAAGGCAAGAGTAGAAAGCAAGAATATGCTTTAAATGCCACGCTAAGGAAATTGGTCTTTATCCTTAGCTTAAAAATGTCTAAGTGGCTGATAAACATGATAATAGTTGTGTTTCATAAAGACGACTCAGCCCCAGGATGGTGAGTGAACTGGGTAAGGGCAGTGAGCTAGTTAGGAGGTTAGCGGTAATCTAGTAACTAGTTACCTAAGCAGAAGAGAGGACCTGAACTAAGACTGTGGCAAAATTGGCAACACAAGAGGGCACATTTCAGAAACACTTAGCCGGCTCAGTAGAACTTCTATTAAATGTGAGAAGGGGAAGAAATCAAGGATGCCCGCCACACACTGCCCACCCTCCAGATTCTTCCTTTCACCTTTGGAAGGACAGCACAGATGAATGCTTTCAATGGAAGACAATGAGTCCAACAGCAAATTACTTGTAATGTCATGAACACATCATTTTTTCATTTCTCAGTGCCTTCATCCATTGGGATTGTTGTGTCCAGAATATCCTTCCTACACATTTTGCTAACTCCTGCTTCGTCAAGTTTCAGATCACAGACTGACTCAACTTATAGATATTATGAAAAATACATTCAAAGAACTTGATAACTTACCAGAAAACGCAAACTGTAGGAACTGATAAGGCAGGTATAGGGCAGTTTATGGAAATGGGGATTGATCCCACATTAAAAACAGGCATTTTCCATACCAGCAGGAGATTGCTGTCCCAGAAATATGTTATTGTAATGTAAGTGGCCGACAAGGCTCATACTGTTATAATGAGTTTACACAGAACTCACTGAGGTTATACAAATAAAAATATTAGCTTTGTACTGTCAATGCCAAATGTAAATACAATGATTCTATGTGTTCCCTCGATATTTGACCTTGAGCAAGATTTTCAACCCACGCTGGTCTCTGACTTCTGGTCAAGAGGACAGAATTATCTCTCAGAACTATTCCAGGTGCAAAAATCTGGGATTTTTCTCTTCTTTCTCTGTGAAGCAGTCCAAGAAGGCATTATGCATATTTTAGAGATAGAAAACCAAGGCTCAGAGAGAAGGAGGCTTCCCTTTGGACAGACCTGAACAAGAGCCCACCTCTCTCTACCCTGATACCTGCTCCCATGGGCTGCCTACCATCCAACTATTGCAACATTAAAAACAATCATATTTTTAAAACAACTTGGGTGACTTGCATAACTTTGATTTTAATGATTATTTTGAATTTTGCCAGCACAAAAATATCCAAGTTTTTCTTTTGCTTTTTTGCAACTAAAATAAGTTTAAGTCAAGTTTCAGCCTGGAGGCTTTTTTTTGGGGGGTGGGGAAAGAGGGGCTGTTGCAAAATAGTGAAAAGTGTGTTTTGTAATAGAAACAGACTCAGAATTAACTACTACAACAGTGTGGACCCTTTTTATAAGAAATAGAAAAGCAAATTGGATGTTTGTAGATATTTATGTGAAAGGGATCATTAAAAAGATTGCAAAAGAATACTAAATATGCAAAGATGTTGTAGGGTATTATTGGGTTATAAAAATATATGAGTGGGGAGGCCGTATGTCTCAGTTGGTTAGAGCATGAGCTCTTAACAACAAGGCTGCTGGTTCAATTCCCACATGGGCCAGTGAACTGCGCCCCCCACAACTAGATTGAAAACAACAGCTTGAGCTTGGAGCTGAGCCGCCAGTGGGTGGGTGGCCGGTTGGTTGGTTAGAGTGCGGTGCTCATAACACCGAGGTCGCATGTTCAATTCCCACATGGACCAATGAAAAGCAACAGCTTGAGCTTGGAGCTGAGCTGCGGGTGGGAGGTCTGTTTGCTCAGTGGTTAGAGTGTAGTGCTCATAACACCAAGGTCACTGGTTCAAGCCCCACATTGGCCAGTGAGCTGAGCCTTCCACAACCAGATTGAAAACAATGACTTGACTTGGAGCTAAGCTGTAGCCCCCACAACTAGATTGAAAAACTACGACTTGACATGGAGCTGATGGGTCCTGGAAAAACACACTGTTCCCCAATATTCCCCAATAATATATATATGGTATATGGTATATTTTAAAAACTTAAATCTGATTTTAAAATATCATAATAAAAATTAATGTAATGACAGAAACCAAACCATAGATCCAGGAAGCTCAGAGGACATTATATAGGTAAATACCCCAAATTCTATGCTTAGGGATATCATATTCAAAGTGTAGAAAACAAAAACAAAAAAGAAAATCTTAAGGGAAGCAAGGAGGAAAAAAACACCTTCTATATAGAGGAACAAGAATAAGAATTATATTAGACTTCCTTTCAGAAACAATACAAGCTGAAGAGAACAAAACCACCAACCTAGAATTTTGTATCCAGTGAAATTATCCTTCAAAATGACAGAAAAATAAAAACTTGCACAGAAAAACAAAAATTAAAAGGATTTGTCCCCATTAGGTCTACTTGCCAAGAAGCATTATAAGATATTCTTCAGAGAGAAGGAAAATGATATAGGTCAGAAACTCAGATCTACATAAAGAAAGGAACAGTACTAGAGAAGGAATAAATGAAGGGGCTTCTTGGTTCCCTCTCGTGAGGTATTAAAGCTATGCCCAGATCCCAGATCCCCCCATCCTTCACTGGGCACAGGCACGATGGATTGTTGGCTTAAAAAGGAAGAGGAGACGACTTGCTTTCTTGACCCATAGCTGTAACCTCTGTATTTAAAGATACAGAAATGGACGTAGCGAGCTATCTGGCTTGTGGACAGGAGGAATCTACTGTAAAAGAAACTGGGGAAAATTATAAATAAGAAATGAAAATATGATACAAGCTATCTTCTTCTCAACTTTATAGATGTTAATAATGTACCTTATTGTGTCTTACACAAATACGGAACATTTCATGATGCCAGTTAACCTGCACCATTATTTTGAGACCAATCATTCAGAGTTTAAAGAAAAAAAATTAAATGGAGACTTTATGAGCTCTTTAAAAGCCAAAAATTATTATAATTTTTTCAAACTAGAAATGAAAAGGCCACTGAAGCCTCCTATAGACTTTAATTTCTAATAAGGTAAATATCATAATTGCTATTACCTACATAAACAAAAAGCTCTTTGGGATCACCCCCTTTTTTTAAGAGTAAGGGGTTCTTGACACCAAAACGTAAGAAAACCATTGTGGTTTTATCCCTAGTTGTGAGAGATCCATTTCTTGCCATGACGCCATATAAAGATCCATTTTGACAGAATCCCAAACACCTATATAAGCCCCTAGCTAGCCTAGGTTATTGGTCCTTCTAGCTCAGGGAACTGGTTTTTGGTGACCTGAAGGACTTTGACCATAGTTAATTTTTTTTTCTCTTTGGCTTTTTGTCTATGTTGTTTATTATTTTTCTTTTTTTCTCTCTCTTTTTTTCTTTTTCTCATTTTTTTCTTTTCTTTTTTTTCCCCCTTTTTATTTAAAACACTTTATTGAGGTATGATTGAAATACCAAAAGCTGTATGTATTTAATATATGCAAGTTGGTGAGTTTGGATATAAATATACACCTGTGGGGGAAGAAAACTATACTTAGAGCTTAATTAATTACATCTACATACGTGTGGTTCACTGCAGAGCTAATAATGTAATACGATCAAGATATCTTTTCTATAGGGCCCAATGTCATGACTACTGTGCTCCTACATTCCTGTTCGAATGCATTTCCCATGTTTTTTGCTTTTCCAATTGCCTTTCCTATGTTCCCAAGGCTCAGTCATACCTTCTCCTCTGTTGATTCTTCTTATTTCTTGTAAATCTCCCTCTCAGTCATTAATCCTCATATTCCAAACTGGACAAGTTGCTTTTTAATAAGCTGTACAGCTATCATTCTAGAATAGGAGGTCACTTCTCTCATAGATTGGATTAATTATTCCTGAAACTTTTATCAATTATTACTACAAAATGAGGTGTAACCACAATGCTGCATAACAAGCAACCCCAAAATCTCAGTAGTAGCAAAAAAAACATTTACTTTTCTCACTCTGCTTCAGACTGTGGATTGAGTGTAAGACAGTTCCATGTGTTCTTCATGTGCTGCCAGCAGCTCTGGATATCCTCTGCTTATGGAAGGTGGCAGAAGAGAGTGCGAGACCAAGACAAGCCAAAGAAGCATATTCAAAGACTCTGTTCATGTTGCATCCACTAATGTTCCATTGGCCAAAGCAAATCACATGGCCAACTCCAACATCAAAGAAGTAGAGAAATGTAGTCCACCTACTCTAGTGGGAGGCTGTGCAGAGTCACCTGGCAAATGTGTGACTATACAAGGTGTGATCAAACAATATGGTGAATATTTAAGTTAAAAAATAAAAATTATTACAGTAAAAGACACATTGTCATTAATCCCCCTCAAAATACTCCTTGCCACTTTCTAAAGCAGTTCTGGAAGTCCTCTTTTATGAGTGCCTTTAGTTGCACTGTCATAGCCGCCTCGATGTCCTGAATCATTTTGACTTTGGGGAAGAGCCAGAAGTCACATGGTGCCAGATCTGGTGAATAAGGTGGATGAGGACACACCGTAATGTTTTCATTTGACAAAAACTGCCATATAACAGAAGCGATGTGTGACACGGAATGTTGTCATGATTTATGGCACACTTTAAAATGCACCATCTTGTAACTGTAGCTCACACCCAACTGACATCCCGGAACAAGTTGAAACTTGTCAAACACTGTTATTAAGGTTCCACACTCCACTTCCCGTATTGAAAATCCCTGCCTTTCTGTTGGATGGCACTCAGAAGCAGCATTCACCATATTTTGTGATCACAACGGAAAGGCTCGATATCACACATTGCAATATATATACACCTCACATATATTGATGACAGGGAAAAGGTGAACAATCGGAAGCAGGAGCCCAATCCACCTCTATGTGTATAATACACATAAGCCTCTATGTGTATTGATTGGTCCCTTGTTTTTGTAAGAATGTACTCTAGTAACTTCTTAAGAAGGAGTGTGTGGTAGGTAAACTTTGTGAATGGGACATGTCTGAAAATGTCTTTATTATGCTCTCATACCTAATGCATAAGAAACCTTCAGAGCCTTGCTCCATTATCTTCCAGTAACCAGTGTTGCTGATTATAAGCTTCTTACCAGGTTGCTGCTTATTCTTTTGTAGGTGCCCTTTTCTGTCTCCTTCCATATTCTCTTCATCCCTGATGTTCTAACATGCCTCAATGAGACAGATACAGGTAATTTTTCTTTTACTGTGGCAAATTGCAAGCATTCTCCAACTGACAGACTTTTAATAAATCTTTCCATTTTGTTATACAATTCATTCCTGATCTGATTTGTGTCTAAAGTTACTAAGTATAATATAGTACAGGCTGCTTTCTCCTATTTACTTCATCACTTTTCTATATTCCAGTAATTTCTTGAATTTCCTTGTCCACTGATGATCTTTGTTCCATTTCCACTTTCTTCATGTTGTGGAGTTATAACACTTAACATATTTTTATTTTATTTTCTTTTTTTTAAAGCTTACACAGAGTTCCTCTAATAGTTTTTTTTTTTTTTTTTTTCTTAACTGGGGAAGAGTGTGCTTCTCCAGGGCCCATCAGCTCCAAGTCATTGTCCATCAACTTAGTTGTGGAGGGCGCAGCTCAGCTCCAAGTCCAGTTGCTGTTTCCAACCTTTAGTTGCAGCGGGCGCAGCCCACCATCCCATGTGGGAATCAAACCGGCAACCTTGTTGTTGAGAGCTCGCACTCCAACCCACTGAGCCATCCAGCTGCCCCTCCGGAAGCCCAGCGGCAGCTCGTTTTCAATCTAGTTGTGGAGGGCGCAACTCACTGGCCCATGTGGGAATTGAACCAGCAACCCTGTTGCTCAGAGCTCATACTCTAACCAACTGAGCCATCCAGCTGCCCCTAAAACAATTTTCTTTTTGCTATGATTTTTTTGGTGTCTCAGGAGGGAAAGGTAATGAAATGGTGTACATATTAATTCATTAATCTCAGTATTTCAGTTTGCTGAACATATTTTACATTTAAATATAGACTATTTAAAATATTTGTAAAATGGATGGCTATCCCACATTTTTAAGACTATTTAAATAACCTGGCTATATGAACATCCAGATTTTCAAAGGTAATTAGTTTACATGTGATGATTTACTTTACAGAAGAAGTGACACATTACCAAAGACAGCCAGTTTCTCTAAGGGAGCTCTGTGCAATAGAATTTTGAGCAATAATGGAAACATTCTCTGTCTGCACTATCCAATAAAGTAGCCACTAGCCTCATGTAGCTATTGAATACTTAAAATATGGCACAGGCTACTGAGGAACTGAATTTTAAATTTTATTTAATTTTTATTGATTTAAATTTACATAGCCACATGTGGCCAGCAGCTACTATATTGGACAATGCAGCATAGATCTAGAATTTGATTAAATTCCCCAAATTAAAAATATGTGTTTAGGTATACATCACTTATGCAAAGAAAATTATACCTGAAAGGGACAGATATAAGAAATCTAACCAGATCTATGAGCACTGTAAAGTTATGTTTATGGTTTATACCAAGGAATATACTCATTAATTCTGTAAATATCTCAAGGGCACATACTATGTGTAAAACACTATGCCAGGCAGTAGGTTATAAAAGGCAGATACACAAGGCACCTGCCCTCAATCCATCGAGGAACCAGATACATCAACCAACCAGTAAATTCAATCAGAAGATTGCCTTGCCTACCTTTGCTGGGGAGTGAGGAGAGTGGTTATCCAGGACACTCAGGAAAGCCCTTACGCAGGAAGTAGTATTTGAGTCCTGACTCAGAGCTGAGTAAGACTTTCCCAGGAAAATCATGGGTAGGACACCTCAGGCAGAGAAACAACAGCAAGGGTACAGCATAGGAACAGGTTGCAAAAAGGCAAGCCACTTGATATTGCTGGAACCTAGAGTGCAACTGTAGGAATACCAGGAGATGAGAGTGGCGTGTGAGGCGGGAGTGGCAGATGACGGCAATGTGAGAAGAGCCACCCCACTCCCAGTGATAGGAAATAAAGTATAATGCTGACAGACTGTAGACTCACTGAACTGGAGGAATGGTGAACTTATTATATGCTCCTACCCAAACCTCCCCATTCACTAGATCAACAAATATTTATTAATGTTCTCATAAATCTTTTTTACAGTGATCACTGGCTTTAGGAACTCTTTTAGTAGATGGTGGGAAAAGTAAATTTTAACCCATCATCAACTGCAATGAGAATAAATCCCTAATTAGAGAACTCCCATTTTAACATGCTTTAAATGATGATATCATACTAGAGACTTTTACAGATCCAGAAAACACAGAATTTAACCCCAACACACAGCTACAGAATAGCAGAAGTCATTCCAATTGCCCTTTCACTTTCCAATAAATCATAAATGTACTGTGCTAATTACTTATGGACAGGCACATCTAATCATCTTACCTGCTTTTCAAGTGTGCTGTTTTTGTTTATTTACATTAATACTGTTGAGGTTAGAGAAAGTTAGACACTTGGAAAATTAGTTTCTCTAAATTTCTCCTGGGAATTTGAGATCATACCAGCCACAGACTAATTCCTCTAAGAAATGGACATTTTTGGAATAAGTGTTCTAGAAAGAGGCAGGGAATCGTGATGAGATCTGGTCCAAGGCTTTTATATGCTTTAAATTTCTTTGAACGGAGACATAACAAAGTACAAAGTACCATTCCCTAGACAGGAAGGAAGAAGGGAAGGAGGGAGGAATAGAAAGCCAGGAGAAAGAGAGAGAGAGAGAGAAAGAGAGAATGAGAATCACTAAAATACTCTCAATTAGAGTCAGTGAAAATAAAATCCTGGGTTAACACAGTAAGCTTTAAAAAAAAATTAAAAAAATACTTACCAAGATGTCATGACCCCCTCTTATTGTTGAGTCCAGCTTTTCCATTCTAAATCCCTATTTTCTGTTTATAACTTACTCTAAAATGTTCCTTTTGACCCTCTGATATTTCTCTTGCCTTGTCTCAATCCAAAGGCGAATTTATTTGCAATTTGAACTAAATCTCTTCAGTTATTTCAGTTACTTGAGTTTGAAGAAAATACCTGCTTTGTGCTTTCAGAAATCGTTCAGATTTTTTTACATGTTCAAATAGCTTAAAAATGACTTTGTTTTGAAGCTGCAGAATTGGCATAGCTGCACTGAATATCCAATTCAAAAGGAGTTGGTTAAGAAATTTGGATTAAAGTACCAGAAATGATGAGACCCATGTAATCACACGGATGCAAGGGCACACACCACTTTTCACCAGCCATCTTGCACATGCATGTGACAATAGTCATAAGTTGAGTGTGAGTAACAAAGAAAGATCAAACCTATCCCCAAAAAATTAATTTAAAGCTCATGCCTGGCTTTTAAACTTCACGACAATAATAAAACAGCCCCAATTCCCACAAAGGACACAAAGGACAAATTCATTTGCAAGGAACATCCATGTGACTTTTGCTAGAAGTTGGAGAATATGATGCAAAGTACACAACTGGTACTTGAATCCTCTGAATTCTAGCTCAGGCTTTCTTCTGATTTTTATTTATGACTCCAGGTTGGGCCTCTAATCTCACTTCATCATTCTCTCTACAAAATGAAAGATGACCTGATATGTGAATGTGCTGAAAACAATTAACCCTATCATCTAGGCTTTTCAAGAGCATCCATTGCAATAAATCATTTTATTTCACACCTACTGGAAGCCAGGCTGTATGCTAATGCTGTGGGTGTGGAGAGATAGATAAGACAAAGATGTTCCCTTGAGAAATTCCCTGAATATGGAAGAGCCTGATGAAGTATAATAATATAGAATAAACTGAGGTTATTTTTAATAAAAACAGACAATTTGAGTCTATTGCTTTGAACAAGAGAAAGATCAAGAGATAGACAAGCAGACAGAAAGTAGACAAAACATAGATCTATACATATATTCATACATTTTCCCAAACGGAAAAGTTTTTCATTCTACATAATCACTATCAACCCTTCCCAACCCAATCCAAGCCTCACTCCCAATCCAGTCCAAGCCTTCCCAAATAAACATACACTCTAAAGAAAATCAGTGTACTAGCTAAACAAATGCTTTTTAAAAGCAGGTCCCTCAGTGGTTCACTCATTCTCTTTCCATCCAGATTGTCACCTCCAAGACCCTCCTCCTCAAGGTTTCTGGAGCTCTCAAAAATAAATAAATAAATAAAAGAGGCCCCTCCTAATATTCCCTCTGGATAATTATAGTAAAGAATTAGCTAGTTCCTCTGCCTGAAAAGAAACTCTTTGTCCTCCAAAATTCTGGTTTACTTAATTCCTGCTTTTCCTAGAACTACTATTACTTTTCCTAGATTCTGAATCACAAATTTTTTCACCTTTTCAAAATCATCGTGCATCTTACATTCAATGGGACATTTACTTTAAGGTTTCTTTTTTGCCTAAGAATATTATTAAATTGATAGTGCATCTCATGCTGATTCATTCATTCAACAAATATAGTTTGAGCACCTACTATGTGCTAAGCTCTACACCAGGCACTTGGTCCATGTTTCACCGTCTTTGAAGACGCATATCTCATGATAGTTTCTTTGTTGAACACTAGGCAAACTCAAAGCAGCTGGAGAAAATTGCTGCTGAAATCTAGATTCAAAATCTCTTGACTTCTTGATTTGGATTTTTTATATGCATACTAAAGAGACTTTTTAAAAACTTACAATAATGTCATTCTAATGAAGTGAGTTTTTGGAGCTGAGATGCAATGAACACATTACAGTGTGTACTATGGTAATGTGGAGTGGCTATCCACACAGATGGTATTGATTTTCATTTCCTGTGAAGCTGAATCAACATGTTGTGGCTAATGTTTATATAATTTAATGTATTGAATAAAATGTACCATTGCTCTTTACTGGGGGATAAAAGGTCTTACTTGACTGTGGTGTCCTTGTGCTGTAAAACCACAACAGACACACTTAACAATTCGTAGTTATTAATAATCACCTAAGAAACTCTTTCCTGTTTTTTATAAAAACATAGTTTTTCTTTGATTAACTCATTTGTGTTTGTATATCACAGTAGAAGAAAGGCAACCGTTAATAGAATTTTCTCTCGTAGACTAATGAGTTTTGCAGATAAAGTTTCATTCTGGTGCTGACACCATAAGATGTCGACAAACTGCCTGGAAAAATACATGGTAAGAGTCAACAAGCTGAGGCATCAGTACCAAATGAGATGTTTCTCCTCCCCAGGGTCCATGGCAGGGTAGACTAAAAGGGGGCCCTTTGCTTCCTGTGTCCCTCTGCCACCTCTACTTTGTCCTCCTCTCTCCCCAATGACGAGGGCTCTCGTCTGGCTCTCTGATTATCTGAAACCCCTCACTGCAGCACTTCACATAACACTAGTCTCCTATGATTCAGTCTCTTTATTTATTTAAAAGGAGACAATGATGTCTACTGCACCAACCTCATAAGATTTATGTGAGAGAATCAGATTGGATAACATAGGTGAAAACACTCATAAAATTGTAAAATACAGCCCAAATGTCCATCGTGCTTTAAATGACATGTTTGTTTTCATCATTATTACTTAGCATTTGGAGCATCCTTCTCTAAAATTACCTGCCTCGTGACCATCCAAACTGCCATTCCTTTCAATTGGATTGGTCATTGATTCAATTATTTGGCTGCAGAAGCTTACAATAATGATCAAGTGAATGACAATTTTTAAAAGTGCATCTGGATTGATAAAACATGATCAGAGAAAGTGATTTTTGTATATTAGTGTGCTGGCCATTTTACCACCATCAAACAGTGATTAACAACCCACTCAATTTCTTCCCCAGAACTCCCCAGAGATGTGTCTTCCCTTGGGATTTTGTGATTCAGAACTGGGAGAAGAAGGAAGACTGAAAGGATAAGAGGCTTTTTGTCTGTAACTGCAGAATGAGTGTAAGGAGAATTTGTGGAGGGGGAGTCAAGTAACGGAGTGGATGTGAGAGAAAAGGAGGTTTTAGAAATGTTGCTAACACCTATGTGACCTCTTCAAGGAGCGTATTAAATGTAAGTAAAGAAACTAAATACATTGGATTTTTTCAAATTTCCAGGCTCTGAATGCTATACTGTTGTAAGACTGGATCACATGAATCACAGCTTCACCTCAACATTTATTTAACACTATTATTTAACACTAAACTAATGTCAGATAATATATTCATTACTTTTCATGCATCATCCTATTTAAATTGACTCTAATCCTGTAAAACATACTACTAAACCCACTTTCATACATGAGGAAACCTAGGTTTTAAGAAGTGAAATAACCTGCCATGGTAACATAGCTGGTAAGTTTCAAAGCCCGGACTTGAATTTCAGAGACTGACCTCTCAATCATATACTGTACAATTTCATGCAAACCAGTCCCCGTTGGTAGATTGGATAGGAAAAAGGACTTTGATCAGCTGTGATGAGAGGTAAGAAGGGATAAAAGTGAAGCCTTTAGTTTCCCTTCTTTAATCAGGTTGGTTCCTCATGTTCAGAAAAGCAGAATTGCAACAGTCCTCATTTCTGTAAGGTTAGCAATAACTTTGCTATTTATTGTTAAAGCAACTGAATAATGATGCACACAAATAGTTTTTGAAATAACATGAAAAAAATGTAAGAGCCAACACCTACATATCCTACAAGCAAAAAAGGAAGCTGTCTGCATGAAATTAGTTTACCTGACTATACTTAAAGCAGGGACATTCCCTGTTAGAGATATCTTTGTAAATGGCAGATTAGTTCATGGATAACCCCAAACTTATACATTAAGGTCAATTAAATCAACAACCAGATCTAAATATTTCTCCTTTAACAACAATGGAAATGAATTCTTTTTTTAAAATTTGTAATCAAATAAATTAACACAGAGAAACACGCCATTGTAAACTACAAACAAAATGAGCAGATACCATTTTATAGTCTACAAGGCTTAAGTCAATTCTATTGTCTTTGGATTCATAACAGTATGTAATACATTGGCTTATCTACACAGATGACTACTGAATTAAAGAATGAACATGCACAGCTAACAGACTACAATATGTGTGTGTCTGTATATACGAGGTCGGACAATTAAGTTTGCGAAATTGTTTCATTCTGGAGTCAACACCATAAGATGTCCACAAAGTGCCTGGAAAAATACATGGTAAGAATCAACAAGCTGAGGCATCAGTACCATATGATTTCACTTATATGTGGAATCTAAAGAACTGAATAAATGAGCAAACTATACAGATAGTCTCAAAGACGTGGAGAAAAATCTGATGGTTGCTAGATGGGAGGTGGATGGGGATGAGGGAAAAGATAAAGGGATTAGAAAATACAAATTAGTAGCCACAATATTGCTACGGGGATATGAAAGACAGTTTGGGGAATATAATCAATAATGTTGTAAAGATTTTGTAGGGTGTCAGATGGGCACTTGTCTTATTAGAGAGAGCACTTCAGGCACTGTGTAGATATCTGACCACTGTGCTGTACACCTGAAGCTGAAAAATATTGAATGTCAACTATAATTAAATACATATTATTTAATTATACATACACACACACACACACACACACACACACACAAATACATATACAGTCACAGGATGTGGAGTTCAGCATAGGGAATAGAGTCATGGAATTGTAACAGCTATATACGATGTCCAAGGAGCATTATTTGGGGGGGTTATCACTTTGTGAGGGTTGTAAATGTCTAACTACTACATTGTTTTGTACACCTTAAACTAATGAAAAAGAAAAGAAATTACCCCACCTAAAGAAAAAAATTTAAAGTCTTAACAAGGAATTGCATATAGCCATTTCAAGCAAAAGGCAACCTGATAAACCAATTTGAAAATATTTCATTGAGAAATTTTCTATGTAATATTTTAATATGATATTAATATACAATTTAGCAGCCCAAATATCCATCAGCAAGAGAATAGATTTAAAAATTGAGATAAAGCAATCGACTGCTATACAGCAATAAAAATAAACAAAACAGCTATGCACAACACAGATTAATCTCAAAACCATATGTTGAGCAAAAAAAGGCAAGTCATAGAAGCATACATGTAGATATGATTCAGTTTATATATAGCTTAAAACTTCCTGAAATTAAGTGATTTATTATTTAAGAATACATACATATGTGGTGTGACCATGAAGAAAAGCAAGAAAATTAATAACACAATATTTAGGATAGGGGTTATCTCTGAAAGGCAAGAGGTGGTGGGATTAGGAAGAGACCCACGACATAGGGAAATTCAGAGATACTGTTATGTTCTATTTTTCAAGCAAGGTAGAGAATACATTGCTGTTGATTTTATTGCTTTTTTACTGTACAGTCACATTATATATACTCTTCTATATATATTTCAGAATTTAAAATTCAACCTAAGGAAGGGGGTCATGCCTTCCCCTTTGAATCTTCTTTTTATATCCTCCATACTAATTCAACATAGAGATTGTCTTGATGTTATTTATAAATTCATCCTAGGCATGAGAATAAAAGATAAATGTAAGTGGAAATAGAATCATGAGAGTTTAATACCATGACACTGAGATTTAGGGAAGTCCCACTAAATCCTGTTACCATCTCTTTGAGATGCTGAGCAGTGGCTGCCAAGTAGAAATAGGACAAGGAAATTAATGACAGGGGGTGGGACTTCAGAGGGATTAGCCAAAGGTATCTTGCCCCACTTCCTGTTATTCACTGCATGAGTTCAGAACTTCAGAGCTTCTCCCTGTCAATTGCCCAAGTTGGCCATTGTTGGAAGAGGTGGGGGCAGAACAGCCAAAGTCAGAGAAAGACAAGTTTGAAGGGAAATAATCTATGGCACTTTTAAAAATAACTCTAGTCAAAACTTGTAACTATTTGGGGCCGGCCCGGTGGCTCAGGTGGTTAGAGCTCCGTGCTCCTAACTCCGAAGGCTGCCGGTTTGATTCCTACATGGGCCAGTGGGCTCTCAACCACAAGGTTGCCAGTTCAATTCCTCGAGTCCTGCAAAGGATGGTGGGCAGTGCCCCCTGCAACTAGCAACAGCAACGGCAACTGGACCTGGAGCTGAGCTGTGCCTTCCACAACTAAGACTGAAAGGACAACAACTTGAAGCTGAATGGCACCCTCCACAACTAAGATTGAAAGGACAACAACTTGACTTGGAAAAAAGTCCTGGAAGTACACACTGTTCCCCAATAAAGTCCTGTTTCTCTTCCCCAATAAAAATATTTTTAAAAAATAAATAAATAGAAACTTGTAACTATTTGATAAATAACTCCTGGAGATGTAATATACAGTATAGACAATCATAGTGTATTATAATCATCAAATTTGCTTAAAGACTAGATCTTAATTATCGCCACCACAAAAAAGAAATAATAATTATGTGATGTGATAAAGGTGCCAACTGTCACTACAATGGCAATCATATTACAATATATAAATGTATAAAATCATCATGTTCTATACCTTAAATTTGTATAATGTTATATGTCAAATACAGTTCAATTTAAAAAACAAAACAAAACTCTGGTCAAACTAACAAAGATTCAAAGTCAAATGAATCCTGGCCCCAGAAAACGCTTTCATTTTATTGCTCCTTCTCTAGCTCTCAGGGTGGGAGAGGCAGGTGTGGGAGAATTTAGAAAAATAAGAGTAAAGGTGTATCTCAAAATCATTTCATGTTGTCTTAATAAGACAGTGAAGATAAATTAAAAACATTAATCTCCCTGCCAACAATGCTATTATCACAAACTCAACAAATCTCTATAGCTCTATTATACATACACATTTATTAATTTCACGCAACTGGTAGCAATTCACGATAGTGACATGAAAAAAAATCTGGTACCAGAGTGGAAATGTGTGCTTTCAAACCTTATTTAAAATCAAACTCTCATAGCTTGGTTTCTATTCAGTTCAACTTAATTTCTTTCAGGACCTGGGCCAGCAATCACACTAATTTGCATGACCACCACTGTTTAAACAGGCCCCTTAGTTCTCGATGAATGACTTTCTATATACTATTGGACTTTTGATGCAGAAATCAAGTGCCCTTATTCTGGTAGGCCTGGGGCAGGGGAGGAGAGGATTGACTGTAGCTGCCAAACTAAAAGAGAAAGGAATTAAAAGCAACCCTCCAAAAAGCAAAGCAAAGCTAGTGAAATAAAACATACAGTAGGCCCTACACAAAGTAAGAGTATGTGTGCATAACTTTTTGACTGAGAAGCTCGTCTAGGCAGCTCTAATTTGTCTATAGTTGGGCCACCACCATTTCTAGCCTGAGACCATTGTCCTAAAGTACTCATTTATTTATGCTGACTAGTAGAAAGTCTTAAAGGGAAAAGGGTAGTTGTGTTTGAGCCGCTTATAATCTAAGAGAAAAAACACATATGAGAGAACCCAAAGGCAATATGAGGGCCTTCCAGCCAGTCATAGCTCCGGTGACTTAAAACATTACGTATTTTAAAACCATTGCCATCCATGTCTTAAGCAATTTCATCCCTGTGTATCAAGAGCTATAAAACCATTGTTTATTCAACATGGTTAAAGCTCATAGAGGAGGAAAGTAGAATGCATATACTTGCACAAGTCTGGATCTGTATTTAGGAATCATAAATATAACTACACTAAAGAAATGCTACCCATCTTTTCCTGTGTCAATGAGCAGAGAAAAGAAGAAAGAAAGGCATGCATCTTTTTCTCTTAGCCTAATTGCATTCCTCACCTGGCAGTACAGCCTGGCAGAGGACAAAGTTTTGGAGGCAGACATACCTACAAGGTGTGATCAAAAACTACAGTGAATGTTTAAATTTTTAAACTTTTATTACAGTAAAAGATACATTGCCATCAATCCCCCTTGATTCAAACACACTTATCCCACCATTCTTGCCACTTTCTGAAGCAGTTCTAGAAGTCCTCTTTCATTAGTGTCTTCAGTTGCACTGTTGTGGCTACCTCGATGTCCTGAATTAATTCAAAACATTTATCTTTCATGGTCATTTTGACTTTGGGGAAGAGCCAGAAGTTGCATGGTGCCATATCTGGTGAATAAGGTGGATAAGAACACACCATAATGTTTTTATTTGACAGAAATTGCTGTACCAGAGCAATGTATCACATGGAACCTTTCCAGTGTGGTCACAAAATATGGTGAATGCTGCTGCAAAATGCCATACAATGGAAAGGCTGGGACCTTCAATACAGGAAGTGGCACCTTGAACCTTAGTAACAGTGTGTGACAAGTTTCAACTTGTTTGGTGCAGTCAGTCGGGTGTGAGCTACGGTTGAGAGAAGGTGTGTTTTAAAGTGTGCTATAAATCGTCCTCCATCAAGACAATATTCCGTGTCACACATCACTTCTGATATGGCAATTTCTGTCAAATAAAAACATTATGGTGTGTCCTCATCCACCTTATTCACCAGATCTGGCACTGTGCGACTTCTGTCCCTTCCCCAAAGTCAAAATGGTTCAGGACATCAACGCAGCCACGACAGGCCAACTAAAGACATTCATGAAAGAGTACTTCCAGAACTGCTTCAGCAAGTGGCAAGAATGATGGGATGAGTGTGTTCGAAGTGAGGGGGAGTATTTTGAGGGGGATTAATGGCAATGTGTCTTTTACTGTAATAATTTTTTTATTTAAACATTCACTGTATTTTGTGATCAACCTTGTCGTTAAAATAACCATATTACCCAAAGCAATATGCAGATTAAATGCAATCACCATCAAAATCCCAATGGCATTTTTTCAAGAAATAGAACAAAAAATCCTCAGATTTCTATGGAATCACACAGGACCCTGAATAGCCAAAGCAATCCTAAGAAATAAGAACAAGGCTGGAGGTATCACACTCCCTGTCTTTAATTTGTACTACAAAGTGACAATAATCAACACAGCATGGTATTGGCAGAAAAACAAACTTACAGACCAATGGAATAGAATTGAAAACCCAGGAATAAACCCACATAAATATTTTTGACAAATGAGCCAAAAACATACAATGCAGAAAAGAAAGCCTCTTCAATAAATGGTGCTAGGTAAATTGGAAAGCCATGTGCAAAAGAATGAAACTAAACTGATATCTGTCACGATATACAAAAATTAACTCAAAATGTATCAAAGACCTAAACATAAGACCTGAAACAATAAACTGCATAGAAGAAAGCATAGGTATTAAACTTATGGACCTTGGGTTCAAAGAGGATTTTATGAATTTGACCTCAAAGGCAAGGGAAGTAAAAGCTAAAATAAATGAATGGGACTATATCAAACTAAAAAGCTCTGCACAGCAAAAGAAACCATCAACAAAACAAAGAGGCGACCAACCAAATGGAAGAAGATATTTGTAAACAACGCCTCCAATAAGGGACTAATATACAAAATATATAAAGAACTCTTACAACTCAACAACAACAACAAAAAGAAAACAATCCAATTAAAGCATGGGCAGAGGACCTGAACAGACACTTCTCCCAAGAAGACATACAAACGGCCAAGAGATATATGAAAAAATGCTCACCTTCACTAGCTATTAGGGAAATGCAAATCAAAACCACAATGAGATATCACCTCCCACTGGTTAGAATGGCTATCATCAAGACAAATAATAAGTGTTGGAAAGGCTGTGGAGAAAAAGAAACACTCATACACTATTAGTGGGAATGTAAATTGGTACAGCCATTATGGAAAACAGTATGGAGGCTCCTCAAAACATGAAGAATAGAATTACCTTATGACCCAATAATCCCTCTTCTGGGTGTCTACCCAAAAAATCTGAAAATATTTGTCCGTAAAGATGCATGAACCCCTATGTTCATTACAGCATTATCCATGGTGGCCAAGACATGGAAACAACCAAAGTGCCCTTCGATAGATGACTGGATAAAGAAGATGTGGCACATATATACAATGGAATATTACTCGGCCATAAGAAAAGATGAAATACTGCCATTTGCGACAACATGGACGGATCTTGAGATTATCATGCTAAGTGAAATAAGTCAGACAGAAAAAGTCAAGAACCATATGACTTCACTCATATGTGGGATATAACTGAAAGCATCAAAGGAACAAGACAAACAAAGAAACAAAAACTCATAGACAAAGACAACAGTTTCGTGGTTACCAGAGGGTAAGGGGGCGGGAGGAGGTAAAAGAGGCAAAAGTGGGTCAAATATATGGTGATGGAAGGAGAACTGACTCTGTGTGGTGAACACACAATGCAATATATAGGTGATGTTTTATATAAATGTGTACTTGAAACCTATATAATATTACTAACAAATGTCACCCCAATAAATTTAATTTAAAAAATAATAATAATAAAAAACACAACAAAATCCAAGGCAGAAGGATCCCATAACGTGGGAGTGTTTAATGAATTAGGCCATACTTGCTTTCAAAAATAATTAGGGAAGAGGGTAAAGATAGTCTATTTAGTGTTGGCCACTTCTCAAATGCTGTATGTTCTGCTAGACAGTCTTTCAAATTGCAAGGCCACTTTCGATTCCAAATAGCTCTTCCTCTGGATTCAGAAAAGTGTTCCTGCTACATCTATAGTCTGTGTCTAAGCTCTGAGAGTATTGACAATCACCATAAAATATTACTAAAAATATTTTGGATTTGGCAAATGTAGTCACATTTTTGCCTTCTGAATGGTTTCTCTGAGTTTTAATTCTGAGGACATTTCAGGGAAAATTTAATTTTCACTTCTCTGATTAACTTGCACTTCATTTTTCATAATATTTTCTAAGAACTACTTTATAGCCAAAAAAGAAATGAGCCTTTTAACAATGTGGGTCTGTGAATGAATAAGTCATGTTTTCCAAAAAATGAGTGGACTAAAATTAATTAAATGGTGCTTCTAAACTCAAAACTCTTACAGAATGGATTGTTGGCAAAGTGTCTTTATTCATCTAACTATTTACAGATCACCTATAATGTACAAAGCCTTGTGCTATATATTGGGTGTGTACAGAAAAATGAACAAAAATACTGCCCTTGCCTTCACAGAGTTTATCACCTACTGGGGAAGCCCAGTGATACGAAACTAAAAATGTGATAAATACGAAGGAAACAAGATTCAAAAAATACCATGGGGGGCATGAAGCATGAAACTGTCAGTAACAATTGCGAGACCCTCTCTTGAATTACCCCGCACATGCTTCTTGCAATGTGTGAGCCGGTCACAGTCCCTGCCCACCCTGCTCTCTAGCACTTGCATCTCTTCATGTTAAGATGCCTGAGGAAGTGCACCATGAAGAAGAGGAGGTGGAGACTTTGGCCTTCTAGGCAGAACTTGCCCAACTCATGTCTATCATCATTAATACCTTCTATTCCAACAAAGAAATTTTCCTTTGGGAATTGATTAGCAATACTTCTGATGCCTTGGACAAGATATGCTATGAGAGCCTGACTGACCCTTCCAAGTTGGACAGTGGTAAAGAGCTGAAAACTGACATCATCCCCACCCCCAGGAACACACACTGACTCTGGTTGAACACCGGCATTGGCATGATCAAAGCTGATCTCATAAATAATCTGGGAAGTCTTGCCAAGTCTGGTACTAAAGCATTTATGGAGGCTTTCCAGACTGGTGCAGACATCTCCGTGATTGGACAAATTGGTGTTGGCTTTTATTCTGCCTACCTGGTGGCAGAGAAAGTGGTTGTGATCACAAAGCACAATGATGCTGAGCAGCATTCCTGGGATTCTTCTGCTGGGGGTTCCTTCACTGTAGGAGCTGACCATGGTGAACCTATTGGCTAGGGTACCAAAGTGATCCTCCACCTTAAGGAAGACCAGACAGAATACTTAGAGGAGAGGCAGGTCAAAGAAGTGGTGAAGAAGCACTCACCGTACATAGATTATTCCATCACACTTTACTTGGAGAAAGAATGAGAAAGAAATCTGTGACGATGAAGCTGAGGAAGAGAAAGGTGAGAAAGAAGAGGAAGATGAAGATGATGAGGAAAAGCCCAAGACTGAAGATATGGGCTCAGATGAGGAGGGTGAAAATGCTAAGGATAAGAAAAAGAAAACAAAGAAGATCAAGAAAAAATATATCGATCAGGAGGAACTGAACAAACCAAGCCCATGTGGACCAGAAACCCTGATGACATCACCCCGGAGGAATACGGAGAGTTCTACAAGAGCCTAACCAATGTCTGGGAAGACCAATCAGCACCCACGCAGTTCTCTGTAGGTCAGTTGGAATTGAGGGCATCGTTGTTCATCTCCTATCGTGCTCCCTTGGACCTCTTTAAGAACAAGAAGGACAACAACATCAAACTCGATGTCTGCCATGTGTTCATCATGGACAGCTTGATGAGTTGATAGCAAAGTATCTCAACTTTATCCATGGGACGGTCTACTCGGAGGACCTACCCTTGAATATCTCCCGAGAAATGCTCCAGCAGAGCAAAATCTTGAAGGTTAATCATAAAAAGATTGTTAAGAAGTGACTTGAGCTCTACTCTGAGCTGGCGGAAGACAAGGAGAACTATCAGAAATTCTACGAGGCATTTTCTAAAAAACCTAAAGTTTGGAATCCATGAGGACACTACTAATCAGCAAGGCCTTTCTGAGCTGCTGTGCCATAACACCTCCCAGTCTGGAGAGGAAATGACCTCTCCTTTGGAATATGTCTGTTGTATGAGGAAGACCCAGAAGTCCCTGTTACATGGTGACAGCAATGGGCAGCTTGCCAACTCTGCTCTTGTGGAGTGAGTGTGTAAGTGGGGGCATCAAGGCAGTATATATGACGGAGCCTGTCTATGAGCACTGCGTGCAGCAGCTCAAGAAGTTTGATGGGAAGAGCCTGGTATCAGTTACCCAGGAGAGCCTGGAGCTACCTGAGGATGAAAAGAAGCAAAAAATGGAAGACAGCAAAGCCAAGTTTGAGAACTTCTGCACACTCATGAAAGAAGTCTTGGATAAGAAGGTTGAGAAGGTAACAATCTCCAGTTGGCTTGTGTCTTCACCCTGCTGTGTTGTGACTAGCACCTATGGCTGGACAGCCAACATGGAACAGATCATGAAAGCCCAAGCACTTTGGGACAACTCTGCAATGGGCTACATGACGGCCAAGAAGCACCTGGAAATCAACCTGACCACCCCATTGTGGAGACTCTGTGGTAGAAGCTGGTGGCTGACAAGAATGACAAGGCTGTTAAAGACCTTGTGGTGCTGCGATTTGAAACTGTGCTGCTCTCTTCTGGTTGCTCACTTTAGGATCCCCAGACCCACTCCAACTGCATCTACCGCATGATCAAGCTAGGCCTAGGCATTGATGAAGATGAGTGACGGCAGAGGAACCCAGTGCTGCTGTTCCTGATGAGATTCCCGCCCCCTTAAGGGTGTTGAGGATGCCTCTCCCATGGAAGAAGTAGATTAGGAGTTTCTACCTGCAGACCTCGTGCCCTCTGTATAGTGCCCTGAGTGGCTCTGGCCCACCTGATTTCCTCTGCTGATGTCTAGTGGTTTTTTTCTCTCCTGTCTTTCTGCCTAAGACAGGATACAAGGGCCTTGAACCTTCCCTTCCCACATTTGACATCGGGTTTGGATGTTGTGTGTGGTGGAGTTTTTTGTTTACTTTGTTCTGAAATTAAAGTCTGCAAAACAAAGAAGATGAAGTTTTATACAAAAAATAATAATAACAATTGGTAGTACCCAAAACAGTTTCCTGAAGAAAACAATTTAGTTGGGCCTGACATGTTTTCCTGAAGAAAACATCAATTTATTTGGGCCTTAACGAAAACATCATTTTGCTTAGCATAATAATCTCAAGATCCATCCATGTTGTCACAAATGGCAGTATTTCATCTTTTCTTATGGCCAAGTAATATTCCATTGTGTATATATACCACATCTCTTTATCCAATCATCTATCGAAGGACATGACAGTAAGTCAAGAACCATATGACTTCACTCATATGTGGGATATAAAACAGAAAGCAACAAAGGGACAAACAAACAAACAAACACTCATAGACACAGACAACAGTTTAATAGTTACCACAGGGTAAGGGGGAGGAGGGATGGTAGAAGAGGGAAAGTTGGATCAAATATATGTGGATGGAAGGAGAACTAACTCTGGGTGGTGAACACACAATCTGATATAAAGATGATGTATTATAGAAATGTACACTTGAAACCTATAAAATTTTACTAACCATTGTCACCCCAATAAATTTAATAAAAGACAACACCATTCTATTTTAATAATAAAATGAGGGGTGAAAGGCATTGCAGGCAGATACTAACATGACCCAAAACAGGAAAGTGTGAGATATGTTTTGTATTGGAGGAAGTATAGATTAGTGTGGCAGGGGTAGAAGGTACTTGGCCAGAGAGAAATGTGATGATAAAGAAGTTGAACTGGTAGGTTGGTCCAGATTATAAAAGGCCTTAAATGCCTTGCTAGGAATTAAAACTTTTTCATTTAAACACTGGAATCATGAACGGGTTGAATCACATGATAAGACATGTTTTAGAAGATATTGGGACAGATAAAAGATAGATTGAGATATGGAGACAGTGGAGTTGGAGAGACCAATTAGACATCTCTAGCAAAGCCCAGGCAAGAAATAATGAAGGCGTGAGCCAGCATAGCGGTAATTGAGATGGGAAGAAGTCAGGGGCAAGAAATGTTTCCCAAATTGAAATAATCAGGACAAATTGACTCTTTTGATGTGTATTTAAAGGGATGCATAGGTGGGTGGGGGCAGAAGTCTAAGGTGGCTCCTAGTCTCTCCGTGGCCATCTTATAAAATGGAGGTCACCGAGGTTGGCAGAATTGAAAGAAAACATCACAATTTAGATTTGGAGTATTTGAGCTCCAGGTGCTAGATAGATATTCATAGAGGAACAGCAAAAATACAGATGATAAGCGTGTCCATGCCTCAGAAAAACGACCAAAAATAGAGCCACAGATTTAGACAAGGCAAGAATAAGGCATATGGGCATGAGAACTAGGCTAAAGTGTGATGTACCCCTTTAAATGAATATTCTTTCAATACCTAGTTGTATTAGTTTGTGAGGGCTGCTCTAACAAAGTACTGCAGGTTGTGGGGCTTAAGCAATAGAAATTCGTTTTCTCACAATTCTAGAGACTAGAAGTCCAAGATCCAGGTGGTTGGTTTCTTCCAAGGCCTCCCTCCCTGACTTGTAAAAGATGGTTTTCTCCCTTTATTTTCACATGGTCTTCCCTCTGCATACATCTGTGTCCAAATTTCCTCTTCTTATAAGGACACCAATAATACTGGATTACGACTCACCCTAACAACCTCATTTTATATTAATTACTTCTTCAAAGACCTCATCTCCTTATATATAGCATATTTTGAGGTACTAGGGGTTAGGATTTCAACACATGAATTTTGAGGGAGACACAATTCAGCCCATAACACTGGTAAATATTTATTGAGAGGAGAGATGGAGCACTACGTCGGAAATGACAGAGAAGGAAAATCACAAGTGACAAATGAGTAATTCAGCTTATCTTTGAATTGTACACCTTGTTCAGCAAGACAGAAGATAACCAGACTCACCTTCCCTAGGCAGTTTAAAAATCATCTATTGGTAATTGAACATGCTAGATAGTTTGAAGGATTTAATAAACGGAATCTGACATGTATATGGATAAATATAAGGTGTATGAATACCCTACCAGGTATTCAGGCATACTACACACCCAGAATAATAAAAGCAACAAATAGACCAATGGAATAAAATATAGAGCCTAGATACAGATACCTGCATATATAGCAGTTTGATATATGATAAAAGTGGCATCACAAATCAGTGGGAAAGTAATGCATTTTTAGGAAGGTTGATGGCAAACTGGTTTATTCTATAGAGAAAAAGAAATCTGTATGCTATACAGAGGTGAGTTTTAGATTGTTTATAAAACTTACCTGTGAGAGGTAATACTATATAGTCAGTAGAAAATACCAGCTCTTTCCAACCAGCACAGATCTCTTGAGATAACTGGACCAGTCCTGTTTTAAACTATCATTAGACCTTGTGAGTGTGCTCTGATTGCTGGGGCTCTGACTGAGGCAGTAGTTGGTACCAGGTATAGGGAATGACAAACAGATCCTCAAAATGGGATTCTGGGATTGCGTTGCTTCTATTTGAAGAGTGCACAGAGTATCAGGGGGACAGTGAACACTGATAACCCAAGGCACACAGAGGTATCATGTTCACTCAGATTATCATCAATGGTGGCACTGAATGAAGGTAGAAGTCAAGGTACTGGCTGATAAAGAAACTGTGATACTTAATTGCACCGGTGACAATAATGATTACTAAGGTGATGAGGTGGAATGACTGCTTATGACTGCTATGAAAAATGTATGTAAAGAAAATTATAAGAATAAAGCCTGGAATTTCCAATCTAAGGCACTGAAGAAGAACAAGTAAACCTCTGGTTCTTTAGGTGCCTTATAGATTTCCTTATCTTCTGTAGCTGCAGGGCAGATGTGGCCAAGAATCAGGCCACAGCTTAATTGTAAGTATTAGAATTGCTATTTCATTTACTCTTTTATTAAGTTTATTGAGGTGACATTGGTTGATAAACTTGTATAGGTTTAAAGTATACAATTCTGTAATACATCTGGTGGGAATGTAAATCGGTACAGCCACTATGGAAAACAACATAGAAATTCCTCAAAAAATTAAGAATAGAATTACCATAAGACCCAGCTACCCATCTTCTGGGTATTTACCCCAAATATTTATCTGTGAAGATATATGTAACCCTATGTTCATTGCAGCGTTATTCACGGTGGCCAATACATGGAAACAACCAAAGTGTCTTTCGATACATGATTGGATAAAAGAAGATATGGTACATATGTACAATGGAATATTACTCAGTCATAAGAAAAGATGAAATACCACTATTTCATTTACATATACTAGGCTACCAGGTCTCTTTTACTAAGATGGGAGACTGGTTGGGAAAGAATAGGGCTCTGATGTCTGGGGTGGGATAGTTGGACAAACACAGGCAAGATGATAGCTTTAAATTTCTAGATATCACTGAATCATTCTCGTAGGGACCTTGATTGAATTGGTATCCCACAGACTATCACCCCAGTCCATTACCTAGTGATATCTGATGAGTGGGGAAGAAAAGCAAGCACCTCAGATGCCTTACTAAGACATCTGTGCCAGAAGGGGGTAATCAACTATGGAAAGTTCAGGGGTTTGCCCTAGGGGAAAATGTTCTGAAGTATATTGAGATATTCCTTCTAAAGAAGTGACATACTGAGGTACCTTGAGTCTCCTCCTATGAAGAGAAGGGCACAACACCAGGTGGACCTTCTTGGATTTTGAAGACAACATATATTTGAGTGTGCCGCTCTGACATTTCAGTAATACACTGGAACATATCAGAAAGAAAAGTAAAAGTACATAAGTATTTTTAAAAGGTGGTGGTAGACAGGATATGTGTTTAACCCATTTTTAGACTGATAATAATCACTAGAATAGTTACTCTACTGGTTGGTCAGTTATTATACATTTTGTGTAGTTAGCAGGATGAACTTAAACTGTGTACGTGTGTGTGTGTGTGTGTGTGTGTATGAGAGAGAGAGAGAGAGAGAGAGAGAGAGAGAGAGAGAGAGAGAGAGGAGAAAATATATTTTAGGTAAATGATTCAAAATATTGAAACTTTCAGGAAATTGATCTCCCTGCGTTGGGCCTTCCTTAAGTGCTTTAAGACCTTACTATTTAAAGTGGGGTCATTGAACCACAGGGATCAGCCTCACCTGGGAACTTAAAATGGAGAATCTCAGGCTCACCCAGACCTGTTGAGTCAGAATCTGCATTTAACAAAACCCTCAGGTAATTTTTATACAGATTAAAGTTTTAGAAGCATCACTCTAGAGTATGTGTTTGTTTTATAAGATGCATCAGACATTGGGGAAGCCTGGTATGTGCATCCTTACTAGATTTGGGGGCGCTGGTAGGATCTAAGAAGTTCCCACTTGTTCTAAGCAAAGCCTTAGGGCTTCACTTGTGTGCTTTTCCATGAAACCCTTTGGATTAAAAAGAGGAAAGCTGAATGAGAACCACTGCTAAGGACAACAGATACTACTTACAAGTTTATCATCTCTGCAATTTGTCTCCAAGAATTCTAATTCTAGACAAAACTCTGCATCTTTCCTTGTCTCAAAACACATATATTGAGCTGAAAGGGCACCCAGGAAGTACTTGCAGATCAAGTGCCTCTTGGTTTTCACACACCATACGCTGTTGTCTTTGTCTAAAGCTCTCTTTCTGCAACTTCTCCCTGTCCTTCCCCTGGCTGACTCCTCCTTGAGTCTCTAGTCCCAGTCTTAAATCTTCTGAGGATCATCCTGTGACCTCCTGCCTCACTCCACCCTGCCTTCACACTCGATGAGTGGCACCTCACGGGAGCCTTCACATCATCTGTACTTTTTTCTAGAATGGAGCACAATGAAATGAAATTGCCTAGAAGCTCTGTGAGGGTAGGATGTCAATGTCTGTGTACCTACAGCAGATACCCGGAGTCTATGGCTTTCTAGGTACCTATATTCACTTGCACTTTAAGTGAAGGAATACATACATAAAGGAAAAACGTACCCAAGACCATACAGCTAGGGTTAGAGTCAAGCTCTGACTGAGCTTCCAAATCCCATTCGCCCTCAGGATGCCTCTAGGTCACCTACTAAATAACCCAGAGTGAAAAATTACAAAGCAGAGGTTGTGACATATAATTCTCAAGTTTATTTTATGTAGAAAGTACATCTTTTTACATGTATAATCATGACAGCATCACCACGCAGAGTTCCAGTATCTTCGAGTGAAGACTAGAGAGGGATACATTAGAAAGAAAAGTTGTTCGTACGACAAAACAGTTGTAAGGAAATGGCTATAGACATCATCAGTGCCTTGAAAGAAAATTCAAATATATATCACAGTTTTCCTTTGTTGTGAAAAAAAAATTACTCTGAAACCTTTGTTTATTACTTAAAAATAAATTCTTAGGTTTGTTTTCAGCAATGAGTGTTTGGTGAGAGTTCACACTTGATTCCTTTTGGTACAGGTAAATATTTCTTCCATTTTTTGTTTGAACTTGTTAACTGTGGTAGCCTGAAGGCTGAAGAATATAATAATTATTGCTCTCTCTCCTTGGCACACCTTCTTTTCCTTTCCTTTTTCTTTTTTTTCCTTTAAGTATAAATGAAACTCTAGCCCAGTTAGTTCTTCTTGGTCTGATTGCCAGACTTTCCAGTAATCACATCTGAGTTTTTTTCGACATGTGGGCAATTTTCATTACTTCAATCCAGCAGTGACCTTTGGAATTCCGGAATCATTTTGCCTCCCCTTCCTGGCGCCCCCACGAGACTCAGAAGCACAAACATCTGAGGGACCTCTGGGCATCTTCACATCTGTTGGCATAGAAAATGAAGGCCACTGTGTGTTAGATTTTCAATAACAGGTGGTGAGCTTGAGAAAGTTGGTTTTTGAGGGATGAGCAGAAGCAGTACTTAATTCTTCACTTCCAGGCTCTTTGGAAACACTTAGAAAACAAAGTTAATCTGTTTATACAAAGCTCACATTGAGAAACCACAGTAAGCAATTGCTAAGTAAAAGTCAGACAGGTTTTTGGTTTCAAAGTCCTACATTTAATATCAATTTTCTATCCAGAGCGACTCAATCCTTCAGTCCGGGGTTATGCCATCTTGATGCATCTTGAATCCATGGAATATTATTTATTCAGGGGGTAGCTTACTTGTTCTTATGCCCAGGTTTCAACAGTGCAGTACAGAGTTGAAATTCTTTCCAAGAGTAATTAGCCCAGTGGAAGTTATTCACTAGAAACAATACAAGAGTGGGAAATACCATCGATATTATCTGCCTTACAAAACTCTTTGGAATCATTGCTTTTCTTCGCTCACTGGTAGTAAAGACTCTAAATTACAGAAACAATAGAAGCACTGTGTTTAACCCAAAATATCACTGAAATCCCATCTTAGGAAAATCTGTTTCTTTCAAATTTTCTCAGAGAAGTACAAAGTGTTGCTTGGTGTGCAGTTATCTGCCGGTATAAATGGCATAAATGGATGATTACTTAAATACGGCTTCTTTTAGAAGAGAGTTAGAGACTTTACAAAAGCATCAAGCTGTGCTTGCCATACAGGTAAGCCTCTTGCAAGTAAATAATTTGACTTAAAGGATTGTTAGAAACTTTTCTTACCTCCTAACCCAGCAATAATTGCTATATTTCTAATCTGCTTTTTTAAAGATCAGTTGGGGTTTGATTCCTTCCCAGTATCTTAAAAGTCAGGAATTATTTAATGGGAATGGGAAGGTAGGTGAGAGTATCAAAGATAAATCGTCTTCTTCTAAACACCCAGAAGTATTACCTTTCCTGTCCTTGCAGCATGAAGCTGACCACAACCAAAACCTGCCTCTGACGCCTCTCCATAAGTGTGCCTTCAATATACCACAGATTTGGAATTTCGCAACAGTGTTCATCTCAGAAGATCACATTCAGAAGGGCTTTTTTTGTCAGCCCTAGTGATCTTGAAGAAGTGGCTTCTAACTCAAATATTCTGCAGTCCTTTGAAATCAGTGAGCAGGTCCCTTCACTGGGCACCATCAAACCCTTTTTGCAGAGGATGAGCTTCCTCTGACTCCCCAGTAGTGAAACAGTCTTTGTCCTTGTAAATTAATTGCCCTTCCAAGGTAAGCTAAACATTCTGCTTATACTACCACATTCTCGCTTCCATTTTCAAAAATCTGAATACTTATGTACTGCAGATTCTCAAGGGTTTACACCAGATTTCAGTAGGCACTTGCAGACTTCTGTGATCAGACTTGTCTGTCTCACTTGGTTAAAATTTGCTGCTGAAAAACCAAAGTGTCAGAAAATTCAGTGGATTTTATTCCTCTTAGTAAGAGTTTAGCTCACCCTGCCTCCAAGCAAGGTGGTTCCACTTTTGGAGAGGAAGACCAGGTAGGAATGTAGGTGGCTTAGCAGAAATCCATCCCCACTAAAGAAAACAACACTCAAAGCACTCTTCCCAAGACAAAGGCCATGCCGTTGATATGTAGGCAAGCCAACTCAAGTGTCATAATTACATCTCCCAGTTGGCATCCAGATAACATCATATATTTGGAAACTGTTACCCAAATATTTTTCTTAGCTTTGCTTCACCATTGTTCTGTTCTATTTCATAGAAAGGGAAAGTGACACCAAGAAAGATTACCACACTGGCCTAAGACAGCCTGTCCCCTCTGTCAATTCAGTTCTCTCCTCTTTTCTCACCTAACTGAATCAAATAGACTTCAATTCTCTGTTATTCCCACTGTTGCTGAATCTTTGTAATAAAAGTGAACCTGTTTCAGCATTCTGGCAAGTCTGAAGCTGAAGAAATAGCAAAGTCGTATTAATGGTATGGGAAATAAATGGAATTTCCATGGAATGGAGGTATCACCAACAATATATCTTGCCTCCAAGATTCAAGAGACTACTCGATTTCTTTCATTATTTTTTTACCATAATAATACATCCTCCGTAATCTACTAGTAAAGAGTACATTTATTTTGGCTCAAAATACGACATCACCAATTTAGCAGAGAGAACCATTTCAGAGCAAAAGACACTCTGTGGCAGTTATTTTCCAAAGATGTCCATCCCAATATCTCTGGGCCCACAAGATCTTCTAAACCTTGCCACAACCAAATTAAGAAGTGAAGCCTAATCCTCCTCTTTCTTTGTAACAAGTCTATGTGACCACCAAGCCTAGGTCAGAAAAAATGTTTTATCTTCCCCCTTGCTTGATGGAATACTCATATAAATAGCCTGCTCTGAGGCCACCATCTGTGAGGAAGCCCAAACTAGCCCACCAGGCGAGACCACATGGAGCCCAACACTATATGAAGATAATAGATACAGAGACGGAGAGAGAGGAAGGGAAAGAGAGAGAGAGAGAGATACCTGGCTAGCCCCCAGCTGTTCCAGACCACTGTTCAGCTCTGACTACTGTCTATAACCTTGTAAAAGACCCAGCCAGATCCTCCGAATTGAGCCCATCCTAAATTTGTGACCCACAGAAACTATGAAACAATAATATGATTATTGTTGTTTTAAGCTGCTAACTACTGGGTTGATTGGTCCTGCAGCAATAATAACCAAAGCTGACACCATTATTCCTATCATAGAAGAAACAGCCTATGAATTTATTTCTCTGAGATTCTATAACTGTTAGCAAGATAGGAATTGAAGGTATGATGGACTGGCCACCATAATACTCACTTTCTTTTGTATCTTTAACTTGAATTATTTCATAGACAAATTGAGAGATAATATGGTTTAACAACCTACATACATATCTTACAGTACCAGATTTTGCCAGCTTATACACATCTGACAGCATCCCCTTCAAGGTAGGCAATGCCTTTCTGGATCAATATCTAATTTAAATTATACTATATATATATATATATATATATATATATATATATATATATATATATACACACACACACACACATATATATATATTCCCTCCATCCCCAGAAATCCTGTCCATTTCTGGATGCAAGAACAAAATAGCAACATGTTATCTCCTCACCAGTTAGTAATAAGCTTTGCGAAACATGTTTTTCTTATTGCCCTTGTCTTACTTTTTAAAATATATTTATTTCTATGTAAAGCTGAATGTACTGGCACATGCTGTACTTTTTCCTTAGAAAAAGTGCATATGCTTGGCATGGCAGCTGCGTGCAGACAGCTGGCATGTTCTAGGGTACAAAACGAATCATTTCTCCATTTCACAGATCCAGCCTTCTCACTAATTTGGAAAAGTGGTTGTTTGGGATTGCTTATTTTTCCCAGCACTTTGCAAAGCTTGGGTGTAGGGACAGAGAGGAAATAATACTAATTCGATTTTGAAAAAAAAACAAAAAACAAACCTGCAAAGAATCTGCTGTTCGATATTCTGCTGTTGAGGTGATTGTGCTCATTAAATGTTATATGCCAGAGACATCCAAGTCGTGGCAATGAAAGTCAGTCAATAACTCTCACTGTTGCATTTTTCATTAAGACGATGAGAAATTGGTCTAGCATAGTAACAATCACTCGTGTCCTTGAAGGGTGGATGAGAGTGAGTGTTATCTACTTGAATGTCACATTTATTTAAAAAATCAAGTAGGTGACTCCAAGATTGAGAAGTTTAATGTTTTTCTGAATCATAAAAATGAAAACCTGACTATAGCCCACTTCATTGTAACTAAACCATCCAAAGAGCTCAGGGAGTAGGAAGAAATTATTTTGCAAAAAAATGGAATTCTAAACACTTCTCACATGCTTTACAATGTGACCACATGATTTTTTGGATACTTGGTCACTTGTTATTATTGGCTTTCTATAGGTTTTTCTTATTATTATTCATAGTTCTTAAATAAAAATACCTGCATGGTTCTTGAACTTTTCTCCTGTTACGTTATTTGAGTTGTGTCCTTTCAAAGCAGCTCAGTAATTTGTGCGTACTTAATACTCTTTCTTGGATAATGAATGCATAGCTTCTAAACCGAGCAGAGCCTTATTCATTTCCTCTTTTGAAAACACTATCAGTAAAAACTACCCACATTCAATCTGCCTACAGTTTTGGCAGAGCTTGAAAACATTATGACTCCAAGATACACCGTTAGCTTAATATCTGATCTCATTAAGCTATGTTGCTTTCTAAGCATAATGTAAACAAAGTAGAATTAGTAACAACTTCCCTGAGTCATACGGTATAATTTATTTTTATAGCAGCTACTTGTTAAATGAGGATATCTGTCTTTACATAAGCACTTGTATTTCATTATGTCCTGTGTCTTTGCTTCTCATGAAAAAACAATCCTGCTTTCAAGGACATGAAAGAAATAAACCCTCATATTTCCAATACTATGAACAGATTTTTTAAAAATCCACAAAGCTGTATTTTTAAAAGGTGTTGTCTACTAATTTGCTGTATTTCTTACTTGGCATTAAACAGAAAAATAATTCAAAATTAGATTTCAACTATATAAAATACATCATAAACACACATATATTTATTGCAAATTTCTACTTAGGTAATTAACACTTTTATAATATCAATATTGACAATTGAGCTGGAAGCTTGGATTGTTATATTTTTTTCTTTTTCTTTCCCTTGTCAAGCAAAATGAAACCAGCTCTTTTCTGGATGTAACTAATTTTGACTTGGGTTTTCCAGAGCAAACTACTCCTGAATTTGCCTTTTCACACCACCCTAACTTTCATTAATAACTTAAACTGGAGGCAGTTCTGTGCAATGCGAAACAAAATGAGGCTTATAATGAACAGAAAATATGCCCCCACCTGTTTAGTTTTATTACTTTCACTTAGAGAGTGGCTAAAAGTAAACAAAAACTGTTTTAAAAAAGCAACCTTAAAGGGTTCTCAATTTGGACACCATGCTTTGTTGGCGACTTGCATGAAAAAGACCTTTAAAAATACTTAATGTGACCCGGTTTATGTATACCACACATATAGCTGTCTAAAATTTTCTGCAGACTGATTTCAGACTGCACATGGACTATCAGAAATTACTGAACTTTGCTTCCCTAGGATGGTTTCAAGCAGGCTAGATCTATTCAGGAATAGGCACTTCAATTGCTCATGAGAACTAGCAAAATTCAGTGGAACAAGACTAAGGAGTGTTCAGTGAGGGACACTTGGCTTCTTTTATACCATACAATAAGAAAGTAATTAAATAGTGTCAAAACAAACGACACTCAGGAAGGACTAAAAACATCTCCCTCACCTTTTTTATGGTATTACCGATAACATGACTTAGATATAGCCTTCTAAACAAAGATATTTTGGCAGCGGTTACATTGTGAATATTTAAGCAGGCATTTTTCAGCAACTAATTGCATTTCTGATAGCACCGCCCACCCAGCACAGACCCTACTAAATGCTTTCTCAAATTGCAAATAGGAAGTCACAACCCTTCACCATCTGAACTGTCTATGTTGTTGTGTAGCACCTGCATTAACAATTTTATTCCTGACATTGTATCAAATGAAACACATCTCTTATCCAACAAGATGAAAATCTTGAGATGAAGAGTTGATTTTTCATATATCTCCATATTTCCGTGAACAGGTAGCTAGCTTTGCTATTTTCAAAAAATAGGAAATAGTTAATAGACAAATTTTATGCAAAGTTCTCTCAGAAATTGGTATCCCTAGCCAAGAGGTTTCCTAAGTTGCTGCCTTCTATCCATTTTAAATGCTGAGTTTGGCACAGAAAACAGTTAAGAAAATGACAGAAAAAATGACCGTCATCGGCAACTTCAAAGTACGGCCATACAATTCAGAATTTGTTACTAAAAGTCTTTCAGGTCTAAGCCACACATGGAGGTATTTTTCCCCTCATTTCTCAAAGCAGAAAAAGCTGTGTTGAAGATCGCCCCAGCTTATTAATTTTGCAATTGATTATACTGATTGCATGAAGATTTCCATTGCAAAAACAGATTTTTAAGGACTAAAAATATGACAATTATGCAGGTTACTCATTTAAGTGAATAAATAACTACAGGTTTTTAAAGCAGCAGACACTTAAAACGCAAGTTTTCCTGTTCTTTCACTTGCCTGAAATGTCTAATTCAGAGTTTTTGAAAGGGAAGTGAAGGAGGGGAGCAATGCATGTTAAATGATAACAGTCAAGACCTTTCAATGCAATAGTCCAAAAATCTAAAATGATCTGTGGGAGCTTCACCGATAATCAAAATACAATCTTGTCTTGATAAAGAACCTCCACGGAATTAAATAGAGTCTGATCCTCAGAAGGGGAAATCAAAAAATACTGCCTAGGACCTGGAAGACCTTCAAATGGTGGCGCTGAGGCTCAGCCAGAGCTTTCTCCCACTTGCACATTCGTACTTCAGTCTCTCCAGTGGCTCTCAAAAGAAAAAGGGGACCAAGGACCAGACATTTTTAATTGTCCCAATGAGGAGGAGGGGGTATTCGTTGCATTTAGTGCTAGGGACCAGGGATCAAACAAGCCCACGAAATAAAAGATTGCCCCATGCAAAAAGCCCTGTTTACCAAATAAGGACCTTTTGTATTTGCTTTCATCTGCCCAGGATGCTTTTAGCTCTCACAACAAACTTGGGTGAAAGGATGAATGAAATCTCCATTGGATGCTAATTTTACCTGAATGAACAGTACCCATCATCATCACAGTATAATGCAGAGTGTCTTAAACTGGCCTGATGTCCCACTGGCCCTTAAGCTCCATGAGGGCAGGGATTCTTGTACGTTTTGTTTGCTGTTGGAATCTCAGCACCTAGAATGTGACTGACCTATATTACATGCTTAATAAATACATGTTCAAAAATGAATGAGTTAAAGGGAACCAATGGGATGCTTAATAAAAATGCAAGTTATTGGGCTCAGCCTAGACCTACTACTGAATGAGAAACTCCAGGGATTTGGTTTAGAAGCCAAATGGATCTGGGACAATGCCTTGCTCTACCACTTAATTGGGTATGACCTTAAACAGGACATCTCAACTCTCTGAGTCTGATTGATTCATTAAGCAAATGATTTGGGATACATACTCTAGTTCAATACTGTGCTACTGTGGATGATAAATTGATAAGCAAAACTATACAGTCCTTGCCTTCATGGAGTTCATGGGTCCTAATCTTTAAAATGGGAATAAATAATATCAGTGCCAAGGGTGGATGTGCTAGTCAAATGATATAAAAATGTAAATTCAAAATTCAATACCAAAACATTTGCATGGAATTTGTTTTTTTACTGATATTCTATTTATATGATAGCAAAAGAGAACTCCCCCATTCAACACACAGCAAAGCTTTTTGAAAATCACCTTTCACATCTCTCTCACACAAGCACCACCCCATGTCAGAAGCCACCCAACTATCCTGTCAGTCAAGAAATCAGACCAGATTTCCAGCCAATATTGAAGAGTAGGTAAACACTGTTCTCACCTCCTCGCAGGACCACATCAATTACAACTAAACCACAGAACATCCATTATTGACAATCACCTGAAGTTTAGCTGAACTGAAGCTCTACAACTATGGACATACAGAAGAAGCCACCATGAGACTGGTAGAAGAGGCAGAAACTCGGAACAGGCTAGTCCCACACCAACGTGAGCCCATTAAAACTAGAAAGGGATATCTGCAGAGGTAATAGAGAGAAAAAAAAGAGAGAAGCAAGGGGTCCCAGCCCCTTCCCAGCCACAGTTTCAGTATCAGGGAGAGAAGTCCCCATAACTTCTGGTTGTGAAAACCAATGGAGATTGTGGCTGAGTGAGCTAGAGGCTGGCTGCACTCCCAGGCACTCCTCTTAAAGGGATCATGCATGGACTTACTCGCTGACGGACTCACTTGCTCTGAGCTCCAACAGTGGGGCAGCAGCTCCAAAGGTGCCAGAGACATAAGTGGAGGACCTCAGTTGTCTACCTTCAGGGTGAGGGCTGAAGGGGCAGCTTTTCCCTGGATGGAGAAGCTGGCAGAAGTTATTGTTTCTTTGTTGAGCCCTCCCCCTCCCCCTGTGCAGACGCATGCAGATGACACTATATCTGAGTCTCCATCCAACTGGCTATCACCTTTTGATTGCCCTGCCTTAATGATTCCCTGAGACTGCGCCCCACCCAACTTTCAGACACACCCAAACTGCTTCCAGTAGCTTTTCCACACAAATGGTCTGCCTTGGCTCATGCTGCAGACTTTCCTAGAATCTCTCAAAGGTTCACAAAACCCAAACAAGCAGCATCTGGCTTCAGCGTGTCCCACACCTCTGGCTAAGGGCAAAGAAACATGTCCCAAATGAAAGAGCGAACAAAGCTTCAGAAAAAGAACTAAAGAAAATGGAGACAAGAAATCTACCAGACACAGAGTTCCAAGTACTGGTTATAAGAATGTTCAGTGATCTTACAGAGAACTTCAACAAAAAGATAGGAAACATAAAAATGGAGACCAAA
This sequence comes from Rhinolophus ferrumequinum, assembly GCF_004115265.2. Classification (NCBI taxonomy): domain Eukaryota; kingdom Metazoa; phylum Chordata; class Mammalia; order Chiroptera; family Rhinolophidae; genus Rhinolophus; species Rhinolophus ferrumequinum. The sequence continues at coordinate 30,223,092 of NC_046303.1, read as the reverse complement.
AATATTAAAAAGAACCAGTCAGAAATGAAAAATACAATACTGAAATGAAGAATACATTAGAGGGAATCAACAGATTAGCTGAAGCAGAGAATCGAATCAGCAATTTACAGAGGTAGCAGAAAACGCCCAATCAGAACAGCAAAAAGAACAAAGAGTCCAAAAAAATGAGGATAGTTGAATGGGCTCTGGGACAATATCAAACATACCAACATTTGCAACATAGGGGTACCAGAAGGAAAAGACAGAGAGTAAGCAATTGAAAACTTATTTGAAGAAATAATGACTGAAAACTTCCCTAACCTGGCAAAGGAAATAGATATACAAGCCCAGAAAGCGCAGAGAGTCCCAAACAAGATGAACCAAAACAGGCCCATACCAAGACACATCATAATTAAAATGCCAAAGTTTAAAGATAAAGAAAGAATCTTAAAAGGAGCAAGAGAAAAGTTGCTCTGAGCTCCAACAGTTAGTTACTTACAAGGGCGCTCCCATAAGACTATCAGGTAATTTCTCAACAGAATCTTTGCAGGCCAGAAGGGATTGGCACAAAATATTCAAAGTGATGAAAAGCTAGGACCTACAACCAAGATTACTCTACTCAGCAAAGCTATCATTTAGAATCAAAGGACAGATAAAGAGCTTTCCAGACAAGAAAAATTAAAGGAGTTCCTCACCACCAAACCGATATTACAAGGAATATTAGAGGAACTTCTTTAAGACATATATATATATATATATATATATATATATATATATACACACACACACATATATATACACATATATATATACACACAAAGACATATATAAATATATATGAATAATAAAATGGCAATAACTACATATCTATCAACAATTACTTTAAATGTAAATGGATTAAATCCTACAACCAAATAATAGGGTGCCTGAATGGATAAGAAAATAAGACCCTTACTTACTTGCTGCCTACAAGAGACTCACTTCACATCAAAAGACACACACACTAACAGTAAAATGATGGGGAAAAGATATGTCATGAAAATGGAAATGAAAATAAATCTGTGGTAGCAATACTTATACCAGGCAAAATAGACTCTACAACAAAGGCTCTAACAAGAGACAAAGAAGGACCCAGTAATTCCACTTCTGGGTGATTATCCAAAGAAACCCAAAATGCTACATCAGAGGACGTGCGCATCCATATGTTCATTACAGCATTGTTTACAATGGCTGAGATGTGGAGGCAGTCTAGGTGTCCGTGGATGGATGAATGGATAAAGAGGAGGTGGTACATATATACGATGGAATATTTCTCGGCCATGGAAGGGAATGGGTTCTTGCCATCTGCAGTGGCATGGAAGGACCTGAAGGGTATTGTTCTGAATGAAGTATGTCAGACAGAGAAAGATAGATGCAATGTGATTTTGCTTATATGTGGTATCTAAGGAACAAAATAAACAAACAAAATAGAAACAAACTCATAGATACAGAGAATATTTTGATGGTTGCCAGATGGGAGAGGGAATAGAAACGTTTTTAAAAGGGGAGAGGGATTAAGTACAAATTGGTTGTTACAAAGCAGTCATGGAGATGTAGGGTATAGCATAAGTCAATAATATTGTAATAACTATGTATGGTGTTAGATGAGTACTAGATTTATTGGGGTGACAGATGGAGGGGTTTTGTGGGACAGGGTGAAAAAAGTGAAGCCATTAAGAAGTACAAATTGGTAGTTACAAAATAGTCACAGGGATGTGAAGCAAAGGGAATATAGTCAATAAAAAGGTAATAACTATGTATAGTGCCAGGTGGGTACTAGACTAGTCAGGGGGATCCCTTCTTAAATTATATAAACGTCTAACCACTATGCTGTACATTTGAAAATAATATAAAGTAATATTGAATGTCAACTGTAATTTAAAAAGGAGGGTGGAGAAAGGTGAATGGAAATAAGAGGTTCAAATTTCCAGGTACAAAACAAATAAGTCATGGGATTTAATGTACACCAGTCAATAATATTGTGATAATGTTGTATGGTGTCAGATGATTGCTGGACTCACGGTAATCACTTTTTTAGGTATATAAATGTTGAATAACTATTGTGTACAACTGAAATTAATATAATATTGTATGTTAGCTATATTTTCATCAAAATCTTAAAAAAAAGAAATCAGACCAGTGAGATAGTTATGTTACAAAACTTTTGTCTTTTCCCCATCTGAAGTTTCCATTACTCAGGACTCCACATTTCGACTAAAATGAGAAACTAGCAATTATCATTATCAGCATTAATCATGATGCTTTTTGTGTGTAGAATCTACTCACATACATCTCATATGATCTTAACAACTCAGTTATGGTAGGCAGAGTTGATTATTATCCCATTTTATAGACTATCAAAGAGTTGAAATTCCCAGGAATTATACTGGGAAGGAAAAACCTAATCATGCACAGGTTTTTCTCTTAGACTTTAAGCAAGGTCACTCAGAGCAGAAGAGGATCTTCTAAGGCCTTCTGTCTTAGTAGTATGACCAGTGGACCAAAAAGATCAATATTACCTGGGAGTTTGTCAGAAATGCAGAATCTCAGGCTCATCTCATCCAATGGGATCAGAATTTGCATTTTAACGAGAACTCCCAGGTGATTTGTATGCATGTTAAAAGTTCTAGCAGCACCATTCTAGGAAAAATAACTGTTACACTACATGGAGCACAGGTTGAATCACTTAATAATCCTCAGATTTCTTGAAGTGTTAAACTTGTGACTAATACATTGTATAATACCTTCTAATAAATAATTATTTTTCATGAGTAACTTGTTAACGGATGAGTGAGTATATAATACCACAATGAATTTTATAATGTCTTCATTTTTTTCTTGCAAAAGTTCCAATAAAGCATCAGGATGAATGTCATTTTCCTGCTGTCGGTCATCTACTCACTCTTGAATCCTCCAAGATAGTCTCTGGTTGGAGAGTGTCGTGCGGGGCGCCCTGCGGGGCCTCTGGTCCCGCTCCCCACATAAGAACGCAGGATATGGCTAGGCCAAAAAGGAACATCAACAGAGCCATAGATAGGGGAGTCACACCACTATATTCTCTCTGGAGGCTGGGCAAGACACACGCAGTAGTAGCCACACGATCCACAGTCCGCCATTAACATCAGCAGCCAATTGGCTAACCCCAGTTACAGTTGATGGCCAACCAATCACAGTTGATGGTCATTCACTACCGGAGCCAGCACCTCCCCACATGAGGCCAAGAGCCTGGAAACTGCTCTCTGGGACTCTGTCCCCACAAGAGTTTGAAAATACCAAATTTCATTTCCACAGTACGCGTTCGAACACCTAGTTATTTCCTTAAAACCCTGTGTGTAGGATCAACTACCGTCTCATAGCCACTAGCAAGGCTTGAGAGCCAGAACCTAAAGGAACACCGGGACACAAAAATCATTTATTTAGAAAATCTTTTTTGCATCTCCACTCATGCAAGGCCTAGATTAGGCCCGGAGAACCCCTGGAGAGTTTCAGCTCCTCCCTTTGTAGTACTGCGTGGGAATCAAAGATGAAAAGGTATTGACATTGAGAAACTGACATTCTAAAATTTGAATAGTTATGATATGAGGTACAGTGTGCTAAATTTCACCAGAAAGGAAAAGATCAAGTACCCTGGTCATTTTAAAGAAAGAGAAGGTTCCCCGTGCGCTGCAGTCAGGGGTCAGCACGGCAGGCAGGTTTCAACAGGAAATGGGTTCTTGAGCAGTTAAGATGAGGCCCCAGGCCCAGAGGAATGGAATCTGGGTCTTATTTTCAGGGAGGAGGCTCGGTGACCACAGTGTGTATGCATGTTTGAGGGACAGGGGGTATCAGAGAGCTTGGTTGGTAAAAACTTAGGCTTCCGTCTGGGCCCCAGATCCTCCGCCTGGACGTGCAACTTACTTTTGCAAAGTGTGTCTCCACGAGGCCAGAGCTGCTGCGGAAGTATCTGCCTCCGCGAGGGTTGGTTTGGGAACTGGAATAGCCTGAGGAATAGCCATATTCTAATAGGGAAGACACCGGAGAAAACAAAAACAAGAGGGAAGAGAAAGGAATTGTGCCAATATTACATTTCTAGTCAGTGTGCACTTTGTAGAATGTAAATTCTGAAAATCCCCTGCCCACACACACAAAAAAAGTTCTCAGTTAGGCAAACCAGACCTTTGCCAATGTCCTACTATACCTTCATACATACAGAGAGGGTTCAAACACCATTATCACCTTTAGGTGATAACAACTAACAGTGTCAGGCAGGTGGCTCTCCTGTGTGCCTTCTCTGCTCGGGCAATTAAAATATGTGTGCACCCAAACTAGAGGGACTTTCCTTTTGTGTTATGGACCATTATTGAAGTTTGGCTACAAGATTCTCAGACTAAATACTCCTTATTCCCCTGGAAGCCAGGATAGACATAGAAAAGATTAATAGGAAAATCTGTGTTAATTCCTATGGGTTTCCCATGTACTGTATTTTTTAGTTTGTTCTTTAGGGTATACAGTGTGGGCTGGTTGGTTTTGTTTTGTTTTATTTTGTTTTTAATACAAGCAGACTGTGTGACTTCTTTGTTTCAGACCTTTTTCACATACAGAAGAAAACAAATGGATTCTGGGTGCTGTGTGTTTGTGTATATTATTTGGGATTTTTTTCTACTAGGCTCACCTGTCACTATTTCTATCCAAATGACTATTTCATAACACTCAGGAAGGACCAGAAGGACATACCTAATAATTTCCCTGCCCTCCCTTCCTCTTCCACCCAATTCCATGCTGGGCAACGTCTTTTATAGCGGAAAACTGTATATGTTTTGCGAAAGCAAAACAAAACAAAATGAAAACTCAGCATAACAGGAACATCTTTAAATTGGTCCTTCTCAAATTTGATTTCTTGAAAGAGAAAATGGAAAAGTTAACACTAAAGACCTCAAGTGACTGAGATTTCCAGAGGCCATAGGAACAAATCCAATTGTGCTCTCCTGTCCCTCCCAGTCAAGACCTATCCGCTATTTCGCCCTGGTTAGCTTCCCTAAGTGCTCCATCTGAGCACTAACACTTGGTGATACTGGTGTCCACAGAGGAGCAGTGGGATTTCACCTAAATTATGTTCAGCCTCCTCCCACTTAAATCGGCAGTTACTGTGTTCACCTGCAGTCAACATGAAAACATAGAAAGAACAGCTCCAAAGTAGGCGTTCACCCATCTCTCATTCAAATGAGAGACATTCTCATGACCCATATCCAGACTGAAAAATATTCTAAATATCGCAAACTCTATGTTTAAAATCCAAATCATATGGCATGGCATGGCTTGCTGTAAAAATGACATACTCCCAGCAGAATCCTTAAAATCTCTCAACACTTAGTATAATCCTAATTGGCATTAGTTCTGAGACCACGGTTTCTTCACAAAGTCAATATTTGAGCCATTTTAAACTAAATTGACTAAGTTACAGTAAATGCACAATAAATAAAGAATCACTACCACTTACATTAATTTTCATTTGAATATTACGTTGTCCATAAATAGCTATCCGTGGATGGGAAAAGTAGAGACAGCCTGTGCCCACATAGCCGCCATGCCTGGTTTAGTTCTCTACACCAAGGGAAGGAGAAAAAACAAGACATTTTTGCACTGATTTGATTAACACTTTCTCTAGGTGACTCAGAATCTTCCTGATAATGTTTATCTATAATTTTCTACAGGAGATTATAATCTGTATCTGTTTCAGATTATCTGTATAATCCAAAATTACCCATCAATTTCATAATTTCCCTGAAATCTGATAAATTCTCTTAAATGACTGCACAGTTAGCCAGCTGTGTGTGAACTCCTGGCTTAATACTAAAACTGAAATGCAGCTATTTCAACTTTAAGACTTAGTGCCACCAAAAAAAAAAAAAAAAAATCAATGTAAAAAAATAAAAGCAATTAATGGCAATTAAAGTGGCTGTCATTTCTTCTTATAATTCTCTTAAGTACATTACACAAAGACATTAGCTACAGTAAGAAAATTGAGATTTAGGTTTTTGCTTTCAGAGAAATGGAAATTATCCTCACCCTAATATGAGGATGCTTTGGATTTTCTCATATATGTGAAATTTCATTGACTCCTGGTTTATTTCTTGGGTGCTCTTTTGTAGAAAAATAGAGTTTTAAAAATACATTTTAAAAAAATCGCACTCATCCATAGCACTCATAGAAATCTGTACCCAAAATGCCACCGAAAACATACCTTTAGTTCAAGTTACATCCATCTAGATGGAGAGATGGGCAGATCAGAATTGTACATAAGCTAAATACTTAAGCTTCACCACACAGATCATTAACCTCAAGTAATACAAGAACTTTCGTGTTTCTCTCCTGGATTTCGCCTCAGGTATTAACTAGCCAAAAAGTAACAGGCTGCCTTTAAACATCTCAGGCAAACAGCTGGGTAACATTTCACATGACATAACAAGAACTTCACTAACATGACTTTCAAAAAATTAAAAGCTAGTTTGGATGCTGCTGTTGATGATGCTTCAGGCCATTTGGAGTGGAAAGAATTCTGCAGCTAATTAGAAATGCACAGGATGAGGAAGCGGAGTCTGGCAGGGTTTCTCTTCCAGGGTTAGGCTACAGCTAGTTCTAAACAGAATCTGTGTTGCAGCTTACGAAGGAGTTGGTGCCCCTGTTTTAAGTTTGACTATGTTAGCCCCAACAAAGGGCATTCTAATTGCCACTGAAATTAGAGAAAAAAGATTTTCTCAAACTGTCCTTAAAATAATACAAGTATCCACATAATAATCTCAGCCTTGAATATGCAAGGCTTATTCATTAATGGAGGAGGTTATGGAAGTAATAATAATAACTGATTGGCATTTTTTTATTATTGGTCTCAGGTAACTGATTGGCATTTTTAATGGTCTCAGAATAAGTATCTTGTAATAAAAGGGTTACTGTATTTTTTTCCCTTTGTGAGTGCCCTTAGCTGACAGATGATCTGCAAGGACTCCACTCAGTAAAAAGATGGCAATTCGCTTAGTCAACTAATCACATTAGGTCCCGCCTGAATTTTCAATAAAATCATATAAGGAGAACTAGCCAGTCAGCAGTGAGAAGATAACACACATATGTTACAGAGAGAACCAAAGACAACATAAGAAGGAGATTGGAGGAAGCGGGAGTTGGTCACTAAAGCTGCCTCAGAAACTCATATTTAATGAGGTCTTAGTATGTGCCAGGCTTTGGTTAGACACTTTACCTGCATCATTTTATTTACTCCTCGCAGCCATATGAGCGTCATCAGCCCCATATCTCATATGAAGATACCGAGATGCAGAGATGTGAAATGGCCAGAACGGCAACCAAGGTCTGTCTGATTGTAAAGTCTACGCTGGCTAAGAACACAGCCAGAAAAGCCTCCAGTTAGTTATAGCCCTAAGCATGATTTCCTCCTAATCCTGAAGAAGTAAAGTAGTGTTTTCCAGAGCATACAGGCCTTCTCTGAATTAGTGTTGATTCTACCTATCATGAAATTGAGAAGAATACTGTTAAATGAAGGAGAACAATTCCTAGTAAACGGAATTCATATTTGGCTTTCAGGGACATCAGGGTGGAAAAATGAATAAAATATTCTGTGGCACATCCTGAAAAGCATGAATCATTTCATCGCTTTGTCAAGATTATTATTGTCCAATGAGTGAGATTACTAACAATCATTAGAAGCGGCTTGCACATAGCGGGACAGTAAGTACTAAGACAAAGGTACAAGAAACCGATGAGCCCCTTTGCTTACTTGCCCTCAGAAAACAGATACTGGGCTCCCAGAAAACCTGACTTCTTCAAGAGGAAAAAATGTGCAGGAGTTTGTTTCTCATTGCTCCTGACCTCTCCTTGATGATTGTTTAATTCCTGTGTCACAATGGGAGGTAAACTTGAGCTTGATGATCAACTTTTCCCAGAAGCTTCTGGTGCTTATGTTATACCTCCCAGACATTTACTAAAGAGCATGTATTGTTAAATGAATAAAAATCTCTTTCTTAACCTGAAATATCTCTGTGTATCTTTGTGCTGTGTGTGTGTGTGTGCGTGTGTGTGTGTACATTTTCCACTTGGTGTATATACATCAGAGCGGAGAACTTCCCAAAACATCCCAGTTTATAGTTCAATGCCCCACTCAAGTCATCAATGCGCCCACCAGCATGACGGGAGGGGTCTTTCTGCTTCATTATCAATATGATCATAGGAGAATTTGCTTGTATTGATAGCTTTACTTTGAAGTGAAGCGAAACCCCACCGCTTTTATTTTGTTGGTAAAAATCCTAAAGAATCCTCCTGTCTTTGACCCCATACGGAGTCCTATAATCTAGTCTCACTTGGGGCACCGGCACCTTTTAGGCCATCACTGCTGAAATTGGTACTGGGAAGGAAAATAATATCTCTCGGAAAAGTCAGGGAGGCTAACAGGAAATTGTGTGAGGAGAATATTAGAAAGAAAAAAGCTGAGATGGATTTTTGTTTCATTTTTACTCACACTTTTAAGGTTAACTCTTTGCTGTTTACAATATTCTTGTTTGCTTCACTTTGACTCACATGTTTTTGTGAATCAGCTTTAGAACTAAAGCATTGCAGAGCATTGAGAAAATAATTGGTTTTCAAAAGAGTTCCTTGGAGCTCTTTTTTCATGTATAAGACACACCAACTAACAGGTTTTTGAATCAATGTCTAGGAAATATAAAATGACATTGGTAGATGTTATGCAGAAAACAGCACTGAAGCTAATGGCAGTTAGTAATACAAAATAGTGAGGAAATTTTCTGTCTTTATTTATTTATATATTGTACAAATATCCCTTATTCCTTATTTCTAAGCAAATTCCATACATAAATTTCCTAATTTATACAATAGTTAAAATAGAGATAAATGATCAGAAACCAAGTAGAAAAAAGATAAAAATAATTTTGCCAAGAAGCATAGTACAATTAACTTCTAATTTGACTTTGAGCTTTTGAGAATCAGAGCAAAAGAAGGAAAAGAAAATGGGCTACATTATTCTCATTATCAAGATTACCGAGAGATTGGAGCTCCGTGCTCCTAACTCCGAAGGCTGCCGGTTCGATTTCCCACATGGGCCAGTGGGCTCTCAACCACAAGGTTGCCAGTTCAACTCCTCCAGTCCCGCAAGGGATGGTGGGCTCCACCCCTTGCAACTAAGATTGAACACTGCACCTTGAGCTGAGCTGCCGTTGGACTGCCGCTGAGCTCCTGGATGGCTCAGTTGGTTGGAGCGTGTCCTCTCAACCACAAAGTTGCTGGTTCGATTCCTGCAAGGGATGGTGGGCTGCGCCCCCACAACTAGCAACGGCAACTAGACATGGAGCTGAGCTGTGCCTTCCACAACTAAGACTGAAAGGACAACAACTTGAAGCTGAACGGCACCCTCCACAACTAAGATTGACACACTGTTCCCCCAATAAAGTCCTATTCCCCTTCCCCAATAAAAGAAAAATTAAATTAAATTAAATTAAATTTAAAAAAAAAGATTACCAAGAGAAACAAATGATTTTCCAGCAATAAATGCTAATAGAAATTGGTCACTCAGATTCTTATATAAGGGTCATTTGAAACACCCTTACTTAATTTTCAGTAACTTCAAATGAAATTATATTGCAGATAAAGCTTAAAGAATCCAGAAGAAGGAAGAGTTACGATATTTTTCTCAGATATATGTTTTGGAAATTGGCTTTTAATAGGTGCCAAAGAACATATGTTCGAGGTTTTAACTTCCCAACAAAAATTTGATGTGGCAAAACTGACATTTTGCTTTGAAACCCAATGAGCTTGTATTTGTGCCCAAAGAAAGTGTCATTTCAACCCACAGAGGCGGCCTTCAGAAGTATCTATACGTAGGGTCAAAAGTCTCTGTCTCCATTTGGATTTAATGCAGGAAAGAGAAACCACTCTAGGTATCTTGGGCAGAAAGGGAATTTATCCAGGAAACTAGGTGATTGCAAAATCATTGGAAGTTCTAGAAAAGTATAAGTCAAGGAATTGTCACAGGTCTTTTGATTTCAAGGTCAGCTGTGAACCAGATTTTAGGAAAGTACTGATAACATCTGCTACCACAAACCCAGCTGCCTCCCACTCATGAAGCTGCTGACGAGACAGAGAAATGTAGAATGCAGAGCTTGATTGTCAGCTGCCACTGCTGCAAGAAGACAGCCTTCAACTTCTTTCTACTTTCCAAATATTTTCCAAGTGCATATAATAGTACATCCAGAACCCTAGCTGAGAAAGAATATGAGAACTGCAAGTTGTATACTTTTAGCCCTTCAATATTGGGAAGGGGGCAGAGAACAAGATATAAATGGATGTCAAATGCCCAAAGACAGTATATAGCATATTCCCCCAAAGAGCTTTTGTTCTGCCCACATCCTTGGGCAGGTCTGCATTGAGACCTTCAAGATCTGTGCCGTATAACAGAGAAGATGTTATTTTGTCCAGAAAATGTTAAGTGCTGTGTCCTACCCTTCTTCAGTTCTTGGATCAATCCTGATTGTAGTGGAAAGAACTTGTGCTACTCCAGACCTCCTCATCTTCCATCTCAATTAGGAATGAGAAAGATGGATCACAGTGGGTAAGGATGGGTCAGGGTAGGTCCGAATGCATCACTGTTGATTATCAGGAGTCCATGTGGTTCCTGAACTGACCTTGCATCAACTTGGCCCAGCATGCAGGTTCCCTGAACAAACCCGGTTCCAGCCTCTCTTGTCAATTCTGTTTTGCTGTGTTGAGTTACCATGCTTTGGGGATGAATCCTAATTTAAAAAATCAATTACTTGAAAAAAAAATGCATGTATTTGTATAATGAGTAATATTCGTCAAAAAAAAGCAATTTATTTTTAACAGAGCTTATATTAAGCTGCTATATTTTAGTGTAAAGGGCCAACAAGTTCAACGGCTTCTTAACACCATTCCTGAGATGGCATAGATGTATGTTTTATGTTTGTTATAGTAAATATGAACCAGCTCTTCTTTAAGAGTTGTTATTTAGATTTGCTTAAAGAAATAACCTGTAGGCCTAGACTTCTTTTCCACCATTTACAGTTGGCATTTAATTAGTGAGAAAATCATTCTTGCCTCTTCTGGTTTGACAATAGAATTAGGAGCAGGATTTGAAGATTGTCAAGAGATTAAATAGTGTAGACTTCATTAACGGACTGTGTCTATACTAGAGTAGAATGTGAATCTATTCTATATAGTCTAAAATCTCAAACATAAACATTCACGTCAGAGATGTGGCTGACAGCATACAGACAAGTCCAGTGTTGGTAAAAGGTGTCAAGGAAAATTAAATGGGTAGTAAGTAGGGAGACCTGCCAATGCAAATGACCCTTCTGGTGATTAATAATAATAATTAAACCAGACAAGTGATTAACACAACTTCCGTACTCAATAATTTTCAATCAAGTGTAGTGGGTGGAATTTGCGTAGGTTTTTGGTTATTATCTGGGTTTTTCCTCATGTGAATGCAGATTCTTCTACAAATTTGCTGGGTAAAAATAAAATTCACTTTTCAAATGTTACTATCAGATATGCTATCTGGAAGACTTTGTCATTATTTCTCACACTACTAAGTCTTTAGTGTAAGGTAGCAACTACCAATCTCTAAATGGTCTCCATAGTGGGGTATGTTTGCCCATGGAGCACACAAAATAAGGCTTTAAGATGTAGGGTGCGGGGATTCCTTAGAAATTTGCTTTAGATTTATTTTTATTATGTCATACTCTTATTTTCTGTGTCTATTTTGCAATATACATATAAATCCAACAGCATATGCATGTAACTTACAAATAAATATGCATATATTAGAAGTTTGTGCTCAAACATTTTTTTTCAATAATAGTGGTGCAAAATCAAGAATTTTGAGGACTACCATTCTACATAAATGTTTGCCTGCAAAACCTGTCATCGTTCATCCTATTCTCAAACTTAATCAAGAGCTCTGCAAACATCTTATCTTGAATTTTTAATGTTTTAATGGTTTTAGGAAGGTGAATCTTACAGTCAGAGAATTATAGAACTTTACTTCCAGAAGGGCACTAGAGATAATCTCATTTAGCCCCCTCATTTGTCTGATGAAGAAAATGAAACCCAGAGAGATTAAGTGACAATGTAACCTCCACTTGTCCATTGAAAAGAGAAAGCTGGTGTTTTCTCCGTAGCCATCAAATCCCTGCCCACTCTCACTGGAGTCAGAATATGGACGCAGCTGATGTTGGTGCTTGTCGTCAGGCATGCATGTGATAGACTTCTAGTCAAATGCTACTGTGTGTGCCTGCTTCAGAGCCTTTGGCATTTGCACGATCACTGTGATACTGTGAGTACGGAAAGGCCAAGGTCTACACCTTGGGCTAAAAGCACATAGCTTTCGCTCATCATTAACATTTGTATTTACTATCCTTTCCAACTGAAATCTTTGGGCCTAATCTTTCTGGCCCTGGATCTTAAGTTTATGCAAATTTGTATAACTACTTTTGCTTATTCTTAGAAATATGTTAATTTGCTGGATTAAAATAAATAGATTAAATTACAACAATAACTATTTGTAGTTAACTTTATATTATAAGGCCATTACATTGTCTCTTTTGGCTTCCAACCTTTGTGCTCTTTATTTTGCTTACTGCTTAAAGAATACTGACTTTATAGCATTAGGAGCTTTTGATCTCAAGGCTGGTTATGTATTGGCATCATTCCCCTTGACCCACATGATACCCCATACTCCGTGGCCACCCATGCTGATTTCAGTTTCATACTAGGACAGCATTCCAAGCTCTTGTCCTCTTCCTACCCTTGTAAGAGCCAATTCCTCCAGGACACCAAGATAATAAGGCAGGTCCTCTCCTGAAACTACCCTCCCCTGCAGATGAGCACTTTTCTCATCATTAGATACAATAATCCTGTTCCTGCTCGAGCTTTCTGCAATCCTTGACATTTGACCGTCTACTTTTTGACAGTCTTTTCCTTTCGATTCTTTTGCAAAGCTCTCACCTGGTTCTCCTCTTTCCTTTCGCACAAGTTTAGCTTGGTCTCCTTCAAGGAATCCTCATTCCATCCCACATGCCTCAAGGTTCTATCCTAAGCCACCTTCTCTTGTTTTACTTAAAATCTCTTCCAGTCATTAAAACTTCAGCAATTAACAGTCTCTATCTCCAGAACTTACTATCTCATGCTTCCACTATAAAGTCTCAAATTCCTGCTGTACGTATCTGACAAGAAGTCCCACTAATGTCTAAAAGTCGATATCTTTTATCCCAAACTAAGTCCTCTACTTACTTCTTTCATCTTACAGATTCCTCTCCTCACCACCGACCCCTAATAGTTCTAATATCCTGTTGTTTTCATTTGAAATACTCTTTACCTCTAACCTATTCTTCCTATTCTAAATGCTGACACCTCTCCTCAGACCTGCTCTGCTCCACTATGCTCAGCAAGGTAAAATGAAATACCTAAGAGCTAGCTGCTGTAAGACAGCAGAGGAAAAACCTGACCCAGCTGCTTGAGATCAAACATGGGTGATAAACATGGTGCATTTAAGGCTACTTATATTGACCATGCCAGGTCACATAATTAGAACACTTCAACTCCAAACAGCCTAGAATATCAGAGTTCTAGAGCAAATCCATGAGTAGAAAATCCAATCCAGAGCCACATGGATTTACAAGAAGCAAGGCACAGTAGCAAGGACCAAAGCAGGTGGGTGAATTGGTGTGTATAACACTTGTCATGAAGGAGGGCTTATGAAGATCAGAAACTCTGCCACAAGTTTAAAAGACAGGTCCTTTGAAAGGCACACAGAGCTGCCCCTTTTTTAAAATCTCCAGTTATCATCCTCTTAACTCTTTTTCCCTGACTTTGTTCTCTCCCCAAGAAATAGTTATCTCTAAATCTTCTCCCATTCATTCTTGATTCCTGAGCCCATAAACTTCCCCAACTGCTAAACTAGCTCTTAAAACAAAACAAAAAAAATACTCTTCCAAAATGCTGTTGATTTCATCCTTCTGAAATTTATCATATCACCTTAGAAAGCCACTTGCGGCACCTATTACAAAAAAAATAATCATGAAATACTCATCTATGGATATGATTAGTAGTACATGTTCTTTCGTGTAACTAGATAATTTGGTTAGTATAGGCTTGTCAGTTAAAATTAGTTTGAGCAGGTTTTGATAAAATCTAAATCTAAAGGTACTGATTTTAAGAAAGACCAGCAAAAAGAGATCCAAGATGGCAGAGTAGATAAACATTGTGCTTGCATCCTTCCATGAACACATTAAAATTACAACTAAATTACAGAACAATCAACCTGGAGAACAAACTGAAGTCTAGCCGAACAGAAGTTCTGTAACTGAAAATGTAAAGAAGCAGCCAGGCCAAAACTGGTAGGAGTGGCGGAGACAAGGAACAGGCCCCAAACCTCCCTGTGGCGGTTGAGACCCAGGAGGGTCACAGAGGTTCTCCCAGAGGAGTAAGGGACCCCAGCCCCCCACACCAGGCTCCCCACCCCAGAGTACTCGTGCCAGAAAGAGGAGCCCCCACAAAATCTGTGAAAAACAGAGGTTTCCAACCTCTCAGGTGGGACAGAAGGCTACAGGAAACCCAGACGTCCTCTTAAAGGGCCCACACACAAACTCACTTGTTCACAGGTACTCATCTTGGGCTCCAGCAGAGGGACTCAGGGGGCCTTGGAGACATACTGGGGGGCAGACTAAGGAGTGTGGTTTCAGGGGGAGGACTGAAGGACAGCTGGCTTTTTCCTGGTAAGAGGTCCTCTTCCCGTGCAGTGAACAGGCAGGCGCCATCTTTCCTATGTTAAGCCCGGCCCCACAGGACAAATCTGAATCTGATTGGCCTGATGAGCTCCGCTGCTCCACGCTGTTGACTCAGCTGGGAGCCTACCCCACATAAATCACATACTGCCAGAGGTACTTTCTCTGAAAACAGACAGCCCCTCCTGCAATACACTCTTTCTAGGAAAATTATTGGAGTCCACAGCCCCAGGCATATGGTGATTGGCCTCAGTGTGCTCTGAGACTTTTGCTGAGGCACTCCAGGCTCAGCACTGGCACCAAACCAGAGTCTACATTAACCTGATTACCACAACTCTTCCCACTCTAGTGATTCCCTAAGACCTGCTCTCACTTAACTCACATATCGCATGAGGCTTTATCAGTGGCTGAACCTTAAGAGAGCCAGCACGTAGCAACATGCCTCCAGGTGTCCTGACTTTTTGTGGAATTACCCCAGCCCTGGTACTGGTGGCAACCATACTTGGTTCACAGTGTGGCCTCTCCCATGCACCTCCAGGTCCAGCACAGGCAGTGAACATCTGTGAATTGCTTTGTAGCTCCTACCAGGTAGCCCCCAGCTGGTCACAGGCAGTAGCTGACCTGGGCCTGTACTGGAGCCCCTTGCAAGAAGCCCCAGAACCAAGATACTTGCAGATTAGCTTCAGACTACAGCAGAGCGCCGCTCAATTAGCCCCACAAGTGGCACAGACAAAGGGTGGTCTCAACAGCCACCAGAGCCTGCTGAAGCGAACCCCACTCATTTGGGTAATCCTCCTGCATAGCAGCCCTTAAGCTGTGGATGTGACCAAACCCCACAGCCAGTCAGCCTGAGGGTCAATCCCCCCTACTAAGTGTCAATAGTAATCAAGGCTCAACTATAACAGGACAGCACACACAACCCACACAAGAGACACACCTGCAGAACCCAGCTCAGATAACCAGGGAGACTGTGCCACAGGTCACCCCCTACATAAGGCCACCCAGCCAAGACTGAGAGACATTGCAGATCTATCTAATACATAGACACAAACACAGAGAGGCAGCCAAAAATGAGGAAACAAAGAAATGCATCCCAAATGAAAGAGGAGAAAAACCCAGGAAAAGAACTACATGAAAGGGAGGCAAGCAACCTATCAGAAAAAAAGTGTTCAAAACAATGGTTATAAGGATGCTCAAGGAACTTAGTGAGAATGTCAACAAAGAGATTGCAAGCATAAAAAAGAACACAGACTCCACAAAAAAGAACCAGCAGAAGTAAAAAATACAATAACTGAAATGAAGACTGCACCAGAAGGAATCACCAGCAGACTAGGTGAAACAGAGGATTGAATCAGTGATTTGGAAGACAAGGTAGCGGAAAACACCTAATCAGAACATCAAAGAGAAAAAAGAACTTTAAAAAATGAGGATAGTGTAACAGGCATCTGGGACAGCATCAAGTGTAACAACATTCATCATATGGATACCAGAAGGAGGAGAGAGAAAGCAAGAGATTGAGAACCTATTTGAAGAAATAATGACTGAAAACTTTCCTAACCTGGTGAAGGAAATAGACATAAAAGTCCAGGAAGCACAGAGAGTCCCAAATAGGAAGAACCCAAACAGGCCTACACCAAGACACATTATAATTAAAATGGGAAAAGATTAAAGACAAAGAGAGACTCCTAAAAACAGCAAGAGAAAGGCAACCAGTAACTTATAAGGGAGCTCCCATAAGACGATCAGCTGATTTCTCAACAGAAACTTTGCCGGCCAGAAGGGACGGGCACAAAATATTCAAAGTGATGAAAATAAAGGGCCTACAACTAAGACTGTTCTAGCCAGCAAGGCAATCATTTAAAATTGAAGGGCAGATAAAGAGCTTCACAGATGATAAAAAGCTAAAGGAGTTCATCACCACCAAACCAGTCTTACAAGGAATGTTAGAGGGACTTCTTTAAAATGGAAAAAACAATCAAAATTATGAATAATAAAATGGCAATAGCTACATATCTAACAACAATTACTTTTAATGTAAATGGATTAAATGCTCCAATCAAAAGACATAGGAGGGCTGAATAGATAAGAAAACAAAACCCTTACATATGCTGCCTACAAGAGACTCACTTCATATTGAAAGATACACACAGGCAGAAAGTAAAGTGATGGAAAAAGATATTTCACAAAAATTGAAATGAAAAAAACAAACCCCAGAAAAGCTGGATTAGCAATACTTATACCAGACAAAATAGACTTTAAAAACAAAGGCTATAAGAAGAGACAATGAAGGACCCAGTAAGCCTACTTCAGGGTATTTATCTGAAGAAACCCAAGCTACTTCAAGGGGACATGTGCAACCATATATGGTCATTACACATTGTTTACAATGGTCATGATGTGGAGGCAGCCTGGGTGTCTGTCAATGGAAGAGTGGATAAAGAGGAGGTAGTACGTATATACAGTGGAATATTGCTCAGCCATGGAAGGGAATGGGTTCTTGCCATCTGTAGTGGCATGGATGGACCTGGGGGGTACTGTGCTGAGTGAAGTATGTCTGACAGAGAAAGACAGATGCAATGTGATTTTGCTTATATTTGGAATCTAAGAACAAAATTAGCAAACAAAACAGAAATAAACTCATAGATATAGAAAACATTTTGATGGTTGCCAGATAGGAGGGGTGTTGCAGGTGTGGGTGAAAGAAGGGAAAGGGATTAAGAAGTACAAATTGGTTGTTACAAAGTAGTTATGGGAATGTAGGGTATTATAAGGGATATAGTCAATAATATTGTAATAACTATATATGGTATCAGATGGGTACTAGATTTGTCGGGCGACAGATGGGAGGGGGTTAGGGGCAGGGTGAAAAAGTGAAGGGATTAAAAAGTACAAATTGGTAGCTACAAAATAGTCATGGGGATGTAAAGTAAAACAGGGAATATAGTCAATGATATGATAATAACTATGTGTAGTGCTAGGTGGGTACTAGACTAGACAGGGAGATCACTTCTTAAATTATATAAATGTCCAACCAGTATGCTGCACACCTGAAATGAATGTAAAATATTGAACGTCAACTGTAATTGATAAGTTTGAAAAGGGAGGAGAAGGTGAAAGGGAATAAGAGTTTCAAATTTCCAGGTATAAAACAAATAATTCATGCGGATGTACAGTATGGGGAATATAATCAATAATATTGTGATAGCCTGATATGGTGTCAGATGGGTGCTGGACTTATGGTGATCACTTTTTTAGGTGTATAAATGTTGAATAACTATTGTGTACACCTGAAATTAATATAATATTGTATACTAACTAGATTTTTAATAAAAATCTTAAAAAGAAAAAAAGACCAGTAAATGTCAATGAACTATAAAGCATCAGCCAATAAACCAAGGTCAAATAAATGGTATCCTCTTGAAATTTTTATAACAAAATTACAAAGGCAATAGTTACCCCACCTACAGGAAACCTATGGAAAAATTTTATTACATAAAATGTTCCTAAAGAGTGCCTCTGTAAAAACCTCTCAAGAACAAAGTAGGTGTCTTTTATTCCCACGAATTATTGACTATGACAGATTATGTACATGTAATTCTTTTACTCAGAAGGAAACTCTTTGAGGTCAGTGAACGTGTCCTTTCTGTCTTTGAATCAGTGCAGTAAATGCACTTGCATGGCTGATGGACTATATTCAAAAATTGGCTCTCTGGCACTTAGCAGCTCTATTATCTCCAATGAATCATGTAGTTACTCCAAATCTCAGTTTCTTCATTCACTAAAATTATGATGATCATTTCTATCCTATAAAGTTGCTGAGAGGACTGAATAAAATTTTGTATGTGATATACCTGGCTTAGCAGCTGGCCCACAGTCTTATGTACAGAGTTCATTCTCTATGTAAATGTCTGTGTATGGCGGGGAGGATACAGCTATGAAATGGAGAGTGGTACGGACTATGCTCTGAGACCATGCAAACTATTTGTTGGGATTCATGCTCTAGCTCCTCCTGCACTGTTCAGGGTTCCTCATACTCAAAACTAGTTAACTTGACAAACTTGGAATTAGCAAACAGTTCCTCATTATATCAAAGAATGCAGAAGCATTTAACCTATTTATTATTAATTTTCACTGAAATACACTTAACCACCAACCCCTTTGCCTTTATGGAGGAAAGATACGGAAGTAATAATAGTTGTTGCTGGTTTTAGGTTAGGAACCTAGCTGTAATGATAGAGACTTTTATTATTATTTTATCATTATTTCATATACTAACTAATAAAGTTCCTTTGTAGTCTGGATTTAGCACAAAGAATCCTAAGATGTGTGAATGAAAAGGCAACTTGGAAATTAACCAGTCAGGTGTGCTGGGGTCTGGCGCTGGCTGCAGCCTTCAGTTCCCAATCACACAGTTGACAGGAGCACATCCAGCAAGATGCAAAGGAAGGAGCACCAACCACCACCCTCTCTTTGGGGGTTTGTCAGAACCCACTCTCCCACCCAGAGAGACTTTCCCGACAGGCTTTTGTTCTTCTGCCCCTCACAGTGACCTCAAGGCCTCATAGAAATAAAACGTTATTTCTTCTCCCACGCACTTTCAGCTTCTCTTAAACTAACAAGAACTCTTCATTTTAAAGATGTGCCCGTGGAGGCACTGAGAAGTTAGGAAACTGACTCCAGGTTACACAGTGGTAATAACTAGAGCAGCTATGATTGAAAACCGGGGTCTCTGAACCCCAATCCCATGTGACCCTGTCATGTCACACTGCCTTCCACTCAGCATGGGTCCGAGAGGAATAGCCCTGGTCAGCCCTAGAGGGGTCAGGCTTGGGTAGCACATCCATATGGGAATTTCTTCTTGGGAAATTGATGTGTTTTTCTAAATCTTGAGAAAAATCTATTAAGAAATTAGGAAAATTGGAAAAATTATTCTAATTCTGCAAGAATTAAAATATAGCCATCAAATGTAGAGATGTTACTGATTTGAAGAGCTCCACTGACACCAGGTCAAAAGCAGGAGCAGGGAATGTAAACACTCAGAGTTGAAGCTTAAAGTCAACCAGCATCTTTAGGAACCAGGGCAGGAGCACAGAGGAGAGAAGTCAAGATCTAATCAGTCAGTCTGGCTTATTGCTGTTGTCATAAGTGAACATTCATGGCACTAGCTGGTGCTAACAGTGAGTCATGCTTACAAATAAAATAAACATTAGTATGCTTATATACATAGAGTACTTTAAACAAATATTATGAGGGTATTCCAAGAAATAACAAGTTTTGGAAGAGATACAAATTTTTAAATTGGTGATTTCAAGACATGATCCTGTGTAGTGTTGAGAGAGATCTGAATGTCATCATTTCACTACTACCCAATAATGTTTGCTGGAAGGAATGGAGGGAGGGAGGAAGGGAGGGAGGGAAAGAGGGAGGAAGAGAGAAATCCATTGATATTTCAAGGCCTGATAGAGAAAACTTTTTCCCCAGAGGCATCTCACCAGGGAGGGTCCATCTCTTTGCCATGATTACAGTATCACTTGAGTACACATTCCTTATTCAGAGCTGCAAAGAAAATCCTTTCTAAACTTATTGATTGTTTATCACCATGACTCATTTCTTAAAAATCAAAAAAAAACTGGTGCAACTCTAAGAATATTCCCTTGGCATATAAACATTTATCTTTTATAAAAATATCTTCACACGATGCCATGTGGTGCCAAAAGTAGGGTATAGAAGTAAGACTGAAGCCCTTTAGTTAGAAAAGGAGTTTAGGCATATTGCTTTTTGGATTCCATATCTAGATTTTCAGTTTGATCACTTTTCTGGCTCTCAATTTACATATCTGGATTGGAATAATAAACCATAGGCCTTCATAAATAAAACAAATCAACAGGAAGAGCAAGACTATAAATTCTTCTTTATTTTTCATGGAAGTTCTCTAATGAGTAATAAAAGAGTAATAAAAGACTAAAACATAATAAATACAAAATTATTATCTTCTAAATATCCTTACTACATAATGAGGTGAATATCTTTAATATATAATGAGTGTTTGTAAATCAACCAGAAAAAGCAATAACTCCAATTTAAAGATAGGGCAGAAAAGTATACAGGCAAGTCATGAAAAGAAGAAACACAGATATACAACAAACACAGACATGTCCAACACAACTACCATGCCAGTAAGAACTAAAACAATAAGAACTAAAAATGCATTGTTTTTAACATATCAGAATAGCAAAATTTTGAAGTGATAATACTCCATATTGATAAAGATATGGGAAAAACAGGCACCCTAAAGAGTAATTCAATGTTTCTGAGCTAAAATTAGCCAAATATACCAAAATCGTTAAAATTGCATTTCTTTCTTTTTTTTTTTTTTTTTTTTGGACAGGATTTTTTATTTAAAAAAATTTCCTAAGGAAACAATTGGACAAGAAGACAAAGAATCTACAGGATGTTTCTTGCAGTCTTTTTTATAACAACAAAACTTTAGAAATAGCCTAAGTATCTAACAATAATGAACTCATTAAATAAATTATGGTAATTCGTACAACAGAATGGCCAGGAGAGAAGTGTACAAATAGTACACTAAGTACTAATAGCATAATAAGGATATTATGATCTTATTTCTGTAAATAAAAATGTGAGGATGTGGGTGTATAGATGCAACAAAAAATTCTGGAAATAAAGTTTATACACTAAGAAATATCTGTTGAATGAGTGAGCCAATAAGTATGGTAACAGCAGTTATATTGAGGAATCAGTTTGAGGAGTGATTGTGTGTATTTTGCTGATTTATGCTTTAAATTTTCCTACAAATTACACGGATTTTTCTTTTTTCTTTTAAAAATGTGAAGAATCGAGAGGAGCTAGATGAATTCAGAGCTCTGGTTTTCTTCTATTATACTTAAAAGAATACAGAAAGAATAAATGTGACTAGAGTCTTAAGAAAACTGGTGATTGATCTAGTAAATGGATGAAAGAGTTTATTCACACAAAAATACCTGCCTTTGAAGCTGTCAGTCAAAACTCTAGATTCTGAATATATGCAAATTATGCAAGTAAAAACTGCCTGAAGGCAGCTTTGGTCGACACATCCAATTTTAAGAAACATCATTTTGTGCTAAAAACAACAGTTTGCCCTTGTGATCCCATTCTTCCTTTTTTCAATCTACGTTGGCTTTCTCAAGTGAACACCTCTCCTTCCACCTGTATGGCAACATGCCACAGTTTTAGATTCCACTCAAATGGAAGATATTGTTGATTTGGGGTCAGTTTTTTTGAAAGCAATAGCAATTCCCCGCATTCACCCTCAGATTGTATGAAAACGGGAAAAACTACATAAAGCCAAAAATCCAGAGCATGTGTTAGAAATCACATCCCATCTTAACACATACCATCATTAACTAACATCTGGACAGCCAGAAGCTTTCTGCCCTACGGTTAGAGCAGACAAAGTGAATTCTGCACTTACTAACCTGTACAACTATGCAAAGCACTAAAGATACAGATAGGAACAAGAAAACAGCCTCCAATCTCAAGAAAGTGACAGTCCCGAGGGATAATGAAAGGATAACAACACCCCCTCAGGGGCAACCAGTTCTTCCTGGGGGCACAAGAAAAGTAAGGAAGATCTTGGAGACGGAATTTAGAAAGTGAACCTGCATTCCCCTGCTGTAAAAAGACTGGAAGGGCATTACATTACAAGTAGAGACCACCTCAGGCACAAAGGCAAGGAGGCAGAAAAATGCATGCAGTGGTAGGTGTGGCAAAGTTACAGTTCAGCAGAAGAATTTGAAAATGATGGTCGAAAGCACATTGGGCCTGAATGATAAATTAACAGTTAGCTACGCAGTTCAGTTTATACATGACCGAGTTTCACAGACCTAAAAACCTCTACATTTAAGTGATTGGTTGGTGTTTCAAACTAGCTCTTTGTTCGGCTCTAGTGGTAATTGCTTTTATTCTAAAATGGAATCTTTTTTTTCTCTTTGCCAAGAAAGGAGTGATTTCGCTTTTGTCTCTCTTCCCTTTTGGTTCTTTCCATTTATGTTTTGTAGACACATGGACACACCCTTTAAACAATGTTTCAGTGAAAAGGCTAGCCAATCCAGTTATAACATCATCACTGGTGATGTTAGCATGGAGACAGTTGCCTTCTTGCTCAACAGGGTGAGACTTTGAAAAAGGCTTGGGCATGTGCATGGAGCCAATGTGTCTGGCTTCAGCCGCCTCCTTCTCCTACATTGCCAAAGAAGCAGAAGCAAAGGAACCATCTCCTTATTGTTCTCCTGCATAAATGGGCTAATTGCCCATGGGGGGCGGGGGGAGGAGGGGGGTGGTGGCGTCTAGGCATTTACATGACCTGCTATGGAAGGGTGGGGTGCCTGTCTCAAAATCTCTGCTCTTAAAAACTGAGGAAACGACACCGTTCCAGCTAACTAAAGTAAAAGAAAAAGAATTGATCTGCAAGCCTGCTAGCTGCTCTTAGTAGGAAGGAATTCCAGAACACTTCACTGTTAGCAAGGACAGCTGAAGAAAATGCAGTCCAGGCCACCATTGGAAACATGACGATTGCCGGCTCCTCACCGTGCTGTCCAGCATCCAAAGGCCATCTCGTTTCACTTTTGACCAGAGACACACAGTCAAACTCTTTTGAATCTGGCATCACAGATGTTGAGACATATTTTTGCAGAGCAGTTTATGATGACATTTATGAGCTATGCCTCACAGTGATCTCTCAAGGTGAGTGAAGGCAATCCAACAGATGGGGAAACTAAAGTGTCAGGAGCCCTGGTTCAGGCCCCAGCAAGTTAAAGCCCAAGAAAGGGAGTGACAAACCAACAAGCTGTTCAGACCAACAGATTTAACTCCTGATGGGGGTATATTTATTTCTGAGTAGAAGAGGAAAAGTATGTTCAGGGAGACAAGTTGGTTAATGGTAAGCACTGGGGGGAAAATACAGGAGGCACATCGAAATCAAACCTATCTTTAACGTGCAGCCAATTCAAAACATGAAGAAATGGATTCTAGAAATATTACAAATATTCCTGTATAAGGCAATATCCTATTCAACTAATAAAAAAGCTGCTTTCATCAAAACTCAGAGGTAAAAGTAATTTCGAAGGTATTAAACACATGGACTAAATTCAGTTCCAACCAAAGAAAGAGCAGAAGTTCAAGGTTGGACAACATACCATGAAACAGCCAGACGTGTACCTCGTGACGGTAGGGATGACCCATCAATTGCCCAGGTAGGTCTGAATGGAGGCATCTCTGTCGATGGTCTGACATCATGAGGACTTCTGCATAACGCTTTGGCTCAGAGAGCCTCGATACTCAATGTGCTCTCTCTAAAATATCGTGTCACATTACTACCATGCAAGATTTTGGGTAAAGATCTATTTTTTCATCAAAAAAAACTTTTAAATTTTTATTAAAATAAAATTTAATAAATTTTATTAAATTTATCCAGCAAGACAACTGTTTTTAAACAAATGACTTTTTTTACATTTTTATTACATGCATTGGGGTGAACTTGGTTAGTAAAATTATATAGGTTTCAAGTGTACATTTCTATAATATGTCATCTATATATTGCATACTTTTTGGAGGTGGTATAAGCAAATCTGTGAGACAAAGATTAGGATGTGTCTCATTTTACTTCTTTTTATGAGGACATTTCTAACAGCAATTTTCTTTCCTCCTTAAAATCTTGATTCTATCCTATTTGCCATCAGTGAGGTATAAAAAGTCTGCACAGCATAGGAGAAAGACCACTGACAACCTTGTCAAAAAGGAGGTCATTTCTCACCATGCTAACTGCAGTCAAGAATAAATTTCAGGTGCTGGGATTCTGCATTTCAGATCCTACTTAGCTCATGTTGTTTCTGTTGTGAATGTAGCCTACTCAAAGCCATAGTCTTTTTTTTTTTTAGCCTTATTAAGTTTTACGCCTGCCTGGTGCATTGGAAGCATGGTTTCCGAACTCAGACTGACCTGAATTTGGATCCCAGCTCCCAACTTAGAAGCTGGGGACCTTGAGCTTTCCTTCATTTTTCTGTTTGATCTCTCAGAGCCTTCCTATATTTATCTATTAAAAATGACGTAAGGTTATTATTCTGAAGGCAAAACGAAGAGCTATATTAAAGCCAATAGTGAAGGATGAGCGACACCATGATCCATCCAGCTGCCAAAAAAGAAACTTGGGCACCATTCTCGACTTCTCCCTCTCTCTCCAGTCCTGTCAATCCCTGCCTCTCTGCTCTCACTCCCACGGCTTCAGCTCAGGCCTTCAGGTTCCCATCTCATGTCACCCCCTTCATGACGCATTCTCTGTGCTGCCACCAGATTGCACTTTCTCAGCCATAAATGTGATCCTATCATTGCCTGCACTGACTCCTCCAAGACCTCCCATGGCACTAGGGATAAAGTCAAGGCAACTCATTACCTGGCTCCAGTACACCTGCCTCTCCCGTCTGACCTTCAACTCTAATATCCTCTAACCCTACCCCTTTCTACCCTCCCCCAACTCTCTGCTCCAACTAGACTGGGCTTTTGCAATAGTTAATATTAGAATTAGAATTAGCTGAGATTTAGTGTAAGTGTCACCTCTTCTTGGAAACTCTCCCTGACTCATCCCCTCACCCCACCCAGTCTGACTTGAGAGCCCCTCCCAAAGTCTCCCAAAGCACCCATGCTCCCCTCTATCATAGAACATGTTTCTCTGCGTAGTGATTATCTATGGGCCCCTGAAGGATAAGAATTGTCTTTTCTGTCTAATCCCAATACTTAGCACAGAGCTTGGCATGTGGGATGTGCTTTCTGATTGTGAATGAACAAATAAATGAACTCATACATCTAGCACCGTGTCAAATGCATAGTAGGCATTTGATGAGGGTTAATTTGACTTCTTTTCCTTCTTTCCCAGAATCAAGGAATTTCTGAAATGTTGACTATTCTGTAAGAACTACTGTGCAGTTTTATCTTCCTTCTGTAAATCCCAGGATATAAACTGCCTATTTTTCATCCCTCTCCTTCCCATCTCTCTAAACACACACACACACACACACCCTACAGAGGCATCTTTAACATCTCAGAGAGATCCCCTGAACCCACCTGACCTTGCATGGACCATCTAGATTTGGACCCTTGGATTCCCCAAGAGTCACTTAGGGAGCTTATTACAACACAGATGCCTGCGCCCCACCCTCCCAGCAAGTCTGGAGTAGAACCCAGTGATTATAGTTTTCAAAAGTTTTCCCCAAAGTAATCCAGAAGATCTGCCAGGGTTGGGAACTACTGCCCACGGGTCAAACTTACAGTTTCAAAGTCTAAAAGGAAACACCGCTCAGTCTGTGTCTCCTTCCCCCCCGGCCTTAGCTGTAAGCCAGACATGCTTCTGCGGCCAGGAGAGGAAACAAAAATGAGGGGTGTGTATTACTCGTGTGCTTATTTATGCCTTGTATTTTTCCAAAACAATTTAGGGTTCCCTGGGATGATGCTATCAACAAATGGAACGTCATAAAGCCCCTACCCATCGGATGGCCAGTCCTCCCTAATCTAGTTTGCTTCCTGTGACTTTGAACAGGATCCTCTGCCTTATCCCATCTCCCTTTCCTGACACTCCTCACAAAGTTGTACAACCCTGGGACCATGATGCTCTCCAGGGAACTCAGCAACTTCTTGTGCTGTCAGTTTGCCTTTCCAGGATTAAATTGCTTACACTGATATACTTCTAGTCAGGCAAAAGTATCGCGGCAAGAAGAGGGGAAAATACAGGAACTAATAGGGACTAGCAGGGTTTTTTTAAGTGTCCATCACATGCTTGGTGCATGGTTCTCCTTTTTAAACTGTAGCAGCACAAAGTCAATTGGTATTTTTTTTTTTTTTAATTAAGCCAGTTTGGGGTTTCTTCCATCTGTGGTCTAGAAATCATCTCTAATTTGCTGCATGAACACTCACGGAAGGGGCAAATTTCTAACATTGTCATAGTTCTCATTTGATTTCACTTTCAGGGTCTTTCTCTAAGGGAGTGAAGGAAAAATACAGTTTCACTTCAATTGTGTTACTTTAGGAAATCCCAGACAATTTCTCCTGCTGCTATAGTGCTTCCTTTCTTATTTTTTCCAGAGGGAACAAAAATGCCCAAGTCCTAGAAAGAAGGCTGCTCTCTGTATTATTTTCAGGCAGTCTGGAAAAGGAAAAGTTGAGAAGTCCCAGAGAAATTGGTCTCTTCGTTCTATTTTCTTCCTTTTGGTGCTACCAACTTCATTCTGCAAGTATGATTTCTAGAATTCAGCAGGAGTCTCCACCACGCCACCTGCACCCAGAGCTGATGACACTGGCCAGGAAATCTGCTAGGTGTAGCATGATTCCTTCCTCACGTTCCTAAATCTGAAGAGATTGTGATTATTCTTCTTGCAGACTAACCGGAAATACTAGCTGTACCCCTCAGTGCAGGAGCTCATTTCCTCCACTGCTGCTCATTAATGGAAAACCAGGGCTATGTGATGTAGAACCTAGAAAGCCCTACTTTGACTTGGAAACCTATTTTAAATAGGCCCAGGACTCTTTCATTTTCTCCCCTTTCTGACAGTGACCACCAGCAATAAGCGTGACTGAGTGGGAATTTCCTCAAAGCCTGTCAGTCTTGGGATAGCGAAGCCTCAGCAACAGAAATAATATACCACTTCTTGGACCTTCCCTCACCTTAGTTAGGTGGCTGGAGAACTGTTCCTTCTAAATCCCTCCACCTCTAGCAATCCTCCTGTCCCCGCACTGTGGTCCCAGGGGAAAATCGTGGCGTAACTGCACAAATCTTCTAGTCTTCCTTAAGACTGCAACAGAAGACATGCATGCAATTCTTGGAGCAACTTCTCTGCTATTGTCCAATGAGGCTGTAACATGCCCATAGTTTCCAAACTGAAGTGGGTGTGAAGGGAACAGTCCTCCCCCCACAGCCATCTCACCCTGTTATTAGGCCACAAAACGGTGCTGCCTCGTGACTGAGCTTTTTAAAAGCCCCACCATTTTAACAGCCCTATCTCCTGAGGACTCTGGTCCTGGTCCAAAGAGGGAGAGATCAGAGGCAATGAGGGTGCCAACTTCCATTGATGCCCTTGTTTTAGCAATTTATGCCAGGATGAGTTGCTTCCTCATTTAATAATCTAGAGCAGGCCTGAGGGTAAACCCTTAGCCCACAGGGATTTAAGGCCAAAAATCTGAGAATCAGCTGGGTATCTCTGTCCAGCCATTTTTCCTTCCCATGAGGACTTTTTTGGGGGTTGGGAGGTGGGAGATGTCTTTAAGAATACTACTCGTGGGGAGCTATTTCTGTATTTATGATAGGCATATAGATTAGGTCCAAATCCTGAGATTTCTTTCATTCCATTCCCTACTTCACCATGTTACAACAAAAATAGTTCATTCATTCATTCATCCATTCCACAAATATTTACTGAGTACTTCCTTCCGTGTTTCCCCGAAAATAAGACCTAGCCTGGCCATCAGCTCTAATGCATTTTTTGGAGCAAAAATTAATAATTAATAAATAAAAATTAATAATTAATAAGACCCGGTCTTATTTTACTATAATATAAGACCCAGTTATAATACAACATAATGTAATATAATATAATATAATATAATATAATATAATATAATATAATACCAGGTCTTACATTAATTTTTGCTCCAAACAGCGCATTAGAGCTGATAGTCTGGCTAGGTCTTACTTTCGGGGAAACACAGTATGTGCCAAGCACTGTTCTAGGTGCTTGAGCTATATCAGAGAGCAAACTATAATAGGTTAAAAATCTTTGCCTGCATGGAGCTTCATCCTAGCAAGACACACCGTAAATTAACAAAATGCAAAAGTAAATTAGATCGTAGGTTAGAATATGTTCTGGAGAAGGCATAGAACTGGGTAAGAGGGATCAGGAGTGATACAGTAGGGTTGGGGAGCTTAAAGCAATTTAAATAAAATGCTCAGGGTACGATTCACTGAGAAGGTGACATTTGAGCAACACTGCAACCAGGTGACTGAGTTACCATTTTGCGATCTGGGAGAAGAGAATTCCAAAAAGAAATCACCTGTGCAAAATACTTAAGGTGGCACGTTCTAGAAATGGCCATGAGAGGAATGTGGATGGAGCAGAATAAGAAAAGGAATGGGAGCCAGATTACAGGGGGCCTTGGAGGCTATTGCCAAGCCTAGGACACCTGTTGTCTGTGAAGAACATTGCCATACTTTTAAGATTCTCCACATTGTAAAATAAGTTCCATAATAGAAATAATAGAGACTCACAAATAATTCAAAACTCTTTTTTAGCCAATAGTGTCGGTATCTGTTTCAATGAAAAATTGTATCAGAACAACAATGTGATTTGATTTTCATCTCTTTTCTCTTTCCACCCCTCCTTCAGGGCCCCGAATAATCAGACCGTAGAACGTCCCCCCGCACTACTGACAATTTCACTACAATTCTGGAGAATTGGCTTCAATCCTGGGGTCACACAAAGATGAAATTTCATGGGGGAAAGTTTGATCATTTTAAAAAATCAAGTTTTATGTGTGTAGCATTTAGTTTGCTATAGAAAAATAATGTCTCCAGGGAAACAGGAGGACCAAGATAGGAGCGGCCATTAACAACACTCGACAACTTGGAGAAACCAAGGACATGTAAAGCCAGAGCCCACAGCCAATCCTTCAGCAAGTCCTGTCAGCGTTTCTCTCAAATACATCCCCGGTCTAAGCACTTCACCCACCCAACATTACCACTCCAGACTTCAGTGCTCACCTCAACTACCGCAGCTCCTAACTGGTATCTTACCGTGGTGACATTCTGGAAAGGAGGAAGATCGCTGAGCATGGTGCTAGAGAAGACAGCAGGGCCAGAGGCTCTTGGACGGCCCTTGAAAGCCACAGGAAGATTTTAGATTTTTTTCTAAGTGAGATAGGAAACTACTGTAGAGTTATGACCTGGAAAATAACATGATCTGATTTAAATTTAAAAAAAAAGAAAAGAAAAAAAAGCACACTGGTTGCTGCTTAGAGAGTTGTCGGTAGCAAGAGCTGAAGTAAGGAAACCAGCCAGGAAGCTGCTATGGCAGAAGTGAACAAAAACCTTGAGTCTCTCTCGCTTTTCCTTAGAAACCCCAAGCTCCTTCCTACCTCACGACCTTGGCTCTTGTACCGTTGGCCTTGAACACTGTTTTCTCAGATCATCAGAGCTGCTCATTCTCTCCTTTTATTCCTGTCTTCACGTAAATGTCACCTCCACAGAGATTTTCCCTCACCACTGTATCAAAGACAACCCTCATCTCTGCCAGTCATTCTCTACCTTCTCACATTTTCCCTCCTACTATTTATTATTTCCTGCTATTGCACATAGTATATATCTTTTGTTGTTGTTTAGTCTATCTTTTCTATAAGAATTTACATTCTATCGGAATGAGGATCTGGTCTGTCCTTTTCACTGCTGTCGATTCAGCACCTGGAACTGTGCCTAGCACAGAATCAACATAACAGGGACTCAATAAATATTTGTTGAGTTCATGAATGGATGAGTAAGTTTGTCTTGTTTCATGGTCTGAAGCAAATTAAATGGGAACAACTTTTATTTCTTAGAAAACACTTACATTTCCAGCAAAAGGAGATAATGTATTAAAAAGTACCAAAGATTCCTGATATATAATAATCATTCATTTTTATTGAGGGGTCACTGTATTCTAGGCAGCAGTGTGCATTTTTACTTAGTTTATTTGATTTAATCCTACAGCAGCCCTAAGAAGTAAGTATTATTGTCCTGATTTTACAGACGAGGAAACTGAAACTTGGATAGCTACTACCCATTATGGACTCTTAGGAACACTTGTAAATTCATTGCCTTCCAATTCTGAGAAGCCCTTGAAAAGGTGGCTTTAGCCTTGGAAAAGAAAAGTTGCTGATAGACTTGTTTAAAAGCCAAGAAGTTGTTATAGTTTTAAAGCCTAAATTGGACCTGGTGTCATCTGATCCGATGACCTTCCCTTTTTTATCCCAGGTAATCCGGTAATCTCCCAGTAATGAGCAAAGCTTGTACACTCCATTAATACTGGCTGCAGTCAGACAGCACTGCCTGCAGACTCAGGTGCACAACAGGAAGCCATAATTGACAACACAGATCTGAAAGGGGCAGCGTGGTCACAGGCGGTAACCTCTCCCATCATCTCTTCTCATGGAGCCTGCTGTACTGATTTACCGCTCAGCTCATCTTTGGCCAATGGCTAATGCCCTGGACTGGACATTCTTAGGTCCAATTCTGTTCCTAACCCAGGCAGTTGCTGAAGTGATTCAGAAACACCTCACTAAATCTCACCTGAAATGTTAAACAGAATACTCTTTCTAGTCTTCACTCCCAGAATGGGCTAATGCCCGCCAAATATATGAAATTCCCCATAGAAAGAATATGTATAGAGTCAAAGCAACATTGTGAGCTTCTAATTCAGAATTTACAAAGGCACTTGGAGAAGTAAATACTTGCAGATTGACTGCATGCTGAACACCCGAGTCATAATATGATCAATTTTCATCAAAAAAAATATTTTCTTACGTTTCTAAGGACAAAGACAAGAAAGATCCCCTTCCTGAAAATATTGACTATGTATAATTTATATTTTTAGATTGTCCACAGTTGGAATTTGGTGTTTATATTTATCCCTTTGAATATTAATAAGAAAGTTTATATTTGTACCTAGTATCCTAATAACATTAGCATTTACCCCATATGTGAATTTGAGCGAGCAGGTGATTCACCTCTTCCCATCTTTAGGGCTTATTTTCTAAAGATTTTTAGATGAAGGAGTTACCTTTTATAAAAACCCGGCATGCTTATTTTCCCCTCCTCTTTCACTAAGAAAACAGCAATGGATTATTTTCTAAGAAACATTGATTTGTAGGAAGGCAGTCCAAGAAATGATTTGTTCAAAAGCAGAGATTGTAGTCTGTGCAGAAAGATGTATCAAGATCTCCTTAGGTAACAGGAGGGTATATGGGTCTGATTCTGCATATCTGAGGGGTACAAGGCTTTCTTTTACTTCAGGGCCTGAGGCTGTTTACAAATAAACACAGACCAAGGTGATATTTTGCCCCTGATAGCACTGTGCAGGGAACTACAGAATCTTTTGGTTAATGACCTATTTGAAATAATACTCCACCCTTGATTCAGGGACAGAATTTCCGCTGATGCAATGGCAAGTTGGGTGGGCCGGTACTGAGTCCTATGATGAAAGCCCTTCACAATGGTTTCCAAAGAACGGGGGCCAGAAACACTAAAACAAAGTCACACTTTCACAGAGCTTCAAGAGAAAGGACTTCCAGCATTGAACCTCTATGGAAAAAGGCTGTGTTGGCTCCATGGCCCTAAGCACAGCCCTGGGAACCATTAGAGAGAGGGCTCTGGCAAATCTCAATTGACACATGAGTGAATGGCAGGAGGCAAGGGAAGGAAGCCAGGGCCCCCCCCCCACACACACACCAAGTCAGCCTTCAGAGACGCATGGCCTTACACACGCGCACACGCTCACACACATACACACGCACGCGCACTGTCTTTAGGAAGGTCCATTTAGCACTTTTATGATAAGCAGATATTGTAATAGTAAATTATCTCCTCTTCTCATAGAGATGGGAAAGAGAAAAGCTCTTTAAAAGGATCAAAGAAGAGTAGAGACGTGGGCTCCCAGATCTGAACGTGCCTTCTGAATGATCAGTGGATGGACACGATCGGCTTTCGGTTTCACTGTATTTGTTGCGCCTCAAGGAGACCTGAGGGTATTATTTAGTGTACTTCTGCAAGGAAGGTATAGCAGTAAGGAGCCACGGTGGAAGGATGAACTACAATTCGGAGCTCGTTGATTTCTTTCTTAAAATTACCCCTCCCCCCACACTGAGCGTCGGTAATTCTGGGTCGTCTCCACAACTCTCAATCGGGCTCAGTGACCCCTAGCTTCATCCCCCTCACCCTTCACTTCGTGGTTCCCTATCTGGCAGTGCTCCTCTCTTAGATGCTCTTATGGCTTAATCTTTCCTATCATCCATCAGGAGCTAAAGTGTTACCTCCTAAGTGAGACCCAAGTTGACCACACTGTCTAAAGTATTACCTCTCTTTTTTATTCTGGAAAGATCCTGTTTATTTTTCTCATTACCCTTTTTCTAACCTGTAATTCTATTTTAGGGGTTTAATGCCTCACTCCCCCTTTTGGAACATAAGCTCTTTAGACTAGGGACCATATCTTCTTTATCACCGTCCTCCACTCCGCTCAATGACTGGCATGTGGAAAGTATTCAATAGACATTTATTGAACAAATGAAAAGGCTTAGCTTAAGCTCTACCTTTTCTATTTCAGTCCACGGTGATCTTCACCTTCTCTGGCTTGATAAAGCTCTCAAAATGAGTTCTGTGTTCACATTGTGCAGCACTTCATTATATGGTTTTGATGGTCCACGTCATCTTCCCTCATTTATATGCTACTGGGATTAAGGGTCTGATTTTCTACTCTCCTTGTTTCTCAAACCCCCAGCATAGATCTGGATTCACTTATGTTGAAGTTAATGTAACAGAAATGTTAGCTCTGTGAGAATAGGCTTTTTCCCCAGAGTGGTCCTTTCCCCAAAAGCCGTCTATAGAACTTCAGACATAATGCCCAGATACTGCTCTAAGAACATGACATGAAACCCCAGGCCTTGGTTTCAGAGTGTCCGGAGCAAGCTGTCACTTTCAGGAAAGCAAGTTTTCTTATGGAAGTCTTGAACTTCGCTATAAACATTGTTCATTTCAGGAGTACTGTGAAAAGTCTAAACAGCTCTAAATTAAGAGCTGATTGTAAGTTATTGCAGATTTCCTCCTGTTTCTTCCAGATTATTTGTTTAAAGGATCTGGTAAATACCAGATCTTTATTATGATGACTAATGTCCTGCCAAAAGAAGAAGGAAAAAAAAAAAAACTCCTTCAAAATTATTCTGCATGGAAACGCAGGTGGCTCTGCCCAGCAGTGCAGATTTCCCCCCAGGCAGCCTGTCACTTCTAAGCCTTGGAAAGAGCTCTTTTAAGATTGGGACTTGCTTTCAAAATTGCTTTGACTAAGAAGCCAAAGGCTGTCGTCTTGCTAACATTTGCTCTGTGTTGTCAATCTTTGGTGGTCAGCAAAATGACCCCCAAATGCCAGAACCCAAATGAATAATTCAGGCATTGAACTTTAGAATATATGCTTGATTCTTCAAGATAGGGAGTCCTACCACCTGTCAGATGCTTGTGATGGGATGAGGCAGGAGGAAGACAGCAATGTACAAAATGCAAAAAAAAAAAAAGAAAGGAAAAAAAAGCATTTAACAGAGCATTGACTCCAGATTTCCAAGTCAGCCGAAATGGGAACTCACAAACCTGGCCCGATTTTAACTAGAGAAAACATGGTGAAAGGAAAGGGAAAAAGCATTAGTTTTTCATCAGAGCCTTACTCGTGCAAGATGTCCTAAAATCTCAATTCTAGGGAGTTGGTATTTTTCAAGCTTTTATTTGTGATGTGGGGTCTAGACAGCTTCATACACATGCACATGCGCATGTATGCGCGCAAACCCACCGCCACCGCTGCCACCGCCGCCGCCACCGCCACCGCTGCCACCGCCACCACCACCACATGTCTCCAGAGATCAAATTAACATCTCACTCTACCAGTTACTCTGATCAATCCCTAAACTATTTTGCTCTGGAAAGCTTCTCACGAAATCTAAGTTGAGTTTAACTTTGGAAACATTTACAAGGTCTCATTTCCATACATGATGAAGCGGTGCACTGACTGAACATATAATACAAATGAAATAATGAAAAAAAACGACAATTGTACCATTTTTAAGCACTGTAAGAGACTGAATTTATCCCCTCAAAACTTGTATGTTGAAGCCCTAACTGCCCGTGTCACTGTGTTTGGAGATCTGGCCTGGAAGGAGGTTACTAAGGTGAAGGAAGGCCATCAGGATGGGGCCTTCATCCAATAAGACCAGCGTCCAAACCAGGACCCTTATAAGAAGAAGAGACACCGGAGAACTCTCTTCTCCACACATGCACACAAAGAAGAGGTCATGTGAGCAGTCAGCAAGAAGGAGGCCATCTGCAAGCCAGAAAGAGAAGCTTCACCAGATACCAACCCTGACAACACCTTGAGTTTGGGCTTCTGGTCCCCAGACTGTGAGGAAATAAATTTCTGTTGTTTAAGTCACCCAGTCAGGGCTATTCTGCAGACTAAGACGAATATTTACTATTGTTTGGTGATCACCAATCATTTCACATGCATTATCTCATTTAATCTTCACCATATCCCTGTAAATTAGGCACTATTATTATCCCCATTTTAAACATGAGGAAACTAAGGCATAGAAAGGTTATGTAACTTGCCTAAAGTCACACATAGTATTATATCTTTCTGATTACAGATGGATATTAGAATAAGTAAATGAAAATAAATATCTTTAAGATATGTCAAGGCTTAAGTTTTTATCATGGTTTGTATGTGTTATTATTTCTCCCATTCATATTCCTGGATTTTTTTGTTGGTACCAAACAGAATTTAACTTGAGTTAATAATCCCAGTGTAAATTAGCTAATGTAATGAGCTCATAAATGCTCACATTTAATCAATATCCACCAGGGAACAGTTACATTGCTATTTTCTCACAATGTTTTGCCTTTAAGGAACGGCATAATCTGTTATCGAGTATAAAGTAGGTGGATTTAAATCTATTCATTAAGCAATGCTGTCAAGTACTGCAGTTGTAGCTGCAAATCTTGACTCATCTGGTGGGAAATGGGCTCTGGATTCTAAGAATCCTGTTCCTTCCATAGCGCATATAACTTAAGGGGAGGAAAAAGACAATCAAGAAAAGCATCTTGAAATATGTTTTTACTAAGTGTACCATTTATTTTCCAAGAGTACTAACAGGATATGTAAATTTTACATATGGAGGATCCATGGAAAATAGAACTTTGAGAATGTAATCCATTGGCGGGACACCAAAATGGCAATAAACATGGACTTAGAGTTATGCAAATACTGCTCCATTTACACCATTGCCACTCACTACTAGTGTAGCCTAAACAAGTCACTTAACCCCTCTCTACCTCATTTTCATTGTGTATAAAATGCAAATAATATATCAGCCTCTGAAAGTGATTCTGAGAATTAAATGGAATGATGTTTATAGAGAACTCAACATTTTGCCTGGCAAGTACTACATGTTCAATAAATGTTAGCCATAGTTATTGACATATGAATCAGGTGGGTTTTTCTTCCACAATTTATTTACCTAGCCATTCAACATCCAGGCAAAACTCTTTCTTTTTGGCTCATGAGTATAATCAAACCAGACCCTGTAAGCACATTAAGATAAACTTCAAGACCTCAGAAGATATAATATGGGAGGGGTGGGGGGAACAGAGCTAGACATAGGGAAAAAAAATCATTTTTCAAAGTGAAGAACTGTTATTTTCAAGCTCCCAAGAGATTTGCCAACAATAAACAGCAAAAAGGAGATGATTACACTTTACATAAGAGACAGCTATTAATAAAAGAGTTTAAATGATGCAACACAAACACTATCAGGTCCACCAGCACAGAAGAGAGAGGGATGCAAGTCAGTCTAGAATTGATAGGGATGCCTTAGGAATACCACAGAAAGTCACTAGAGTGAGCCTGAACCCTAGTGACATAGACCCAGATATTATATTAGCACCAGCTAATGGCCTGAGAAACCCTAGGCTTAAAATGACAGAAATGGGTCAAGTGCCAAACACATGCAAACCAGGACCCCTGCTGTGGTTGTCAGTGTTCATCAGAGCCCAGGTTGTCCTGGAATCAAATCATCACCCTGGTGACTCCAGTAGGAGAGGACAGACTGGTGAAAATCTTTAAAGGATAAAGTCAGAAAAGCTTACCTACGACTTAGGTTATATGGCGATGACAGTTAACTATTCCCCAAAATGTGTGTTTCTCCTTCGTCGTATAGAGTTATGTAAAATAGGTTGCACAGCCAGGAATATAATTTCTAATCCCCCTTTGTATCTTGACAGTGCCCTATGCCTGAGTTCTACCAAATGGGGTATGAGTAGAAGTTATGTGGCCACATCTAGGGCTCACTCCTAAAACCTCCCACACTTGTTTCATGATGCTTTCTCCTCCAGCCACCAGTCAAAGAAAACCACCACAAAGACCTTGAAAGCAAACGCTGAAGATTGAAGAGCCTCCATCAACCTGGGTCCCTGAATGACTGGAACAAACCCCTCTTCTCCACTCCCCATTTGCCTTAAATAACAGGTCATTTTATGGACAAGAAAAACTTCTATTGTTTATGAGCCTTTATACATTTTAGCTCCTGCTTGTTATAACAGCTAGTACTGTCCTAACTAGTACAAGTTATAAATATTTGGCATTTAAATATTGCTAGAGAGAGAGCACAGGAAATTAAACACTTTTTCTGTTGTTCTCTTTTTCTATTCTGACATGTCCTGGGAACGTTTCAGGATTGGTTGTTGAATAGTGAATGAATGAACGTCTGTCCTAATTGACCTATAACAAATAATCTAACATCTCTTGGCTTTCAATTCCGAAAATCCATAGCTAGCATCAGAATATTGCCCCTTTATTGAAATGTAGTGAGGATGAATAAAATGATAACTGACATACCACTCTGAGCTCCTTGGGGTAAATAATAAATTAAGTATTGAATAAACACAATCATCTTTTTAATGTAACTATTAAACATAAATCCAGTAGAAGTCAGTTTATACAAAACTTGAAGTTATCTATAATAGAACCCAAGAAACCCAAGCCACTCCAATAACATACACAAGTATGAGTAGCATTATCCTGTATATTAAGAAGGTAAAATTAGCTTTACTCCTCTTTAAGAGATGCCTTAAAAATTAAGAAGAGTCAGTAACAAATGATGCAATAATTATCTCTTTCATAGAAAGAGATACACCCAGTTTGATGTTAGCTAAGACGTGTTAACACATAGATAGTGGCACCTAACAGTGCTTCTGTGAGTGTTGGTCTGAGATGGACAGGAAATTCAACCGCCTGAAATATTTGAAAGACTCGCCTAAAAGGAGGTACCACTATGG
Source organism: Rhinolophus ferrumequinum (assembly GCF_004115265.2). Classification (NCBI taxonomy): domain Eukaryota; kingdom Metazoa; phylum Chordata; class Mammalia; order Chiroptera; family Rhinolophidae; genus Rhinolophus; species Rhinolophus ferrumequinum. Next base: position 30,185,124 of record NC_046303.1, on the reverse strand, counting down.
GGTCTCTATCCTTTAGTGCTGATGTGAAAAACTAGAAGTATATTTTCAAACATACTTTAAACTAATTTGATTTTATATTAATGTCTGTTTAAGGTGACCTTACATTTTATTTGATCTACATTCTATAAAGGAAGACACACACATGATACTTTAAAGTTAGGCTGACGTTTGCCAAAATTAGAAGATGAATTATTTTTCACCTGATGATCTGAACTTAGGGAAAACCTCAGTCCTAGAATTTTGGCTAAGTTTAGCACCAAGTCATTCAGGATATATCCCTTGATGCCTACAGTTTTCTTACTCCTCTATGATTCATACAAGTATCACAAAACACTTCCTGTGCACCTAAGCTAGAGGCTGGGGATTCAAAAATGCCTAAAATACAGTCCTTGTTCACACAAAGCCACAGCTTAATAGAGAAGACAGTCACATAAATATGTGATCACAAGGCATAGCAATATATCTAATATAGCTAGGTACAACATCTAAATGTATCCCAAACGCCATCATTGTGTCATAGAGTATTATGGGATAGGAGCTGAGGAGAAATGTTCTGTTTTGCCATCTATGCTGCAAATTTAATCTGAGACTCCAAGATTGATGAGTTCACCTCAACTTCCCATTGTTCTGTTTCAACTTAGCCAGCCATCATAACACTATGGACCTTTCTTATGATTTGCGAATTTTCGATGCTCAAATTAAGAGGCTATCATCTTGAGTTGGCCCAAAATCATGTCATAAATGTCATAAATGAAAAGTCTTATTTACATTATTTCTGACCTTTGACCCACCCACTCTACCACCGCATTAAATATCCAGTGTCCCCTTCCGTTGTTTTTATTTTACATATCCATACTTGGGCCAGAAAACATTAGTGGGAACATAGAGGCATTGAAGTAAGGGATAGCCATCTGGCCAGGCAAACTTCTAAAAAAAAAATCCTGTAGAAGATAAGACCCTCGTTGGATGACACCTATGCCCCAGGGAAATTGGCATATTATTACAAGCAAGAAAAAAATATATCATTCTACCACATGGGAGTAATTGTTAGCAGGGAAGTGATCATGTAATACACAGCAATTGTGGATTTTAAGGGCAAGATTCCAGACAATGATATAAGCCCAGTTGTCTGTCCAAGGTTAATGGGGTAATGTACTTGCTTACTCAGGCTCAGAGCTAAATTAACTTTGTAAACTCTGAGTACATGTCCTGTCTTTTGTCGATAGGAGTCAGAATTTAATGTTCTGAAGGGGACCGGAGGATTTAATGTCTAATGTCGTGTTTGTCTCTCTTTTCGCCAGACTGCAAACACATCCTGTTTTCCAAGACACCCACCCTCTGAAAGGAGACCCAGAGAGGTGAGAGTCTTTGCTGACAGCCTTTTTTACTTTGCCTAGAGAAATCTGTCAGGCATTATGTTATGAGAATACCTGGCCTGCCTACAGCTCTGCTTCACTGGCACTACTGCAGCATAAGGTTGAAATCGTACTGTTCCATGAGGCCCGTAAGTGCCCTGTAGGATTTTTCACTGAGACTCTCTCTACAAGACACCAAACTGGCTGCCAATTTTGTAAGCAAAGCCATTCAAATGAGTTTGGTCTTGTGCGGTGGGAATGAAGGGGAATCCATCGTGTATCAAGGCAGTGAATTGATTGACTGCGTTTTTACTTTTCAACCAATTGTTTTGGCAGCCTGAAGAAGAGAGGGTCAGATGATCTGTCCCCATTTGAATGCTATTGTCATCAGAGTGAAGAAGGCCAGTTTCTGACACCTGCAGTGCCATTTATAACATCTGGTTGCTTGGGAGCAAAATGATTATTGCTTGGCAGTAGCAATGTTCAGCCGTGACTTAGTGTAATACCCCTTGCTCTGTGAAGACACTGACAGACAACAGTGGACCACCAGGATTAAGTCCCAGACGGAAGCAGTTCCAGAGAAGGTACACAGACAGACTGCCCACAGCCCGGGGATTTGGAAATGGTCCATGTCCACCTTCTCAGGTAAGTGCCTTTTGGTTTGCTGGTAAAAATTCCTTGTTTGCTGTAGTTCAAAAATGCTATGTCAGCATCCCAAAGTTGTGAAGTCTTTGCCTATTTTATACTCACAAAAAAACAACTCCAGTGTGGGGTATGTTTGCACTGAAGGAAGGTAAACCAGAACTTAGAGAGCCTAAGGGACCAGGAGAGCAGGCCTGGTGCTGGATCTTTGTACCTCAAACACTATGGCTGCCATTGGTACCAGGTCCACCATCCACAGACGTGAAATTCCCAGATTTTAATATTCTAAAGAAACGCATTGAAGTATTTACTTGTGCCAGATTCTCAACTCCAGAAGGCTCAGAGGCTAGTCAGAGACACAGATGTGTATACAACTGATTTTATCACTGTATGATAAAGGTTAGGAAAGCAAACTGGGAATGGTGAATTTGTGTGGTGACCTTTCCATTTGGGCTGTACATCCCTGAGTCTCTGTCTAAGCAATCTAAAACTCAGGATCAATAATTGGCCAATATACTATAAATTAGATTGCAATGATGGTTGCACAACTCTATAACCTTCCTTTTTAAATATATAATTGTATATTTACAATGGGATACATTTTTGGTATATAAAATATGCCCCAATAAGCATTAACAATTGTTTATAATAAACAATAAATATTGTTAAATAAATGATAAATAAATAGCCAATCCGGTATTTTAAGAGGGTTTGACAACTAGCTTGAATTAATTTCATGCCCAGCCCCCAGAATCATGAAGAAATATGCTTTTAGTGTGGCCCCTAAATGCCCCGATTTATCATAAGAAATGATTTCTCAAAATCTGACCTGGTTTTTATACAATTAACCATTTTTAAGTCAAGATGACCATTTGTTTGCTCATATCTCCAACTAAACACAAAATGCTTTTAAAAATCAAAATATGGTTTGGATCTAGACAGCATAAATAAGGACAAGTGTTGCAGTCACCGGGGGAAAATGAGAATAACTTCACAAACAATCACAGAAAGAGGGCTGTAACCACCGCTTTAAGTATAATTGTCTGATATTTTAACAAAATTATATACATCAATTCCGCTCATAGGTGGTCCTTAATTTTTTAAAAAAAGAATTAAAGCTTCCATAAGCTGTATGACCTATTTCCTATGACTAGATGACTTACATAGAGGGAAAAAGAGTGTGCAACCATTTTAGCCAAATCACTAAACTTTTTGCCAAAAGGGAAATATCCTTTCTTTAATGTAACCTCTATTTTCACTGGTTTAAAATAATGACCATGAAATTTTAAACAGTGGGAGACTTTACAAATCCAATTATCATTCGTGCAAGCTCTGTGTGATCCTTGCCATTTTATCTAAAAGAGTTCAGACCCAAAAGTAATTTCCCATAGAAAACTGTGCTTTTCTTGTGGTCTAGGAAATCAATCAAGTCTTAAATACTATTTAATCTGTAATGTAAGGAAACCACTCTACATCTACGGAATTCATGGGAGGCAAATGGTGAATATCTAGAACCCTCCATTTCATCTAATTACCCTTTTTGTTATAATAAAAGTTTGAGAGAAATGCTTTCAGAGACTTGAGATTACAAAATTGTTTATTCCTACACTTTGCTATCTTGTTCACTCAGACTTTATGCAAAAACAGGCTCACGATTGTTCTAAGGAGTAGGGGATAACTGCTAATGCCCAGTTATTATTTGATTCTGACAATAGTCCTTTAGGCCTTTCAATAGATGGAAAAAATGAGGCTTAACAAGATTAAATACCCTGGCCAAGTTTACCAGGCTAATGAGCAGCAGAGACAGAATCCAAACCCAGGACTGATTCTAGAATCAGACTTAACCGTTCTTCAATAGAGAAAGAAAAGCTGAAAACCAAGGAGTGTGTCCCATGAACTTCTGTCTTAGGGAAAGCCTTCCCAAGGACAAAATCAGACCAGTGTCAAGTTTGCATTGACTCTGGAGAACTGATTTACTCTTAAGCCTACGTGTAAATGTTGTGCCAGAAGATATTGGCTCCCAGAAAAGCTTTGTCCAAGGACTTGAAGGAGTCTCCAGTGAGATGAAGTGTACTGTCTGAATTTCTGCCCAAAAGGGAGCACACAGAACCTGGTTAGGGCTAACAATGCTTGCGATCTGTCACTTATTATGGAAAATTATAAATTGATCACAGCTTCCAACTGGTTCAGCTGGGTTATTTTAACAAGAACATTATGCTGGCAGACTGTCAATTCCCTGACTGATAAAGCCCAATGCAAATAGTGTCTCATTCTCTTTGGAAGGGGCAAAGACCAAGCTGAACTGGGAACTCCCTAAATATTTTCTAGGAGCTGTTTCTTCCTGCTGGCAGAAGAAAGCAAATCTACTTGGTTATTAGAAGATGTTTTATTTTTCTTCTTTCTACCTCCCCCCCTCAAAGAAAAATATGCTTCCCAGAGAAATCTGAAATTATAACGTGCTCTTTTAGATATTGCCACATAATTTACACTCCTGGCAAAGAGTCTCCCGGCAGCCACTTGGGGTACGTTTTCATTGAGCACATTGGCGCTCTTATGTAATTTTGATAAAGGTCTTATTCACCGGGATAACCATGGTAACCCACTGTCCTTTGGTTGTCCCAACCGGACTATTTGCTGAATTTTAGAGTGACTGGATAACCGTGTTACCCATGAAGCATGTTAGTTGGAGGCGAAACACTGACGATTATATGTAAGAACTCATTAAGCTCTGACGCGGCGGGAGCTGGGGAGCTCTCCTTGCATTGGCCAGGTCCTCCAAAGCTTTCTGTTTCTCCATATTGAAACTTGGCCAATCTTGCAGCCCAGTGACAATGAAAAAAAAGAGAAGAAGAAGAAGAAAGAAAGAAAGAAACTCTGTTAATAGGATTATACGATTTGGGGAGTAGAATGTTGTTACAGATGATTTATTTTGAAAGCTGATTTCGTTTTAGTGAAAACAAGCTCAACCCATTACACCAGAGGCTGTGGTGCCAAACACAATCACTTCTAGTTTGAAAGATGTGATTGCTTTTTAATGTGGAAATTTCACAAGGTTACAAAGAGGGAAAAATTTAAACTCCTTTCATATAACAAAGTCACTTTGGGATATGGGTTACAATGCCCTGACAATGTCCAGATACCCTAACCACATTGCAAGTCAGAAAGGTGGATCAGTTTGATTTACACCATTTCTCAATTGTTTTCTCTTATGCCTTTGAAATAGCCTAATAGTTTTTTTTACCAAAATAAATAGAAAGTAAGATATTCTAAATACTGGAAGTATGCAGGCTCAGGCAAGGACAGGAAAGATAGAAGAAACAAAAACAGGTAAAGAAACTTTGTAGACGTGTGTGTGTGTGTGTGTGTGTGTGTGTGTTGAATTCTCCCTCAACAAAACAATTTTATTTGCTTACTCCAGTTTGAACAAACGAATAAATTGTTACTCAGCCTATTTCAATTTAATCTGATGCTTTCCTTTCATCAGGTTCTATAGCACCTTCTTTTTTTTCACCCGTATGCCTTTGAGTTTTTTTTAAAAGAAACAAAGACTCACCAAATCAATTTTTTTAATGTGTTCATAGGATATGGTTGGGATTATCAAAATGAGGATGGCTAGGTTTTGATTCTATTTATCAGGTCTTACAATTCTTTGCTGATATGTAATCCAGAGTGAAATTATTAGAAAACAGTTGGTGAGATAAGGAAAAAGAGTTTCTACTGGTAAACTCACTAAGTTGAGAAAGATCAAAAATTGAAACCACTTTGAGGAGAATTAAATGTTTGTCATGGGGGATGGATCTCTCATCCTTAAATCAGGCTCTCATCCTTAGCTGGGGAGGATGGTGTCATAGGGGGAATACAGCAATGACAATATAGCAGCAGCTTTCAGAACCTTGGATAGAAATGACAAATATACCAGGAAACCTTTTTGTCCTGCTAGTCATTGGTTGTTTTCTGTTTTTTGGTGGGGTTTTCTTTTTTGGGGGAGGGGGGTTTGTTTGTTTGTTTGTTTGTTTGTTTTTGCCTATGCATTTTGAATATATGTCATCCTGTTCTTTTGTGACTGGCAGGGGAAAAGCCGGTGAAGAAGTCATATGATTGCTGGGCTGCTTGCAGAAATTTGGCCAACAAAATTATGATTGCATCTGTTGGAGCCAGCACAAAAGGACACAGGTCTAAGCATTAAGGGGATTGGGACAATGGAAGGGAAAGGTGTTTGGCTTTTATTGGAGTGAAATTGGGGGGAATGAGTTGGGAGCCTGACAAACAAGCAAAGTAAGATTAGAATGCCCAGTTTTAAGTTTAAGCAAATCCTAGTTAGCTCCTGGCAGTTCCCACTTACTGTACCATTTATGTAGTACACAGGCCAACCCAAAGCCCCCTGACCAGCTAATTTCAGGTGATGAATACAAATTTTCTTCCATTTTCCTTTTTTGATTCTTCCTTTTCTATTCAGTGTCACTTCAGGTCTCATATTGAAATACCTATATAAATTATTTTATTTCTTAGCATCAATACATATGAGGAGATTTGGGTATTGTAAAATAAAATTTGGGATCGTTATGGATAAATTTAAGTAGTGTGTAGGGAAAGGGCTACATTTATTGAGTGACTACCGTGTTCTAATTATTTCACATACTTATTTAATCCTCACAAAACCTTGAGATAAATATTATTATCCCACTTTGTAGAAGGGGAAATTGAGATGCAGGTATGTTGAAATACCACAGGTCCATCTACTCCAAAGCCTGTGTTCATCTCACGAGGTCATTCTGCCTTCCATCTTCACTTAAGGCAAAAGCCTATTGACTCTTCCGGCAGAGGACTGGACTTGTTCAATAATATGAGTCTAGTCATTTCTCCCTTTTGGACCTCAGAGCACTTGGTTATGAGACTTTGGGGAAAGGGTTTGGAGGTCTTCAGAGGAAAGAAAAGTGAAATATCACTCTCTGTAGTGAAATCTATATTTGATATGTGTGACAAACTTCTATTGGCTATATCGGTTTGTTCAGAAAATAAGGCTCTGAGACCATTAATAATAAAAATAGCATCTCACAAGTATATTATGTGCACAGTACTTTTTGCTCTTTCATCTATATTTTTACATTTAATCCTTTCAACAACCCTATAACTAAGCAAGACAGAAAGTATTATCCCCATTTGATAGAATAAGAAGATATGAGTTACAGAGGTTAAGCCATTTGTCTCTGATCAAATGGATAAGCAAAAAACAGGAGTCCAAAACAGAGCTAGACTTTTCTAATTCTTAAACCAGTTCTATGCCTCCATGATAGAATACCAAGTTCATATCCTACTTAGCACTGACGCCCTAAGGAAACTGTGACATTTTTGAGCATCCCTCTATTATTCTATTTATCACACTACATTTGTATTATTGCGTAATTCATTTCCGTATCCATTGACTATGAGCTCTTGGAAATGAGGGACTCTCTTTTTCTTACTTTTTGGAGGGAAAAAAAAGACATCTTATTTAATTTCCTGAATTGAACAAAGTGCAAAGTCTTAAGTCCCACCACTCACAACTGACAATTGTCAACCTTTTGATATATTTGTTTTGTCCTTCATCTATGTATGCTTGGTATCTAGCATAATGCCGACCACATAGTGGGTATCCAGTGACTATTGGTTGAATTTAACTGTGGCATTCATCATTATAGGAATGAATTAGGAAATTTGTTAACTAGTACAGAAATAATATTTTAGATTTATTGCTTTATTCCTAAAGTTTTCATGTCTGAGGTGTTTCCAAGGCATTTATCCATATTTTACTCTTTTATGGTCTGACAACAACGGTGAGTGATCATAAGAAGACTTTGTAAAATGACAGCTCTCATTATGTTCCTTTTTAAAAGGTGAACTGTGCATGCCCTCTACAACAATATCCCCGCAATGAATGAGTCTTAGGGAGTATTGATTAATGGCTTCTTTAGTTAAAGAAAAACGGTTTCTTCTTGGATTTCAGTGGTTGCTAAGACTGTGCAGTCTACACAGAAATAAAAAAAGAAAGAAAAAACTGCTTGAAATCAGACTCCAAGCTCAGAGGGCAAGCATGCACACTGCACCAGAAATCATGCTACTCCAATCCAAATGTACTAAATCCTTCTGTAATGTGTGGTCAAGGAGTTAAGTTCTAAAGGAAAATGCAAACAGTCTAAAGTGGAAACCATATATGTCTGTCTTCTTCAGCCTCTGAGCCTCTGACAGAACTCTGTAGAGGAAGGTGTCTTAATGCTTCACCCAGTAATGATAGCCTCACCAAGTGCTTCGAAGGAGTTATAAAGTAAGGGCCAAGTTTGGGTTTGGAAAAAAGAGGAAGCAAACTGACTCTGTGGTTTGTTATGAGATCCTGGGAGGAGATTCGAGCATTACAAAGAGTCTTTCCTCTTCCAACCTTTCCAACATTGTCCTCACTCCCTCATGGGTTTCATTCTTTTTCATAGAAGCTTGGCTGCAAGCTGGGTAAGAAAGGCTAGCTGGAGAAAAGGACCCCTTGCTCAGATCTCCTTTGGCATGACCTGTAACTACGGCTCCAACAGTAGATTGTAATTGTGAGACTAGAAGCCCTCTTTCATTGAGTCTCTCTTACTGAGAGGAAAAACTGCTTTATGTGATGACTTTATGGCAAATGCTGGCAAAAGCTTTGCCCTGCATACTGAAAGAGAGACATTTCTGACCACAGCTCATGAACCACACTTATTTACTCTGGCACACGCCCACTATTTGTTCATAGGCTTTCTGTCTCTACTAAATGCGTTCCAATTTTGGAGGCTAAATCATTGCCAGTAGTTTCCAGGACATTCCGCTAGGCTAAGCAAAATCGCCCTAAGCGGTAGTCAGAAACCACTGGAGTAGTATTGTAAATACAGACTATTTGCAGAAAATGAAAGATACCTAACATCTTATCTTTTTTTTTTTTTTTTTTTTTTGTGCTGCAGAATTCCAGGGGTCATTGTGCAGAAAATCATGCAAGGCACTAAGAAGAAAGAAGAGCAGTACACGAGGGCTTTCAGCTCCACCAGAACACAGAAACTGTGCTTGAAATCCCTCTGAAAGTTGGTCCCAGCCTAACACAGTTGTAAGTACACACTATGGCCATGCTCAAGAGGCATGCTAGAGATCTGCTGCAGCCGAGCCGGTAGAAGCCTTTTCCCTTGTATGGATTTTTAAATGAATGTAAGATCTGAAAGCAGTGAAGTGATGCTGTGAAGAACATGGAATCCTCATGGGCTTCTTAATAACCATTTCTGTGTTCAGTGACAGCCATCCCATCCCCGTGTGATGAGCCCAACGATGGCTTCAGGAATCATGTTGAACCCATTTCAAGACCGGGGATAACTGGGAAATGCTCCATTTGTAATAAAACCTCCCAGCACTATAGAGCTGCTGGATTCTCTATCTGGCCCCAAGCAGGGACTGAAGAAAGGAGATTTTACATGGCATTTCTGCTCTATCCATATATTTTTTGTCTATTTTGTACTAGATTAATTTCTAACCAGAACAGAGATTGTATTTATACATGTGCATTAATAATGAATAAAAGTACATTGTACATTCAGCAACTTTGATATCAACTCATCAATATGAGCATGTATGTCTTTGGAAAGAGGAAGGACGCACACTCCAAAAGCAAACACCTAGTATCCACCAAAAGTAATGATTTTTTTCTTGAAGCGACTAAGCGAGCCACTTGCAAGTAGTTATATGCTTACAATACCTCTTGAGACTTATTGAAACAAGTCTCTTTTATCCTAAGAGTGAAGCAAAATTAAGTTGAAATAAGCCACAATTAGAACTCCATGTGTTGGGTTACGAAGCAGAAGGAAGGGTATACATATCTCTATCCACGTGTACTATGTTAAATTTTCAGGCATTTTAACTTTGGGTAGTGGACAGCATGAAGAGGACTAGGTAGGAACAAGGACACCACATCAAACTGATAGTGGGATAGAAGGAACATTTGACACCTCCCGCCTTCTCTGCCCCCTGTCTGTTTTTAATTTTGCTAAATCATTCCCGTCTGGAGATTGTATATTTAAGTTGTCTCTCCAAGCAACACAGAGGTACAGTGTCAGGGAGCCTGATCTCAGAACCAGGCAAAGAGATGCAAATGCTGTAATGGCCCCAAGCCACAAGAAAGACAAAAAAGGAAAAGGGTGGGTTCCTGGGTAAAATGACATTAGCTTTTATGGCGTGTGCACTAATTGGGAAGATGGCACTGGAAGACATAACATTTCTCTCATGGTGTGTGTAAAACTTTTAGAGTTTCTTTTGTTTGCTTCTTTTTTAAAGTTAATATCCCTTTGAAAGTTCTAAAGGTGAATTTCTGGGAAATGTGAACTACTATGAAATTTTACTGGAAAAGAGATTCCATAGTAAGGGACTTCAAAGTAAGATTTGTCCATCATAAATATGAAGGTAATAGGAAAGGGGGAAAACTGGTGGAAAAACCTAAAATGTGTGTTGCACATGTGCATATGTATAGAAACATCATGATGCCATGGAGTACATCAATAGTGAGTTCAAGAAAAAAAAAATTACCCTCTCTACATATCCTAACACAGCTCCCGTAGTAGTCACTTAGATCTGTTGGGGGATTGAAATTCACATATCCTAAGTATTGGCTTTTACACATACACGTTTCTAAAATACCTCCATAACCACAAGATGGGCATGATAATAGTTTCATCTACAGAAACATTATGAAGCTCAAGTGAGAACAAAGCAAAGAAAGTGCTAAGCATGATGCTTGGAACAGAGTCAGGATTCAAAAATTATTACCTGATATTGTTATTTAGAGACTTACATGATATGGGAATTTTTTTTTTTATACCGGTGCAATGATAACCAACAGCTTCCTCAAAGAATAGCCTTGAACCTAATTTAAAATTGTTTCAATCATTTTGTTTATTTCTCATATGTATTTTTCCCCTGGCTCAGGTTTATTGAGCATTGTGTGAATTTAGCATCATGGCAGCTTTGTGTACCACTGTAATAAACTCTTAACAATGTTAATATTGTGGATTTGATGAAAGGAAACAGCAAGAAAGGTGTGGTCAGTGGACCCGAACACTTCTCCCAAGTAGCCATATAAACAACCAACAGATATATGAAGAAATGCTCAACTTCACTAACTGTTATGAAAATGCAAATCAATGAGAAAATGTAACCACAATGAGATAACATCTCACCCCTGTTAGAATGTCTATTATCAATAGGACAAGTAATAATAAGTGTTGGAGAGGTTGTGGAGGAAAAGAAACTCTCATACTCTGGTGGTGGGAATTTCAATTGGTACAGCCACTATGAGAAACAGTATGGAGGTTTCTCAAATAATTAAGAATAGAATTACCATATAACCTAGCAATTTCTCTTCTGGGTATCTTCCAAAAAATCTGGAAACATTTATCTATAATGATAAATGTTCATTGCAGCATTATTCGTGGTGGCCAAGACATGGAAACACCCGAAGTGTCTTTTGATAGATGATTAGATAAAGAAGATATGGCACAAATATGCAATGAAATATTACTCGGCCATGAAAAGGAAGAAATATTGGGGGTGGGGGGAAAGACATAAGATTCCTGGTAAAGATGGCTGAGTAGGTAAATGCTGTGCTCACCTCCTCTCAGGACTACATCAAAATTACGACTAAACCACAGAAGAGCCATCATTGAGAATCACCTGAAGTCCAGCTTAATGAAAGCCCTACAACTATGGACATACAAAAGAAGCCACCTCAGGACAGGTAGAAGGGGCAGAGACATGGAACGGGCTGGTCCCACACCTGCATGTGACCATTAAAAATAGGGAGGGATATCTCAGCTGCAGAGATACCCCCTGTGAGAAGCAAAGGGTCTAGCCCAGGATTTCAGTGTCGGGGAGAGAAATCCCCAAAATTTCTGGCTATGAAAACAAGCAGAGATTGTGGCTAAGTGAAATGGAGGGTGATTGCACTCCTAGATGCTCCCCTTAAAAGGACCGCACACAGACTTACTGACGAACTGAATCACTCTGAGCTCCATCTCTGGGGCAGCAGCCCCAAAGGTACCAGGGACACACGTAGAGGAACTGAGTTTTCTGGCTTCAGGGTGAGAGTTGGAGGGGCAGCTTTCTCCCGATGGAGGAGCTGGCGGAAGCCATTGCTTCTTTGTTGAGCCCTCCCTCTCCCTGCACACAGACTCAAGCAGACTCATGCCGATGCTATATCTGAGTCTCCATCCAACTGGCTATCACCTTTCGACTTTCTGGCCCCAGTAATTTTCTGATACCATGCCCTACCCAACTTTCAGGCATAACCAAGACACTTCCAGTGGCCTTTCCATATAAAAGGCCTGCCTTGGCTCATGCTGCGAACTTCCCTAAAATCTCTCAAAGGTTCACAAAATCCAAACAAGCAGCACCTGGCTTTATTGTGTCCATTACCTCTGACTGAGCAGCCCTAAGCCCAGCACTGGTGACAGCCGGTATTGGTCCACGGCTTGGCCTCTCAAGGAACTTCCAAGCACAGTGTGGGCAGTGGCCATCTCTGGATTGCTTTGTGGCTCATGCCAGATGGCCCCAGGCAAGACATAGACTATGGCTGGATTTGGCCTGCAGCGAGCAGGTCTCCTCCCAGGAGGCCCTAGAGATGACAGGCCCAGTGGCCAGCTTCAGACTGAGCCAGAACATTACCCGGCTACCTCCAAGGACCATACGACCAAAGGGCAGACTAGGCAGGCACCACAGCCCCGATAAAGTGAATGCTGCTCTGTAGAATCAGCCCCTGCACAACAGCTCCTCCACAGGCAATCCTCATAACCAATTAGCCTGAGGGTCAATCCCTTCTATATTGAAACAGCAATCAAGTCTCAACTACAACAGAAGGGCACACACAACCCACACAAAGGAAACACCTGGAGTACCCAGCTCTAGTTACCAGGGAGATTACAGCACTGGGTCCCACAAGACACCTACTACATAAGGCCACTCTACCAAGACCAGGAGGCATAGCAGCCCTACATAGAAACAAACACAGGGAGGCAGCCAAAATGGGGAGACAAAGAAACATTTTCCAAATGAAAGAACAGAACAAAGCTCCAGAAAAAGAACTAAACAAAGTGAAGACAAGTAATCTACCAGATGCAGAGTTCCAAACACTGGTTATAAGGATGCTCAGCAATCTCAGAGAGAACTTCAACAAAAAGGTAGGAAACATAAAAAAAGAACCGGTTAGAAATAAAGAATACAATAACTGAAACGAAGAATACATTAGAGGGAATCAATAGTAGATTAGTGGAAGCAGATGATCAGATCAGCAATTTAGAAGATAAGGTAGCAGAAAACACCCAATTAGAACAGCAAAAAGGAAAAAAAGATTTTAAAAAATGAGGAGAGTTTAAGGGGCTTCTGGGACATCAAGCATACCAACATTCGCATCATAGGAGTACCAGAAGGAAAAGAGACAGAGCAAGGAATTGAAAACCTATTTGAAGAAATAATGACTGAAAACTTCCCCACCTGGTGAAGGAAATATATTCAAACCCAGGAAGCACAGTAAGTCTCAAACAAGATGAACCCAAACAGGCCCATACCAAGACACATCATAATTAGAATGCCAAAAGTTAAAGACAAAAAGAGAATCTTAAAAGCAGCAAGGGAAAAGAAATTAGTTACCTACAAGGGAGCTACCATAAGACTATCAGCTGATTTCTCAACAGAAACTTTGCAGGCCAGAAGGGATTGGCAGGAAATATTCAAAGTGATGAAAAGCAAGGATATACAACCAAGACTACTCTGCCTTGCAAGATTTTATCATTTAAAATTGAAGGACAGATAAAGAGCTTCCCAGACAATATAAAACTAAAGGAGTTCCTCACCTCCAAACCAGTATTACAGAGAATGTTAAAGGCACTTCTTTAAGACAAAATAAATAAAAAAAAATATATCAATAATAAAATGGCTGTAGCTACATATCTATCAACAATTACTTTCAATGTAAATGGATTAAATGCTACAATCAAAAGATAGGGTGGCTGAATGGATAACAAAGCAAGACCTTTACATATGCTGCCTACAAGAGACTCACTTCAGATCAAAAGGCACACACAGACTGAAAGTAAAGGGATAGGGAAAATATATTTCATGAAAATGGAAACAAAAAAAAACAAAAATTTGTGGTAGCAATACTTATATCAGACAAAATAGACTTTAAAACAAAGGCAATAACAAATGACAATGAAGGCTGCCTACAAAGAGACTCACTTCAGATCAAAAGATACACAGAGACTAAAAGCAAAGAGATGAGAAAAAGATATTTCATGAAAATTGAAATGGAAAAAAAAATCTGTGGTAGCAATACTTACACTAGACAAAATAGACTTTAAAACAAAGGCTCTAACAAATGACAAAGAAATACCCAGTAGTCCCACTTCTGGATGATTATCCGAAGAAACCCAAAATGCTACATCCAGGGGACATGTGCGTCTATATGTTCATTACAGCATTGATTACAATGGATGAGAATGTGGAGGCAGCCTGGTGTCCATGAATGGATAAAGCGTAGATAATATATACATACACAATGGAATATTGCTCAGCCATGGAAGGGAATGGGTTCTTGCCATCTGGGGTGGCATGAATGGACCTGAAGGGTATTGTGCTGAGTGAAGTATGTCAGACAGAGAAAGACAGATGCAATATAATATCACTTATATGTAGAATCTGAAGAACAAAATAAACAAACAAAGAAAACAGAAAAAGACTCATAGATACAGAGAACATTTTGATGGTTGCCAGACAGGAGGGGAGTTGGGGGACAGGGTGGAAAAGGTGAAGGCATTAAGAAATACAAATTGGTAGTTACAAAATAATCACAGGGTAACAAAAGAAAGCATAGAGAATATAGTCAATAATGTGGTAATAACTATGTCTAGTGCCAGGTGGGTACGAGTTTAGTCAGGGGGATCCCGTCTTAAATTATATAAATGTCCAACCACTATGCTGTACACCTGAAATTAATATAAAATAATATTGAATGTCAACTGTAATTGAAAAATTAAAAAGGGGGAGAATTAAAAGGGAATAAGAGGTTCAAATATCCAGGTATAAAACAAATAAGTCATAGGGATTTAATGTACAGCATGCAGAATATAGTAAATAATATTGTGATAGCATGGTATGGTGTTAGATGGTTGCTGGACTTATGGTGATCACTTCTTTAGGTATATAAATTTGAATAACTATAGTGTACACCTGAGACTAATATATTGTATGTTAGCTATGTTTCAATAAAAATCTTTTTAGGCCGGCCCGGTGGCTCAGGCGGTTGGAGCTCCGTGCTCCCAACTCCGAAGGCTGCCAGTTCGATTCCCACATGGGCCAGTGGGCTCTCAACCACAAGGTGTCACTTCAACTCCTCGAGTTCCGCAAGGGATGGTGGGCTGCGCCCCCTGCAACTAAGATTGTACACGGCACCTTGAGCTGAGCTGCCACTGAGCTCCCAGATGGCTCAGTTTGTTGGAGCGTGGGCTCTCAACCACAAGGTTGCCGGTTCGACTCCTGCAAGGGATGGTGGGCTGTGCCCCTGCAACAGTAACAACAACTGGACGTGGAGCTGAGCTGTGCCCTCCACAACTAAGACTGAAAGGACAACAACTTGACTTGGGAAAAAAAAAGTCCTGGAAGTACACACTGTTCCCCAATAAAGTCCTGTTCCCCTTCTCCAATTAAAAAAAATATATTTTTAAAAGAAGAAACATTGCCATTATGACAACATGGGTGGATCTTGAGATTATCATGCTAAGGGAAATATGTCAGACAGAAAAAATCGAGAACCATATGACTTCACTCATCTGTGGGATAGAAAACTGAAAGCAACAAACAAACGACAAAAAATTAACAAAAAATCATAGACACAGACAAGAGTTTAGTGGTTCCCAGAGGGTAAAGGAGGAGGGGAGATGGTAGAAGAGGGGAAGGAGGGTCAAGTATATGGTGATGGAAGGAGAACTGACTCTGCATTGTGAACACACAATGCTACATACAGATGATGTATTACAGAACTGTACACTTGAAGCCTATATAATTTTATTAACTAATGTCACCCCAATAAATTTAATAAAAATTTTTAAAAAAAGAATCGTGTGGGCTCATACATACAGATCTGCATTGCATTTGAGAAAAAAATAAAAAACTTGTGAATGGCTTTTATTTATGTCTTATCACCATTGAGAGGAATGGTAAAACTACCGATTTATTCTTTTGCAAATAAATCAGATGCTGTTTATTACAGTTCTGTAAAGTATTTACCTCATCACTTTATCAGAAAAATCCCTGCTTAACTGTGTATGTCTAGTTGCAATACCATTCTTTCTTAAAACTGAAGTTATGACTTTCAGTTGTTTTGCTTAAGCATCTTTATGTATTTGTTATTATTTAATAGTTATAGGAGCAGTGGAGAAGTTACCTCAAATGAGAGAACAACTAGTAAGTGAAGACCAGAGAATCGTGGCACTGCATGCACGCGCACGCATGCATGTGTGCTTGAACCAGTGCTGGAAATCCTATGCCCTATGTACATTATGTGTGTGAAAGACATGCGTTTACATACAGAAACCACATAATTATTAAGAACCAACAATGGCGCTCTTGATTCTCACTGAAAATCACTGTAAGTCACATGGGAAATTTTCCTAAGAACTTAAATCAGAGTCCTGCCCAGTCAAAAACTCAGTGAATGTGTCCTGGCGAGGCTATGAAGATATTCAGAAAATCTTGGATTGGGATAGCAAAAATGAAACATAAAAAGTGTCAAATCAAAACTGCTGAAGGCATTTTTTAAACTTATTTGGCTTAAGTCATTAAGTAATCAGAAATAAAGGATTGCTGCTGTTTTCAAAGGGACAGTTAGAGAACAGAGTGAAGATTTGATCAGAGGAATATAAGCACTTAAAAGAAAACAGGCACGGATTGTGAGATTACATATTCTAAGTAGGAATCAGCTGTAGGCACTTCTGAATCATTTGTCTTTCTGATCTTTCAGGAATCAGCCTGTAGGCAAAGGACGGGGTGAGGCTGGGAGTGCCTGGGCGAGGGAGCATGTGCATGTGGGAGGGGTGCCCAGCACCCATTCTTGGTGCCAACTCCCCCAAGAGAAAGGTATGTACAGTCCTCGGTCTTCCTGTTGACAGAGCGGTTAGGCACGCTCTGCTCTCCGTCTGCCTCACTCCCTGCCAGCACCTCCTCCCTCAGCAATGATGCGACCTGGCGATGCAAAACAGGTACTCTGACTCTCCCAGGCGCAAGGGCTGGGCCTTCCACACTCGGAATGAGTATCTTTGTCTATGTGCATGATTTTAAGGGTGCTAAAAAATGTGTCTATGCCCCCCATATTACTCTCACCAATTTTCAACATAGCTCCTGAAGCTTCACCACTGAAAAGTCACATCTCTGAGTTAACATAATTGCTGCCCACCCATAGAAGTGTAAACCCCTACCGCTACCTCCGTGGTAAGGACAGCCTATTAAACTGCTTTTACCCTTTCTACTCTCATTCCAATAGATTACCAGATGACATTCTGCTCCCTGGGAACGCAGAAATAAATATACAAAGGGAATGGCACGTGATGCAGATAGAATCTGATAGGACACATGGTCAACATGAAAAGTGGATAAGGTTCAGAGCATATCAACTCAGGTGAGGGCCACAGTGAGGGGACGTTAGGTAACCAGATTACGAAATTACACCCTTGGGCAGGAGAATTAGGAGGGAGGAAGAGCGGTTTCAAAATAAGTAAATATTGCCAAGAACCACTTACCTGCATATCCTACGGAAGGTCCTGCTAGTGTAGACTTTCTAGCAAAATATATTGTGAAAAATATCACCCCTCCACCACAAACACATACTCCACCTCCACTCTGCCCCTCTGCCCCAGTTTCCCATGTGGGAAACTTACAGTTGCTAAGGCAGCCTGTAAGGTTTTCTGTGAACCACTCATGGAACAAAAATGTTCAAGGAATCTAGAGTTCTTCAACCAAATGATTATGTCTCAGATTTCCCAATTTGGATATTCAAGCCCTTACCTTGGCACAACAATAAATCTTTGTCATATTGTTGGCTAAAAGACAGTGGAGCGACTCTCTTGAGAATTGCAGAGATATGCACAGGCGACTCAGCGTAACCTTACCAAAAGAAAATACAGTGCTATCTGGGTAGTTCCTGGTCCACCATTAGGAATAGGCCATTATTTTAACTCAGGAAAAAAATGTATATGTATATGTTTATGTATATATATATATATATGTATATGTTTATATATATATATGTATATATATATACATATATATATATATATATATTTTAGCTTATCAACTCTTTACCTTCTTTTTCTTTTTGCAGGTCTTTATCCTTTACGAGAACTATAGGTGTCTTTATACATAATGTATAACATGACCTATTAAGATTACCCCAATGGAATTGGTTTCCTGGAAGACCAGAAGCCTGATCTATCACCCCACCTTCTCCAACCACCTGATGTCACTACTTCCAAACCATGGAACTTCCCTATTCCCTTGGGACTGCAAGACTCTTGGGGCAATTTTCCAGGCTGTGTTTCACAAACAGGCCATGGAACTCCTGGGAAAGGAGCTGTCCCAACTCATAAGAAAGGGGACTTTCCAGGTTTTGTTATGGGTTTTCTAGGAGGACAAATGAGGTGGGGTGAAGGAAATGGAGCTGATGCCTGAATCAGGGAAAGGGACAGTTATAAAGAAAAATTTTCTTTAGCTATTCAACCCAGTTTCTTGCATTAAGAAGGAATTTAGGAGCCCAGTTTTCTTGATATCTTCTTAATTTTGATAAAAAGCATGGGATTTAAAAAACAACAACAACAACAGAGGAATGTCAGTGACATTTCAGAGTCCATCAGTGTCTTACAATAAAGCTGACTAAAAGTAAAGAGATGGTAATAATTTTTTAAAGATGTACTTTCATTTTAAGTAGAGAAGAACAAAACAAGAAAAACACACTTTAACCACTTCATCTCATTTAATTTTTCAAGCAAACTACAAACAAGAATGATAAAGTCATTCAGCCTTTGTTATCCCAAATATTCATATTGTTTTACTAAGTATGTAATTTACTATCATAGCAACTGCACCTGGAAGGCAAAACCAGCAGATTTATCCACAATTTAGGTTAAGAAACAGTCAAATAATTAGGTGAAAACAATTTAGTTTTCTCACTAGTTGTTTAGTCTTCATGATCCCACATTTTTAAAAAGTGGCATTTTTGAAACATTGAATTGATTGGGTACTTCGGTGCTATGAGGACACAGCATTAGATGAAAAACAAATGATCAATTTTCCCAAACTAAGTAAAAAATCAAGGTGGTGCCGCTACTAGAATCAGCCAAGAATATAGTTGTCAAAATATGCAATCCCAGAAAAATCATTCATCAACTCAAGAAACACTTTCCTTATGAACCACAGATATCAAATAACTTTAACAGAGATTATATCTAAGGAGGCCACCCAAATACACCTTCCTATTACTTATTCCCTAGTAGCACTCTAGACACATTAGGTGTCTTAGTCATGAAATACATATGTTCCATTGAAATTAAGTGTGTTGGGTTTTCCATTATCTGGGCTAATATTAGGAGTCCATCAGACTCTTTCTGCTAGATAATGTTACCAAGGAAAAATGTCTCTTTAAGTTTCTTGTGGATTACCTAGCCAGACAAAATTTTCCCTGTGCAAGGCTGTACCTCTGAACAATTATGATGCTGACCCAGCAGAAGCAATGTCTACATTTGGTCTTTGGAATCCGAGGAGGAAAACTAAAACAAGTGGTCATTACTGAAGGGGGTTTCAATAATTGCTTTAATGGGACAGAGTGATTTTATGTGAAGGTCTTTGTGACAACTCAGGAAGAAACAATCAAAAGGAAAACTGTTTTTACAGCTTGTGACAAGGTAATACCAATAAATAGCAATGGCGCCTTGACCGTTTATCCCAGAGACCCTGATACTTATGTTGACCATATAATTTATTGTCCAAACCCAGATTCTTTAGAGAGTGAAGGAGGTTACAATTAACAATTATCCTGGAACAACAGGTGTGAACTAGGACATTTCAGGCAAACAGCAAATGATTACCCTAATACTGGAAAGGAGGTTCATTATGGGAGAAGAACACTGGCATGGGGTGGGTTTCTCATTAATATTTAATATGAGTGGGGCTTTCATAAAGACTTCGATACATGCTCATTTTAACTATAGAGGTTAGTGATGCTTCAGTCATGTTCTCTTTTTACTGATCATTAAATCAGTGACTCTTATCTTGTCAAATGTTAAGTTATTTTATATATTCGGGCATATTGAAGGGGACATTGATTTTTTTTTTTTTAACCCGGAAACCAGTTACTAGAGCATAATAATGCCCTTGTCTCCTAAACATGAATGCCCATTCCATGGCGCGTAACCTACTTACATGGAAGTCAGGAGTTTTCAACCTATCTTTTAATACTTATGGTGTCTTAAAGGTAATGTTCATCCCAGGTCATCCTGGGAAATAAAAGACCATTGTTGGCATGAAGCTTTGGCACATAGTAGGTACACAATAAATATGTGTTGAATAAATGAATGACAGGTACTCAGCAAAATAATTCCTTTAAACAGCATAGGAACATATATAGAAAATCATATATTTGTTTTTATTGAACTCTTCCCAAACAGTTTTCATACAGGAGATAAAAGAATACACACCAGAGTCAACAAATGATCATTTTGCCCGTCTTTAGCAATCACCGCAAACAAGTCGCTATTCAGCACTTACAGAAGAGACAGTATCTTTCCATAGAAACTTCAATCTTAAACGTGAAACAGGTTTTCTTTCCTTTTTCTCTTCTTTTGGATTATTTCTTAGCATTAAAAATTAGATAGAACATATTGTCTCCCACTTCCTTGAAGTATTCTATCCCTCTCCTGAGTAGGACAGTCGTCTCACAGAAGGGATTTGATGTTGGTGCTGATGACAGTTCATCAATGGCTTGGCTGGGAAATAAGAGATGAAGAGTTCTCAAAGCCTGTGTAGAAAGAGTTATAGAAGAAAGCAGGAGAAACTTGAGCAAAGGAAACAAAAGGAAATAATGATAATTTTTAAAAAGGCCTGTTACGTAAGATGTAACCTTTGGGGTAAGCTGGGTAAAGGGTGCATGGAATCGCTGTGTACTATGTTTACAAATACTTGTAAGTCTATAATTATTTCAAAATAAAATGTTAAATCCAATTTTTAACAAGAAACAGAAATGAGAGAGTTGAGATGGAGAAATAAACTGTCTTAAGACAAATTTCATGTAATATGAACATGCTAAAGGAACCTATAGCGAACCTCTCAATGTTCTTTATTCAACATTCAGTCAATATTTTGAGTCCTTTGCTCTGTGACAATCATTTTTCTAAACATGGAGGATACCATGGTGAACAAGATAAAGTTCTTGTTCTCATGCAGATTACATTCCACTGCAGATATGTAAGAAGCAAATAATAGTCAAATGGATATACTCGTATAATGTTTCAGATGCTGGTAATTGCTCAGAAAAAAATAAAATAAAGCAGGGTAAAGGGGCAGAGTGAGATAGATTAGTGCTATTCTAAAGGTATTCAGGGAGGGTTCTCTGATAAGATAACACTCAGGCAGAATGAGGGGTGAAGACTGAGCCACATGGATATCTGAGAAAAGAGCATTGAGACAGACACTACAGTAAGTGCAAAGGTCCTTAGGTGGGAGCGTTTTCAAAAGGCAGCAAGGAGGTCAATGTGGCATGAAAACAGCGAAGGGGGAATGACAGAGGAGGCGTTCAGGGGCGTGGGGTGAGAACAGGAAGCATTATAGACCTTGAAGGCCCTGGTAAGGACTTCAGCTTTTACTCTGAGTGACGTGATAGCCATTGGAGGGTTTTGAGCAGAGCAGTAACATAATCTGATTTATATTTTTAAAGGTATTTTTAAATGGAAACTTTATTTTTTAGGTTCACAAAAAAATAGAGGGGAAGGAAAGTACAGAGATTTCCCACATATCCTTGTCCCCACACACGCACAGCCTCCCCCATTATCATATCCAGCCCCACCCCACCCCCCAGAGTGGTGTATTTTTTACACTTGATGCACCTACGTTGATACATCATACTCACCCAAATCACTATTGAACTAATTCAGATAAGTGATACTGAGGCTTGGACTAGGGCTTTAGTAGTGGAGAGAGTGAAAGTAACCAGATTTGGAATATATTGTGAAAGCAGAGCTTCAACTGAGTCCTATTTACCAATATGGAAAGGATGGTGGTGAAAGGTGGGTCTACCTTTTGGACAGGTTAAGTTTGAGATGCCTCATAGAAGGTTAAACAGTGGCGTCAAGAAGACAAGGGGTCTGTAGTTTAGAGCCAGGTTGGGATTTGGACATAAAACATGAAAGTCATCAGCATGGAAATGGCATTCAAAGCAAGGGGCTGGATGACATCGCCAAGGGAATGAGTTCAAACAGAGAAGGCAGGTGGCTCAAGAACTGAGCCTCGAGCAGTCCTGGCGTCTTAAGGTGAAGAGGAATAAAAAGAAACGCGAAGGAGCAGACTGTAAGGAGATCCGAGAGAGAGGTGTCCAGAAAGCCAAGAGAAAAAAACTGCTTCAAGAAGAAGAAAGTCATCGATTGTAACCAATGAGTGGAGAGTTAGAGATGAGGATTGAAGATTGACCATTGGATTTGGCAAGAAAATACCCTAAGTGACCTTGACAAGACAGGTTAGGGAGAGTGGCAGGACTGAAAGCCTGAGAGACTAGTTTCCAGATTGAATGGAAGGGCAGGAAGTGTCTTTACAAATGTAAGGGCAACTTTTTCAAGAAAAATTCCTGTAAAGGAGTACAAAGAAATGGGGTGGAATTTGGAGGAAGTGTGGGGTTAAAAGAGGTTGAGTGGTGGTTTTCTCACTAAAAAAAACAAACAAACAAAAAACAAGGGTTTTGTTTGAGATTGGAGCTGTAGCATATTTGTATGCTGATAGGAATGATCCAAAAAGCAGAGAAATTTTCTTAAAATGGGTAGTTACATTTAACCCAGGTTGAAGTTCCTAAAGTAGGAATGAGAGGGATTTTAGCTGCATTATTCCAGATTGATTTAAAAAGAAAGAAGTTGAGAGAAAAGTCTCAGTAGTATTACTCTGATTTCTTGTTCATGACCTTAGGTGGATCCTATTAATAAAGGGGAATGTAAAAGAGCAAAGATAAAGAAACACAAAGTTCAGGAAATCTCAGAGAAGAGGTCAAGGAACAGATCTGAAGTGAATCCATATGATTATATATATATCCAGAAAGGCTGATCTTGGAAATTTTACTTATAGGTATATAGAAATCAAGTAAATCCTTTTGCTGAGTTTGGGTTTTATGAGTTAGTTATTGTGAATTAGTATGTGCTTCGTGTAAAAACAAGAAAAAAATTCAGACAATATAGAAGTACCTAGGATAAAAAAATGAAAGCACACACACACTCTCTCATATGCTACTCTCTAGGGAGAACAATTGTTAACAGTTTGGTGCGTACCCTTACAGATATTGTGTGTGTATGTATACACATACATATATGTATGTATAATTACTTTACAAAAATAGAAGCATATATTATTCATGCTATTCTGCAACTTGCTCTTTGTACCTAACAATATATCTTTTGTATTTTTTCCATCTCAATAAAAATAACTCTATCTCCCTTTTTATAAAAAAAATATGAATAAGTAATACACGAACATGATACACTATATAAAAGGGACAACAGGGTATATATATAGAATTTCCCTCCCATCTCCCAGCAGTAAATTTCTCCCCAGAGACAGCCACTACTACCAGTTCCTTAAATGTCCTTCCACAGGTAGGCAATGTGTAAACATAGAGGTGTTTGTATTTATATAAATGATAGTTTACCATACATGTTGTTCTATATCCTGCTTTTTACATTTTAACTACATATCTTAGAGACCATTCCATATAGAGCTGCCTCATTCTTCTAACTGGCAACATTGTATTCTATTGTACCTTTACTTCAACCCTATAGCTGGATACTTCTAATTTTGCACAGTTAGCTGAATGCACCCATAGAGAGCAACAATTTAGAATTTGTTCAGCAAAAGGTAAAAGAAGAAACCAAAATATAGAGAGAAGACCAAATGACAGCATTTTAGATTGTAAATAATTGTGAATTAAGACTAAATCTGGGGCCTTGTCTGTGCGGCATTAAAATAAATTATTGAAAAGCAATTTAAAATTCTAAGTGCTAATTGTCTTATTTTCAAAAAGGAGTTGACTCTTTGTATTACTTTCAGAGAAGATATAAACAACGAAGAACCCCTCTCTGTTTTCTGTACCTAAATCCTCTTAACAACCTTGATGAAGCATTTTTCTGGGACCAGTCAGTGAAGGTCTAGAAAATGACTGTGTTGTCCATAGAGATGCCTGGTTAAGAAACCATTCTCCTCCACTTGGTGTTTGTCAGTGGCTGGTTGTACAGATACTCTGAATAAATTAACGTCACTGAAATGATACATCTACTAGGAAACTTCAAGGGCGGGGGGAGTGACATTTTCCCCTCCATATATAATAGATTATTAATGGAATTGGCTAGAAAGACAATGTCTTGTGATGGCTGGAGGGTAAAGGTGGGACTCCATGTTGATTCTGTGACCACTGGGCGCATGAAGTTATTCAATGCCCTTTGCTTCAGTTTCCCATTAGGAAGACAAGAGAAACAATTGTGTCCAATGGCCCCGCCTTCTTCAAAGCCATACTGGGAGAGACAGAAATGAGAGCCCAGACATGGCAGACAGTTTTCTGGGAAGGTGCTGTTTATGTGACCATGTTAGGACGACTCTGGCCCGGTGATGCCTCAGGGTGGGCTTCAAGGCAGAGATGTGTGTATCAGAATCAACTGGGGAGATTTTTCAAACGACTTCCTGCCTTCCTCCTACCTTCCATCACCAGTTGAGAGCCACTATGACTGAAGAAAACTTCATAGTGGCTGTTGCCAACAGGTTAGGGATGTAAGTATTTGGTTCTAAATAGTGGGACATTCACGCAATGATAATGAAAGTCAAGGGCTTGGGTTTCAGGGAGACCTGGGTTTAAATGTTGGTTCCACTCCCTTATTAACTAACTATATGATCTTAAATGGCTTCTTTCACATTTTGAAGCTTCTGTTTTCTCACCTGTAAAGCACCTGCCTTTAAGGTTGGTACGTCTGCCACATAGTTAGTGCTCAATAAATAGTTCTGCCATTGGTTCATTGGTAAACCTGAACTTGTTTACTCTGAGCCACGGATTTAAGGCACTATTTGTCATACTACGAGATTACCAATTACATCTCTCATAAAGGATTAATAAATGTAGGATCCTTATGAACATATATGCCTAAATATAGATTTTTAAGGCTGGGAATAGCTTTAAAACCATAAAGATTACCGTTTAAAAAAAAAACACTCATTTTATGGATGGGGAAACTGAGGCTCAGAAAGGCAAGAGATTTACCCCAAGTTACAGGGCTGGTATGTATGCGTATAAGGATCAGGACTAGAGTCACATCTTCTGCCGTCCAGTCCAGCACTTTTCACTTCTTGCCTCTGTCAAACCACACAGTTAATAACAGTAAACTATACCTCCTTTAAAAAGTTATTGATGAGAATGTTATTGCCTTTCTATGGCAACATCCGTGACATCACCACGTAGGACAAGAAAAATCCTGTGAGATGGCCGTCATCCAGCTAATAAAATAATTAGCACATAAGGCTGTGGAAAACCACCTCCCGTCATTACAGAGATGGCAATGAAAAACTCAGGGGAGAGGGAGTGGTAGCCTGGGCTATCTAGGACCAAGATAGAGACCCACCTGGTGAGGGAAAAGATGGTAAATTTCATATTCCTGACTGGTCCTGGCTTTCCAGCTTCTATGCCTCCCTTGAGGACTCACAGGATTTCCAAAAGCTCCGTGCTTTTTTCACACAGCCGCTTCCTGGAATTCTTGACTCCTGCCCATGTGACTAATACAGACATTAGTGTACCTGTAGTGAACTGATACTACAATTCCCCTGTCCTGGGTAAACCTGGAGGTGCCCGGACCCACAGGGAATTCAGGAAGCAGAGTGAGGGAAGTTGACTAACACCATGAATGAAACCTTAAATTCAAGTCAGCAAATAAAGGCTAGATGTGTGCCTCTAAAGACAGGACCAAAGGATCTTCTGGGCTCCCACAACAGGGCCTGGCACCAACACTGACTGGAAAGCTGTGCTGTGGGTCTGATTCACAGGACCAAGTGGAGCGGAGGGGGTGGTCACAGAACTGAAAGCAGACCCAGCCCCGTTCTGGACACCTGCCCGTCTGCCCATGAATGACCACTGTGGAAGCTAAGGTAAGCGGACTGCCCCCAAAACTCAGCCTGGAGTCTGTGACTCCCATGAATGGCCCGGCCCTGCAACCACTCCAGCTCTGGCCATCATCAGGAAGGTGTCTGTTGCCTCCTGCTTGGCCTCCAGTGCTGTGGTCCCAGTATAACCCAACGGCCGTAAATTTCTAACTCTGCTAAATGTCGCCCTACTTCTAATTCTAACTGACTGCAACTTGCCCTTTGGGAAAACAGCTTTACTCCTGAGTGCTCTCTGCTAAATGAGTGCCACCTTGTCTCTTTCCTCCACATCATCATTATAATTAATAAGCAACAATATCATCCCTGGTGGTTATGTTCTTATTAGGTGTTAACTGGCCTTAGCATCATTATCTCATTAGGCCTTTCCACCTAAATTACTTTATCAGCTTCCCTCCAAAGGAGGTCTGGTGCTGTCTGACTAAAAGGATTCCCCTTCACGAACACAAGAAAGCAAAATGATAATCACGGGCATTAAGACCTGCTCCAGACATTGATCTTCTTGAAAAATTAGCGTTATTTCTACTACTGGGAATATGTTACATTGCTATAAATCCTCTCATCCAAAGTGTTTAAAGCAATACTCAGAAGCTTTTTAACTTAATCTCACTCATTTTTATGGGAAAAAAAATGTTACGGAAGTACATTCTAAAATATTTACTACAGTTAACCGCTACTCCCCTTCCCCCAATCACTGCTTACATTTCTATTTGGATACATTTTCTCCAGTTCTTTCAATAAGAGGCTGGATTTCAAAATTTTCATAGAAAAGGCTGTGAACAGTTTCGCTCGCTTAGTCCCCACTTCAGTTGTTCTAAATGCAATCTGTACTTCAGCTTCTCCTGATAATGCTTCGCTTTCTTTCCTTTCATAGCATTCGTTTGATAATTCAACCTTTTACAAAAGGTAGACGAAGACTACTTTATTCATAGATGAATGGAGAACATTGATTAATACATTTCTCTAGAAATGCTTACATTCCCGAGGACTAATGACGCGTATTGCTTCCTCTACTGTCCTCACAATTTCATGTTAACCACGAACTCTTTTTATCTTTGCCGCCTTTATTTCTAGGTTGTGCACATTCTCCAACAGTTGGGAGACAGGCTATCGAGAGTTCCGACTTGCCTTTGACAGCCATTAGTCACGTTTTGCTTACCGTCCCCATTCCCACCTCACTTCCTTGCCTTAACCATCTCCCATGTAATTCATCACGCATGCTCACTTTCCCTAGTAATTTCCTATGTTTAAATGTCTTATTATCTCATATACCTCATTGCCCTCATTATCCTTCCACCTCTATTGTTCATGTGATTTTCTCACAGCTCGTGCAGTCTGATTTGGTTTGCTGCATTCATTCCTCCCTTCATGCTTCCCTGCCCATGACTCATCAGTTTCCCCGCTCCTTCTACTTTCTGGTTCCAAGTTCTTTCTCTCTGTAGGGGCAGATCACGCCTTGAAATGGTGGAGATGAATCTTAATCGCCCTAGACTCGCTTTCTCTTTATTACCTTAATTTTTAATATCAGATTGTCATTCTAAGGGAAAAAAATCTAGGCTCATCATTCTCAAGCCTTCCCTCAGAGGCAATCAAATACACTAGGTCTTTTTCTAGTTCATTGGGGATAACACACCTCTCACAAGAAATGTTGCAGAGGTGGTTGGTGTACCTCTGAGATACATTGACCCTTCTTTCTCCTGTTAGCAACTGAAGCCTGGTATCATGGCCAAAAAACACATCAATGCCTCATGAATTTATGTTATATAAACATTTTCTCTCATAGATTGAAAGTAAATCCCCACATACAAATCCTGCTGTCATCAAACTTTCTGGTAGTTCCCAGCCTCTTTTCCTAGAAGAGCATGACTTTAGTTTTAAAATTTTTTTGTTTGTATTTTGTTTTCAAAACATCACAGGCTTCAAGGCCTTCGTCCTTTTCTTCTGATCTTCCTTTCCTCCTCCTGAAATCTCAGGATGATTTAGCAAACTCTGGAGACAGTCATTCTTCCCTTAATTTTCTCTTTAGGATCCTTCCTCACCTCCTTTTTCCAACAGACGCCTTCCTTTTTCAAGTGTATGACAGGGACCAATTCCCATCTTTGCACAGTCTTACCTTTATATTCTCCCTCAGTCCCCCACTATCACTTTATTTTCCTCTACACATACACACTCTACTTCCGTCCCTGACCATATTCAACAGTTTATATGGCTGGTGAAATTCTCCCAGCCTGTCTCCCTGGTCAAGAGGGCAGCCATCTTGTTCCCACAATGCCCTTCATTGTGGGCAAAGGAAATGCTAGCATCATGAGGCTGGCGATGAAAAGGAATCATGATCATCAACTTTATTAGTGATAACACCTAGGCAATGGAAGTAAACATGTTGACCAAGGGACAGCCTCATTACACCACACTTACAGGAAAAATTGGGTAATTTCTCAAAATCTTTCTCCCTATTGTACTGCTCTGGAGATCTGTGTTCACTTTTCAAGCTTATTGACTTTCCTATTTCATCAAAGGTATATAACCTTAACCAGAATAAGGTCAGTAAACCGCAACCACTGAAACTAACATTTATTTCCATATGATTATGACTTTACTCTCATTCCGAGCTAGCCAAAGGTATAGACCGCTTGTGCAGTGGGAAAGCCTGCTCACTGAATTACTATGAGTGTGTTTCTTTGAAAGAATTGGGTTTCTCTGAGTTAATCCTTTCAAATATGACCCCATTTTTCTACTCCTCTTTCTAAAATATGACCCTCTTTTCTCCCTTACTATTCTATTACAATTTACACATGATTTCTCTTGAGGGTATGATATAGTCTAATTTTCTTCATTATTCAATTTGAATCCTGTTAAGTGAGACAGGCATTCACTGACAAGAAAGAACATTTAAATTTTGGCAAATAAGTTCATTAGTATTCAGAAAGCTTTGCACCCCTCATATTTAATAAACCTTTCCATTACAGAGTAGAGATCCTGCAAAATAGCCAAACAGATTAGCAATGGGGCCACCAACAGAGTATATCCAACCCTGATTCAGAGATGTCTCAGTTTATCAGTTTTCTGTCAATCATTAAAACAAGAAAAATGAAACATGCAATTATATACAAGGGCACAGAACTCCTAATTCTTTAATCCTAACTGAAGCAGAAGAGTTTTAATTGCTTGGAAAAAAATAATATTTTTGTTTATTTTCTCAAGAGGGACAGAGAAAACAAATGTAAATTTCCCTACAGTCAATGGCTGGAGATACAAGATTTGACTATGCAAATCAGAAGTGGAAAGACCAGCCCATCATCTGTATTTTTTGTCTTCACAATGGCCAATATCCAGATATTTGGAAATATGAGATGGTCCACAGAATGTTCCCTATAGCTCCTCTAGCACGTAAGAAAAATTTTTTTTCTCTTTTCATTACAATGTTTAGAGTCATATAGATTTACCACTTCTGCTTAATAGGAGTAATATTGCCCTAAGGTGTTTGAATACACTGTCAATTATTCCAGGGTTGATTTTCCATTTGTTTGAGTAACAAGACCCTTTGTTTCTCTTCTAAGCCCTATCAGCCATTGGATCTTGTGAACCTTACACTGTTTTTAGTATATTTACAAGAGGGAAAGTAAGGACAAAGAGAAGAGATGAAGCACTGATCAATCCACTTAGTAATGCTATACATCTGCAATAAATGAAAGCAATAGAGAAAATTAAAGCTTCTGGCTATGAAGAGGTATAGGCATTAACTGGAGCTGTCAGTACAGTCAACCTCAAATAGGAAGCAAATTGAAAGTCAAGAGTAATTAATTCCACCATTTCAGCCAAACACTGAAGTCCCTAAACTATTTCCCAGGATAAAATTCTCAAACCAGTTTGCATCAGCAATTCTGATTATGAAATTTCATAGATTTATTTTTTCATAAAATATTTTCTGCACTTAGAGATATATATCAAATAGAATTGTGAATAATGGAAGAAACAAGGATGAGAAGTCACTTATATAGGATTCAAAATGAAGTTAAGAATTATAACAATATCTTTTTGTCTGATTTGTGTTTTTTCTTTTCTTTTTAAAGAGGACACCAGCCATAGTGAATATATGAAGCACAGTATACATAAAAGATGTTTATTTATTGAGAGCTTTGTTTGTTTGTTTTAAGTTTAGGAAGTAGTCACGTAGATTCTCTCTACCTGGGCAGAGATGGGTTGTAGGAGATGGGATAGACAGTAGCCATCACTGTATGGAGGACAGTTCCTCTACAGATGCATCCCAAGAAGTAAAAGATTGTCTCTTCCTTATATCTGGACATAGCTCTTTTCATGATTACTTGCAGGTGTATCTCAAGGCATTTCAAAATTGCTCGAGCAGAATGAGACATCTGCCTGTATGTCATCTGCTGGTATACCCCCTGAGACATGGCTGATTCTCACCAAAAGGAAAGCCAGCAAATGAAAGGAAGGAGAGTTTTGTCCCCTCTCTTATAAAAGCTTCTGGGGTGTGAGAAAATGTCAGGTTTACCTTGGATCTCCAGGCCTATCATATACCTGGTACATAGTACATGATATATGCTTAGTAGACATGTGATGAGGGAGATGGAGAAAGGCAGGGAGAGAAAAAAGAGTGGAGGAGGAAATGAAGCCTTTATGGACTCTACAGGGTATGATTCTAGAACCTTCTCAATTCCAAAGGGGAAAGGCAGACTCATAGTAGCACACAAAGTTGATAAACATCCCTCCAAAAAAATAACAATCAAGTGATGACTGCATGTCTATTTGATCTGACAGCTTAGGAACAAGAGAGTTAAAAACTGGCCAGTTGTCCAGTACTCTGGGGCCTGATAACATTTTGAGAGCTAGAAGTGGTCTTGGTATCACCTGAGAGGCCTCCACATGGAATGTGATGTGACTTGCCCACAGTCACATAGCTTGTTAATATTAGAATAAAGACCAAAGTTCCCAGCCCAGCACTTCTCACACTGCAGTTTTCCTATATAGAACAGAAGCAATAGCTGGTTCCTAGATTCTATCTCTTCTTATTTCTTGACTCAAGTCACTGAGTATGTCCCTCCGTAGGAGCCCTACTAACTCAAACCTCTTTCCCTGGCACCATGGGACTTTACACAGCTTGCTAGGGAAATAGTCCACACTGATTCACAGAGCACTTATAGAATGCAGACTTTTAAGTCTTATAAAAGCATGGTCACTAGGCATGATTAAGGCATTAGTTAGAATCCCGGGCTTGATAATATCTTTGTGACCACTGGTTTGCTGCAGCCACTGTGCTTCACATCCAAAAGAAAGCAAAAGGTAAGCTCCATGATGGTAGGGACCATGTCTGTCTTGCTCCTAGGATTCCACAGTGTCCAATAGGTACTAACTATTTGTTGAATGATTGAACATGACCATCAGTTCCATATTTCATGATTCCAAGAATGTTCCTTGACGTCTTCATCTGCAAATATCTGCGAGCACTATCACCTTTCCATCAAATATTTTTAAAAATTCCCAATTCCACCTGGTGTCTCCACTGATCTAGTTAACACAATACAGGGTCTGATCACCCAACCCATAGGCAAAGAGCTCAAGCTCCATTTGACTTGATCGTCTCTGTTAATCCTGACCCCCAAGTGGAAGACACACTAAGGGCTAACATCCTGGAACTGGAAGATAGACAGTTTATGACTATCTCTTCATTTCCAAGTCCTAGAGTTCAGAGCAGAGGAATGTAGGCTCTGCTTGTGTCTCCTTCGCACCACTACTTGTGGATCTATGCTAGAAAACAGGATGAGCTCTCCATGGGAAAGGACCAAGCAGGAGGACCACTAGGGTAGTCTGCTTTCCCTCTCCGGTTAAAAACTATCCAGCTGGGGGACCCAGTTTTTATAACCCAGTAGGAGTAAACAGGAGCCCTGCATGAAAACATCACCATGCTCCCCTATATTCTGATTACTCCCTACTTTCCACCCCTAAAGAATTTATTAAATCATTCCTTCCAGTCCCATACAGAATTATCCCTACAAGAAGTGCTGGCATTACTTTCCTGTCCTTATATTTCCATGGTTGTGTTTGCACAGTATGGACATTTTAGTGCCCTGAGAGCTTAGTCCTCCAAGCAGTTGTCCAGCTGGTCTCTCTTTAATCTGACACTGATAGCAGCCATTACTTGAAATGAAGAAGGCAATCTAGTTAGAAACTGCAGTTGGTGTTCCTCTTTTCTCAGGGGTAGGTGGCCCATCCATAAGGTCTTCTTGATGATGGTGTCCAGGGGTCAGGGTTCAAGAAGCTCAGTGGCAGCGGTGGGAAGTAATATAAGAAAAGGCCATGCTCCTCCAAAGGAGTGGGTTTTCCTTCTGTCTCAGCAACTGTAAAATTATAAATCAAAGATTAAAATGTTAAGCCATGGCTCAAGTGAGGATCTTGGTAAATACACGGCTTATACAAAACCCGATGACGGATTCACTGGCATCTAAACGAAATCTGTGGTTTTCCAGACAATGCGGTGGAGACGACAGGAACACACAAAGTATGCCTAAGGGTTCTCCATTCCTTCATTTATTTTGCTGTACCAAAGAAAAGGGGAAAATGTAGGTGCAGTTAAAATAAGTAAAGCTACACGCAGAAAGGATATAGAATGAGTGGGCTAGGGCGGGACGTACTTGGGGAAAAAGGAAAGAGAGCCCACAAAATTCAAGAACAGCTGCTTCTGCTTCTTCACAGTATTTCACAGGGCTGACCTGAATGGAGTTGTGATTTTATGACCTGAGTGAGAGCTGAATAAATAATTATATTTGGGGATAAACTTGGATTTAAGATCCCATGAAAAGTTACAAGCACAGTGACTCAAGCCTTATCCAGTTCCTGGGCAATCAAAATGATTGATTTCTAGAGTCATTAACAAAATAAGACAGAATGATAAGATGGTATAGCTGAAGAATCACCAGTTTAGGGCATTTCTGCCAAAAGTATCATGGGCGATGTATTATAGCACCAAAGTACTGGGCAAAACAGCCAGCTCAGTGATTGGCTGCCATTCTGCCCCCTTCCTCAGGCTCCAGGAACCCAGTATACATGTGCTATTAGCCACCCACTCAAATTTCTTTAATTCAGAATACTATTTGAACAGAAAGTCCTCCAAATTGCTAGATTTACTCAAATACTAGAGTATTAACAATTGGTGGCTTTAACATTCCCATGGGATATTTGCAATTTAGAAAAGGAGCTTGTACATATACATGAATCTCTTAATTACTGGAATAGGGGAGGAAGGAAAAGAAGGCGAGGAGCGAGCAAGGAAAGGGGCGGGGCTTCCCAGGCATCTTGTTTAATCTGACCAACTACCAAACCTCCAAACAATGGGCTTCGGCAATTTTGCCTCCAATGACACTGTACAGCTGCCACCTCCAGACTGAAATCGTAGTTCTGTTCTCAGAGCACGTGAACAGGAGGTTCTTCTAGAACTGACATCTGAGCCCATGGAGAAGGCACCTACAGATATTGATCACGTCTGTGTTCCAAGTATCTAACCCTGGTCCAAATCCCTCAATTTACTAAGAAACAAACTAAAAAGAGTGACTTACCCACTGTCACACAGGGACCAACTAAAAGGTAGGGCCAAGACTGAGTGTAGGTCTCCCAAACCGAGTCCTCAGCCCTGCCCAGGGAAATCCTCATGAGTACAACACTTTGTCTTTGCTCCAGAAACAGGCAGGAGGACCATGTTCTTCAAACTCTAGAGAAGTATGTGGGTAGTATCTGAGTAGCAGTTTCCTCTTCCTGGACAACAGTCTGGTTTAGTGGGTCTGGGGAGGCACAGGAATGTTATCAGGTTCCCTGGGGGACTCTGATCTAGGAGGTATAGGTACCATTCCTTCATGCTTCCCTTGTCACGCCTCGACCTATCAGCACCCTGCAGCCACTTGGAAGATCTCCCTGAGGGACTGCTCTGGGGACATCCCCTGGAGCCCAAAGATCAAAAGGCGCTTGAACACTGGGGCACAAGTCAAAGCCCTGAAGGCAAACACCAGAGCCTCAAAAAAAGAATGCTTAAAATGTAGGAGAAAGATCTCTTGGGCCCTGGTGACCTTCATGACTTTGTGGCTAGCAATATCCCAGCAATACCCTCCAGGTTCCTGTATAACGAAATTTCTAACACGTGCTGAGCCTCTACTTTGTGTAAGACTGTGTCCAGGGCTGAGATGGACAAAGAAAAGTAAGGCCTCGCTGTGAACAATCTATCAGGAAGCTCAGACATGTATACTTAAGAAGAGTATCAACATGACAGAGTAGTGTCCTTGAAGATGGAACACAACACAGTTCAGGGTCATACAAGCATGTCCCATGTAATTCAGTGATTTCCATACCCACAGCCTGGCAGAATCTTGTGGCAGACTCTAACCCCCCACCCTGGAGATATTGATTCTCTGAGCCTGAGGAAGAGCCGACGGAGAATCTGTATTTTTAACCAACTTCCAGGTGAATCCACAGATGGGCATTTGAGGTCCTTATAGTGCTTTTTGAGGGCTGGGCTGAGAAAAATCCACAGGACCCCAGTGTGCTTGCATTTTATATTTATGGTTTGCAGCCGCTCAACATTCCCAGCTACTCAACTTGATTCCTAGAACTCATTTTTGTTTGGTTTTCTTCTGAGGTCAGTCTTGTCCCCTGCGGTCTTCCTTCTTCTTGCTTCCTACTTAGGGCCTCCTTCATGTTCCCAGTTGGAATTTGTTTTCTGGGAAAAGGTGCAGCTTTATTCTCCAAGGAAGCACACAGGCAAAAGCCCAGGTACAGCCATCTATTATATGACGCTATTTACATGAGCTATCTAGGACAGGCAAATCCGTAGAGACAGAAAGGAGATTAGTGGTTGCCAAGGGCGGGGGGGTAGGTTTTGAGAGACGACAGCTAATGGGTACAGGGTTTCTTTTGGAGAATGATGAAAATGTTCTGGAGTTAGATGGTTGTGATGATTGCAAAAGGTGGTGAATATATTACAAACCACTCGATCGTACATTTTAAGAGGGTGAATTTTATGGTATGTGAATTACATCTCAATTTTTTGAAAAGCCCATGTAGATGGGTGAGCACCACATGTCACATATAGGTAGATCACCTGAATCCCCGGGTCTTCACAATTATTAGATGACATCCCTAAGGCAACAGACTCAAAATTTTGCCAGGAAAGCTGATGGCAATAATAGCTACCATTTACTGCCTGTTTGTTATGTGGCAGACACCTATGATACATAGTCCATGGTTGTCTCCGATGATATTAGATGTGGATATTATTATTATTATTATTATTATTATTATTATTATGTTATTAACATTTTACAGATAGTAAAATAGAAGCAGAGTGAGATTAAATAACTTGACCAGGCCCATAACTAGTAAGTGGCAAAATTGATAGCTAGGGAGGTGTGGTTAAATAGGCACAAAAAGACTGTAAAACCATGTCCCTCGTGGATCTGATCTTCCCACCATTAGATACGGGGAAAATAGAGTAATAATAGTAATAATAGTGTCGCTAAGATTCATTGAATGCTTTCCATGTTCCAGTCCTTCTACTAAATTCTCTACATAGACTGTCTCATATAATCTTCACAAAAACTCTGTGAGGTACACACCATTGTCACCCCTAATTTACAGAGGTGAAAAGTGAGACAGAGAATGCTTACATAACCTGCCCAAAGCCACACAGCCAGTAAGTGATGGGATCAGGATTTAAACACAGAGCCTTAGTGTTAAAAAGAGATGCAAACTCAGGTACCTACAAGAACCACGAGAGTGAAAGTGTGAACTGGGCCCCATATGTTTCTTAAAATGCAAAACAGTATCTGCCCATCTTTTATCTATCTATGGAGACATGGTACAATTTTCTCTTAATACTATAAACCCAAACAAACCACAAGAGGAATGATAAATGGCAAATGACACTTTGCCTCAATGTTGGGGATACAGAATGGAGTGGCAGAAACCATGACAAATTGGAGAAGGGCCCACTTCATCTAAAGAGGCAGCACCATTCCATCCAACCCTCGGTTGTCAAGTGGGATATGGTGTAGTAGTGCCATCTTTTCTGAGAGAAACCGGAAAAACAGATTTTTACATGAAATTTTTTGGTTTTTAAAAAATGGCAAAGAATTCTACAGACTAGATTTGGCCTGTAGCAGACCGCTCTCGACCTCTGTATAGAGTAAAATACCTCCTTGAGCAGTCCTTTGTAACTGGAATTTAGGACGGGGGTAAAAAAAAAAAAAAGTGACAAGGTAAGTCTGGAATGGTGAGGAAGGGCCTTGGTATGAAGATTCTTGTTGCACTAAGGAAGGTAAATCTTATCCACCCGGCCAGGGAAAACAGAAGCTTTGTTATTTTGTTTTGTTTAAGAAGAGAAAGGCACCGGATCAGAAAGACATTTCTGAGAACAGGTGTGAAGTTTGGAATAGCTAGAAGAGATGCCGAGACAGGGAGACCAAACGGGAAATAACTGCAATTGTCAACCCCAAACCAAGGCAGTGGCAGTGGAGGGAAGAGAATGGACTTAAATCAACTAATAGCATAGAGCTTCCTTAATAAATGATAGATCTGCTCAGACCTAAAGGGCACATACATACGTTCTATGTATGTGCACGTCACATAGCCAGAGCATCACTTGGTCAAGAAACGACCACGAAGAGGGAGACATTAGCAAACAGGAGGAAGAGAGCTGTGAGAGAAATAAGAGAGGGGTTTCAGGATACAACTTGTTTGAGGCTAGATTTGGTATATAAAAAGGAAAGAAAATGTTCTTGACTGGGGCGAAAACAGCTTGAAAACTGCCTAGGAAAACAAAAAGTAAATGAAGGAAATTAAAAAAAAAAAACAAAAAAAACCAAACATATAAGGAGGTCAGGTATTAAGAAATTAAGAAGAAATATAGGAAACCAGCAGGGGAAAAACTAATCAGGCAATGAAAAGCAGTGAAGGTCCCTAAAGTCCAGATTTAATGCAGATGAGAGAAATCAGTGAAGGCATTTTAAAAGGATGTTGTAATGAAGGCACCAAAAAGATCGCTTTAACAGAGACAGAACTCAAGAATAGAGACCACAGTGGACATATTTATTTATAAGGAGTAGGAGAAAAAAGAGGGCCAAAATAGGGGAAAGGATTTTAGCTATTGGAAACCAATGGGAAAAGATGAGTTTTAGAGATGTCAGAAAGGAAAATATGACAGGATTTTGGAATATTCTCAGAGTGAAAATAAGATCTAGTCTGGGAAGAAAACAAACACAACTGTTCTCTCTCCACAAGTGCTTCAGAAGCAGCCCTGAGGACAGCCAAAGATAACACCAATGCTGCATTCCAAGGGCGTGAAGAAGAGAATGCAGTTACCAGAAAGTTCCAAAAGGGAAGGGAGCAAAGATTTTCATCTTTACCAAGCTTGGGTTTCATTGGGTATAACATTGCCCAGACTGGAATAGTGTTCTACACAACCAACTTCTTCAGAGGTAACCTTGTAGTAACAGCCCAGAACATTCTGGGAGAACTGTAGTAGTCACAAAGGCAGAAGGGAGGGGAAAGAAAGCTACTTTGCCACACAAACGTCCAGGAATAAAAAGGACCAAAAGACCTTATTTAAAAGCATAAAGCTGTATATTAAAGGAGGAGAAATACAAGTGGGTAGGAAGGAATATTACTGATAGCAACAGGAAGGGACTATCATTTAAGTATGTGTCATATAATACCTGGGAGCTTCTTACAGTGTTATAAGTTTGATATCAGATAGACACAGTTACTCCATTTTGCAGAAGAAAGGGTCAGGAGTTACACAAAATAGCTACATGCTAAAAGTCACATAGATAATAAGTTTTAGAGCTAAGTCTTGCTGGATTCTCAAGCTTATGCATTTTCCACAATACCATACTGATTATGGGCCATCTTCCACCTGGATTAATACAAAGTTCTCCCTAACTGGTATAGCTCTCACCTTCTCCATCCCCCTTCATGCAAGTTTCCTTGTGGCACTCCCCTGCTGGAATCCCTTCAATAAATTCCCTTTGATCTTCAATGGAGTTCAAACTACTTAGCATTCCTTACAAGGTCCTTCAGGATCTGGCCCTGCTCACCTCCCCAGCCTCCTCTCAAGCTCCTCCATTGCAGGTGACAATTCAATGGCTGTGAATATATTTAAGCCTCTGGAATGCACTAGGATCATTCTCCTCTCCAGGTCTTTGCACATTGTCCCTCTGGCCTGGAGCACTCTTCTCTCTGACCTCCTAACCCATCCCCTGAGGCAGTCTAGGCAATAATAGTACTTCTCCCTCACAAAACTTAACACACATTTTTGGAATCCTCTGGATGTGTTCATTGCCACACCCCCTCTACTGTGAGCTGCATGAGGAAAGCCCCTGTTTCTATCTTGTTCAGCCTTAAATCCACAACACCAAGCACTTGTGCTGGCATATCATAGGTGCTAAACACATATGTTCTGAAATGGACAAATAAATTTGATGGGCCGGTGTGGGGGGGTGAAGTGCTATCCCTGGTTACTAAGTGGAGCTATATCAGTAGAAGCCAAACCCAGAGCTGACCCCAAAGCCCCTACACTGCAGTTCACATTCCATTGCTATAGCTTCTAAGACATTCCAAAAAATTCACCAGCATTTTGTTGAACAT
This sequence comes from Rhinolophus ferrumequinum, assembly GCF_004115265.2. NCBI lineage: Eukaryota > Metazoa > Chordata > Mammalia > Chiroptera > Rhinolophidae > Rhinolophus > Rhinolophus ferrumequinum. Next base: position 30,146,029 of record NC_046303.1, on the reverse strand, counting down.
TTACTCTATGTGCTTCCTATGTTCAGAGCTATAAGTAATTCCAAGAACAAGTTTCAATTCTTGCCCTAAAACAAGCTTACAGTCTTGGAGGAGGCTTAAATTTACCAATATGTTGCCACTCACATTCTCTTTGAATCCTTTCAGAACTGAGCTGGCAAGCAATCCTTGACAGTCTGTTAAGTATTTCATAATTACCAATTGACCATCACTTGCTCCTACAGGACTACAAGGGGGCTTGAGGGTGGAGGCCAAACTTTATTCATTATCATCCCAGGGGTTAGCATAGTGGCCTGGTATATAAACCAGGTTTACAATAGCCATCCAATGAATGAAAGAATAAACAAATGAATGAATAAACAGGCAAACAAGCCAAGTCTTGTAATAAAGCTTTGGAATCCGGGTCAGAGTCTCAGCAGGAATTCTCCTCCATCACCACACAGATAACGACTTGGTGACAAGTCCCCTTGGGAAGAACCAGCCCATTAGACACACACACACACACACAGGAGACAGACTGCAGAGCTGGTGGAGCACAGGGACGGGAAAAGAGAAGCAGAGTAGGAGTTTAGGTGGTTTTCCAGGGTTGACCCAGGTTCTTTTCTGTGTCCTCAGGTGTAGAAGGTCAGATACTGTAGGGTAGTCACAACCACATGGAATGTTGAGATGGCTTCACCTGCCCCCCTACAGCCCTAAACCTGTTCAATGAGGTAGACCATAGAGGTAGGCCAATAGATAAATAGGTAGATAGGTCGATATAGTACTCACCACACATTTTCACTACCTGGTAAGAAAACCCTTTGGTTACATGTTATTTAAAGTGTGTCCTTTTATATATATATATATATAATATAAATTATAAAATATATAATATATATTATATATTAATATATAATATACATAAATTTTATTATGTATATAAATAAATATATAAATATACAAATATATTAATATATATTAAAATATATAATATTTTAATAAATATAAATTTTATAAATATTAATATAAATTTAAATTTAAATATAAATTTTATTGGGCAATACTGGGTAACAGCATGTTTTTCCCAGGACCCATCAGCTACAAGTCAAGTCGTTGTCATTCATTCTAGTTAAGGGCACAGCTCAGCTCCAAGTCCTGTTGCTGTTTTCAATCTTTAGTTGCAGGGGGCACAGCCCTCCATCCCATGCGGGAATTGAACCGGCAACCTTGTTGTTGAGAGCTCGTGTTCTAATCAACTGAGCCATCCGGCCGCCCTAAAGTGTATCTATATTTTTTTCTTTTTTTTTAATTTATTGGGGTGACAATTGTTAGTAAAATTACATAGATTTCAGGTGTACAATTCTGTATTACATCATCTATAAATCCCATTGTGTGTTCACCACCCAGAGTCAGTTCTCCTTCCATCACCATATATTTGATCCCCCCTAAAGTTTATCTTAATAATCACCAACTGAATAAAATATCCAACCGAAACAAAGATATTTGTAGTTTCTATATCTTTCAAAATGAGAACCGAAAATCTGAACAGAAACAGCTATCTGAACAGTATCCTTTACACATACAGTATCCTTTACACACACACACACACACACACACACACACACACACACACTTTCCTGAAATTTCCCTGCTGCCAACTTGTTAGTTATTTGAATAAACATTATTTCTGCCACATGCTTTAGCACCACATAGTACCTCGTAGTCAGTTAAAAAACATTTATCAAAGTTAGAGCACGGTACTATTTTGACACCAGACAGTCCTTTACTTTTGCGTGGAATCACTGTGTTGCCTGAACAGTGTATGATTTTGCTTTTGTGCAGACAATCAGCAGGTCATTAGCGTATTGTACAAATTGCCCTGGACTCAGGATGGAACCCTGGGGACCTGAAGCCGTAATAGACTGGAGAGAAGATATGGTGTTGCTGACAGTTACCTCTGATGGCAGTTAAAAAGGTATGATTGCAACCACATGACAGCTTAATACAACAGATCCCTGAGCTGTTCACATGGCAAATTCTGATTAATGGTATCAATAAGCATTGTGAATTTTTAAGTTTGGGTGGAGCTCTCCGTTACATACTACTATTAAAGTACAAGACTAACAGGGTCCTCTATGAAATAACCGTGTTATATCATTATTTTACTGCCTCTGGTTTTACATATTGGTGAACATGATATGACCCATAATTCATTCAGATGGGGATGAGGAGAAAATCCTGCTGCACAGTTCAAAGGCTCATGAAGAAATTTTTGCATAAGAAAGTGAGAGTGAGATAAACTGAAACTAGGACTATGAGTCAAAATTTGCCACTTTTACACATGCACATATGCACGTGGACACATGCACACACACAGGGTAAGTTCTATTTCACTATATCCACATCTGGCAATGATGTGCACATAGTGAAAAGATTTCAGATTCCCTCCAGAAAGCCCTTAGGCTACAAGAAAAATCATCCTACATCTAATAAACCCATCTGAGATATATCTCCCATATGGCAAAGCCCTGTTTTGCTTTATCCCAACAAATTGGTCCTTGGATTCCTCTCACAGCTGTTGCTGCTATTGTTTAAGATGTACTGAGCCCTGGCAATGAGTGAGATGCTGTGTACAAGTCAGGATCCCCACATCACTGGGCTGAGCAAGTATTAAGTGAAGTCACCTATGAGGATTCCGAGTACCCAGTGTATTTAAAGTCCTGACATGTAATAAAGCACCCAACAAAAGGGTTTTTTTTCGTTAATTAGAATATTCTGGGAGTAGGTTTCTCAGCTAGATTACCACCAAGACAATGATTATATGAAAATAAGCAAACAAATGAGTAACTTTTCCTCAGAATATCCCCTTCACTACTCTCCACCACAGTTTGGTTTAGAATGAAAAACACCCACCTGTGCCCAGCACTGTACTAGCACAGGAGGCACAAAGATAAATGTGACCCCTCCCTGGTGGAGTGGCCCTCTGGGTCTTTTACCATTGCAATAGCATTTAGAAAGTTTATTATATGGTCAAATATATGGTGATGGAAAGAGAACTGACTCTGGGTGGTGAGCACACAATGTGATATGTAGATGATATATTACAGAATTGTACAGTTGAAACCTATGTAATTTTACTAACCATTGTCACCCCACTAAATTTAATTTTTTTAAAAACGGTGAAAAAATAATAAGAAAAATATCTTTCTTTCACTTGCTGTTGCCTAAAAGGATGGCTCAATATTCCACTAGCTACTCAAAAAACTATCCAACTTGATACTACACTAAATTATGTATTCAATTGACAATACTTTTGTGAAAATAAAATTGTAATATATTTACAAAAAAATCCCAGTTCAGACAGCATTAATGAAATAAACTTGGGGGGAAAATTCTTAAAAAAAAAAAAGTTTATTATACAAATCCAAGTAAATAATATAATCCTGTAAAAGGAAAACATTTGCTCTTCTTAATATTTTTTTCCCAGATTTACTAAGGTATAATTGACAAATAAAATTGTAAGATGTTCAAAGTGTACATTGTGATGATTTGATATATGTATACATTGTAAAAGAATTCCCCCATCTAGTTATAATAATTGGCATATCCATCACCTCATGTATTTATCTTTTTTTTTTTTTTTTTTGGTGATATTTAAGTTCTACTCTCTTAGCAAATTTCAGGGATACAAGACAGTGGTATCAACTATAGTCCCCATGTTATACATTACATCCTCAGACCTATAGCTGAAAGTTTATACCTTGTTTACCAACCCGTTTTTATTTCCCCCATCACCATCATGATTTTAGTTAGTTGGCTTTTTTTGTATTTGGGAGGTCTAACTCTTTAATTTGAAGTTTCCATAAATAGAGGAATCATCTTTTTATTTTGTTCTGACTCTGACAGAATTGGAGGATGTTTCCAATATGCTAAAAATTAAATAAGTAAATGTGAACTAAATTTATGCTCAATAAAAAATAAAGCCTATATAGCAAGCCTAGGGTTGTAATTCTTACCCTATATATAACATACATCACAGCTATCACCAAAAAAATTTATGTATATTTCCAATATCAAGAGATAATTTTAAATCCATTTGGTGTATCTGGATGGGTCATCTGCAGGCACATGGTCAAGATTTCCTTAACATTTTGAATTGTTCAGTATCACTGCTGGTCTTGAGGGAGGATTTCCCCCCGTCAGATTTTCGTTTCCAATTTTATCAAATTTCAGTAAATTCCTTTCTGAAGGTTAAGTAAGACAAGAGGCCTTGCCTGCTCCATATTAACTAGGGACCATTTCCTACTAATTTGGGATTGAGGGGCTCGCCCTTCTTCCTCCTCCTCTCCATCTTCCTTACTTTACTAGCCTGGCTTCCCTGTTTTATTTTCTTCTCAAGTTATTTTTTTCTATGTTTTGAGTATTAATTTAAAACTTCCCTTTTCCTATACTCTAAGGGGGAAAAAAAGGAAGACGATAGGATTGAAAGGATGAACAAAGATGAAAAAACAAGAATTTTGAGGCTCCCTGCACCTTTTAACTTCAGCTTTTATTTCTGTGGACGGCCAGAAATAAATGGACATCTAGAAAGACTAAAAGGAAAAAAAAAAAATGCTTGGAGGAAAGAGAATGTTGGAGAGGTTTTAGGGGAACACCTGTTGAAGGGAGGAACCCATCTCAACTTCTTCTGTCTTCCTCTAATCTTCTCTTTTCATAGCTCATCTACAGTGGCCTTTATACTCCTGATGAGATGAAACTCTTTGAAAGCTCAAAGTATGTAGAAAGGATAAATGGCATGAAGTAAAATTCCACTTACAAAAACAAAACAAAAAAAACTTCACCAGGGCCTCTACATGCATTGCTCAAGTGTTTTCTACTGCACCCCACCCACTCTCCCACACCAAAACACACCACTGGGCCACCCCACACCTGAACTTCTGGTTGAGCCAGAACAGCACTGGAAGCTTGGAGGCAGGACCAGAAACCCAGCAGAGCCCCAGATAATACTGGGAAGGCACTGTCCCCAAAACAATCCCCAGAAAGTTCGGTAGGAGGAGCAGCTGGGAGTGTCAGAGGCAATTTGAGTTGGCATCAGGGAGACTTCACCCACCTTCCTGCCAAGCTCTAGTCTTGGCTATGTCAGAGGGTGCAAGAGTGTCCTGGCCCTGCCTTCCAACTTCCAGTTAAACCAGAAGCTGGACATTCAGGGGAGGGGCCAGGAATGTGGCCAGCCAGGTGCAAGGACATCACAATTTCCATCATGGCCCATAAGCACAATCCGGGCCACACAGGCGTGTTTGTTGAACAGAAAACATTCTAAGATTCTGTTTGAAAAGAAAATCTTCTGTTCCAGACTTTGAACAATAATGGCTGCCATTTGTTGAGCACTTACTGTGTATGACCTAGACTCTCTATGTAGTAGGTCATTTAATTCTCACAACCCTATGCAGTAGGTTACTATAATCATCTCCCCTTTACATACTAGGAAACTAAAGTTTAGAAGACTAAAGCAACTTGATTCAAGCTACTAAAGAGACAGATCCAGGATTCCATTCCAGATAGATCTGACTCGAATACCCACATTTTTTAACCACCGAGTATAGAAAACCAAAATTCTACACCTTTGAGAGTACTTTTCCTGAATGGGACTTTAAGATATTTTGACCTTGTTTTGTTAGAACAGAATTTAGTAGACAGACAGACAGCACGTAGTTTTCCTCTAACTGTCATTGTGCCTGAAGCCAGAAGTAGATTCTAGAAATCAGACAATCAAGCATCAGAGATAATCCACTCACAAAACAGAACTTGAGGGAGTGTGCAGGTGGGAATGTGAATTCTGAACTCAGTCTGGCTCAGAGTTGATTTGTCTTAAGATTAAAGTATTTCCTTTGTCTTTCAGGAGCAGCCATACATGAAAATAGTTCTACCATAAACTTCACTCACAGCTCTAAATAAACAGACAACATGCAAACATATTATGTATTCCAGAAATCCCTGAAGTGTAAGCACTTTTCTCACCAATTTCTTAACTTTCCAAGACACATTTTTAGGAGAGATACTAACTATCCGATACCAAGGAGAAGCACAACACAGTACTGGGAAAGTTCTGGAAACTTTCTGAAGAAAACAGTACATGCAATAAATGACAACAAAGTCAACACGGCCTTTATGTTCAATGGCTCTTAGCTCTTAAAATAAAAGGACCCTTATGATTTTACAGCAGTTTCAATAATAAATGTAATTGATAATTTAACAGAATGATAAAATAAACATGTTGAGACAGTTTTTCCCCCTTCCACGATGGTCTTAAGTATTCTCATGATGATGACTTTGGGATATTAGGACTACTGATAAAAGATTCTAGTCAACCCAAACTGCTATTATTACTTCCTCTCCCAGCACCCGTGGACTCCCAGGAGATTCCTCTTTGTATATTTGTGGTTGTCGAGGGATCTCCCACTTCTGGTAGGGAAAGAATGACAGCAGGAAGCCATCAGTTAGTTTCTCCATTCTCTCAAGGCCTCCCCACGCAATTGCCAGGATTCTCTTCCCTTAGTGAACTATAACCTAATAGCAGGTACTCTCTCCCTCACCCTTTTTATCCTACTGGCTCCTTAAAGGAACAAGGATGCCCTTCTAGAACAATGGCCACACAAAAAAGGTGGAATGAAGAAAGTCAAGGGCTGTGCCTACCCCAGTCTTTGCCAAAAACTCAGAGGCCTGAGATCATATGAAACAGGTCCAGGCCTACAGGGTAAGCCAACTCCTTATGTGATACAATTTAGAGAGAATCAAGACACCAAGATATATATCGCCCACTACTTTCCTTTAGTCCTTCAGCTAACCATTATTTACTGAGCACCTGCTGTGGGAGGGTTTCTAGAAGATGGACATCCAATGGTCATAAGTTTGCCAGATTTAGCAAATAAAAATCTTGTATTTGATCCGGCAACTCTAAATGGTTATCAGGAGACCATACCTCCCTACAAGGAACTTACAATCTAGTACCTATGTATTCCCTAAGAATTTTTAAACCCATTAACACCAGTTGATGATAAATCAGTTTGCAAAAACTGATTTATCTTTTAGCCTCAAAGTGTACAACCTGAGGGAAAAATACACAGAAGAGGTAAGTTTTGAAGGGAAAAAAAGAGTTAGAAAGATTCAAGTCAAGGCAAACATTAGGAGAATGTCCCAGAGGTAGTAACAATCATTGACTCGGGACAATGCAATGTCTCCGTATCTGCAACCTGATTTAAGTTGGGGGTCAGGGAGTCAAGCAAAATGATCCAAATGAAGAAATTATTTCTGAGAACTTAGCTTGTTTCACCTGCATTCCAAGTTAGCCAAAAATGTTGTCAAGGTTGGTAAACATTTCAATTAGACCTGAGCAGAGCATCTAGTGGGATCTCATGCCAACTTATGGTTTAGGGTGGAAACCATACAATATGTGGTGGTTTTATAGGGTTTGAACCTGAAAGCAAGCAGAACGTGGTGGTTTGAACTGTGTTTTTCTTGGAGCATTTTAGGCACTCAGGCGTAAAACTTCCTAGTCAGGCTTGGGAGGTCCCATCTGAAACAATAAAAAGTTTTCACACTATCCTTTCAGCAACCACAAGGAATAGGCTTCCAAGAGAAGCTGTAGACTCTTGCTTGAATGTCTTTTAAATATGGTTGACAGATGGACCAGTTAGGCCCTATTTATGTGGCGAAAACTGATTTTGATATTTGGAGGAAGGAAAGAAGGCTGTCTTTTTCTGGACTAACATTACCTACATAAGAGAAACAAAGCAAGGGTTTTTATGCATGTCATTGTGTTAATCATAAAACCAGTGAATGATTAGTTCCATTGGCAGAAATTACTTGGTCAGTGTGCTGTAAACAACAACTCCACAGCTTGAATCTAGAGGGAGAGTGGGAGGAGTAAAATATTTGTTTTCTGTTTTATGTCAATTATTAAAGTCATTTCAAATCTCTCATGTAAAGATGTGGGGCATAAATAAATAGGCAGTGCCAGAAAAGAAGTGACGGGAATGGAAAGATCCATTTGCATGGCAAACGTAACCATTTTTCTTACTATTTACCATTTTCTATTCTTAGGATTCCATACCCCGTATTGTCTTATGCCTGGTGCAAAATACAAATTCCTTCCCATTCCTTGATCTCCTTTGTCTGAGGAGGTAACTGAAATGCCTCACTGAAATGTGTAAGTGTGGGGTTAGGGCGGTACGGGGTTTTGAGTAAGACTGACTCTATGATAACATAGGAGTGCCCTGCCTGGGTGCAAGTAAATAGACTGGTAAATTTTCCCAAGCTTTCTTGCAGTTTCTGTAAGGCCCATTCTCTGGACCTGCAACCAAATCAAAATAATTACTTTGTTCTTTACTTTGAAGAGCCTAATATTCCTTCATCATCAATGGAAATGCTATTGTTCTCACAATGGAGTGGAATTCTTTTTTTCCTTTTTAAATTTTTTATTCCTTCATTTTATTTTCAAGGGGGCTAGAGGAAAGATTATAAATGTCAGTTATGTTTTACAAAAGCAGAACAATAGGAATCATCATTATCATCACTTAACTCATATATTTATTAAATTATTCCAGGAAAATCTAGTTAAATTTGGACCTTGTCTCCTTGAAATATTTGATAATTCCAAGATGGGAAATTGGCTTAACTTTTCCTTTAGTGAAAGAAAAAGAGTTTACAAATCTAATTAAATAAGCTTTGCTGGGGGTGATTAATCTTTAGAAAACAAAGCTGCTTTCAAACACTCCAGTAACCACTGTTTCTGAAGATTAATGAAATGATTACAAAGAATCCTAGCCTGTTCATTAAAGCAGACCCTATTATGAGGTCTTGATACAGAGTATTGGTCCCTGCTTGTGTAAATATTTTCTATACAGTAAGTACAATATTCTATAATTCTGACTTATCATAGTTTATACAGGTCTTCTCTCAAATTAGCCTACCACAGTGAGAGTTTCCCTGTATTTCTATTCTCAGAGTTGTATGAACCCAAGATGCCAGTGAAACAAGCCTACGTGGTCTTTTGAAGATGTTTATGATCCCTCCAATCTCTATTAATGACTTTTACATACACATATGTCTTTTAAACCGATGGCATAATTGGATTCATTGGAAGCCCACTTGGCCTGGACACTTGATAGTTGAAACCTATCTATCAGCACTCATATAGATAATCCAAATCACCATCTGAAGAAAATGCATAAAAATAGGCAATATGTTGAATAATATGGTCAAATGTCTTAAGGTTTGGATAGGTAACCCAACTGGTCCCTAAGTCCTTCAATTAAAATGGAAAACTCACTGCAGTTATTTTGTCCTAAAAATACAAACAATTTATTACAGATCCCACAATCAATATTCCTATAAATATTCCTATAAATAAAGTTATTTATAGGAATAATACTTAGGTTCCTTTCAGCACTCTCCTTGAGGAATTTTAAGCAGAGAAAACTAAATGTAGAAGAACCCATCCAACTACAACTTATTTATGCAAGCTAAATAGAAAGGAAAGATTGAATATTTAATCATTCAATCTACAGTTTGGATATTTACTGCCATCAGTTGTGAGCTCCAAGAAAAATAACTATTACATTGTGCTGGTCACAGCTTATAGTCTAACTGGGGAGACAGATAAGTAAAGCAACAATGACAATAAAATGCTATAAAAGAAATAAGCAGTTGGTGCCATGGAGGCATAAAGAGAAACATCTAATTTAAAGCATCAGAGAAGACTTCCCAGGGGTGGTATTACCTGAGCAGAGTTGAAGAGGTAAGAAGTTAGCCAGGTGGGCCATGAGCCACTGAGGGTTTTCTAGAATAAGGGGATAGCATATGCTGAAGAAGAAACCAAAAGGCCTTGTTAGGCTTTATGTTAGTGCTAATGTTAAACATTAGCTAGTCTTCTTTGAACATGTACTTTTTACAAAGCACCTTGCTAAGCATTTTACAGGCATTTATCTCATTTAATTCTACCATTACCCGATAAGTTAATTCTATTATTATTCCAACTGAACAGAAAGGAAACTGAGATTCTGAGAGAAAAAAAATAAGTAAATTGCTCAAGATTATCCAACAGTCTGACTCCAGAACCCAACTTTCTTTAAGCCTCTCCAGGTACGCCAAACTAAGGAGCTTGTCTTACCTCTATACACAATGGGGAGCCACTAAAAATTTTAGGTGAGTCCCCTAAAAGTAAGCCTAACATTTGTTTAATGAGCAAAAGACCCCATTTCTTTGCTAAGTTGGTTTTTTGGTTGTTTTTTTTAATCCTTTGTTTCAATACCTTGATTACTTCCTGGTTAAATTTGGCTTGACCTTGTTTAGAAAAAGAACCAGTTACTTAAGAAGGCCCATTTGTGCATATGAATCATAAACCCCAGAATCAGAAAGGGGGTAACAAGGATGCTGTTTCCCACAAGCAGGAATGGGAACTGTCCTGTATTACTGTGATATGCCTCACAGAAACCAAGGAGAGTTGTCACACCGTGCATACATGGCATAATCCATCGTTTATACCTACTCTCTCTCGTGGAGGTCAGGTCAGATTGCAAAATCCCAACATTTTAAATTCAAAATACTTTTTGAATATTCTTTGCTTTATAATTGATGGTTTTTAAAGGGCAAGATTTGCTTAGAACCATGTTAAAGATAGAAGAGTAGAAGTATAGTGATCTAAAATGATCTAATTTTCTAGAAAATTACTACTTTCTACAAACTGCATAAACTTTAATTAAAAAGACAAGGAGGGCTATTCTGTCTCCTTACACACATACGACACATCAGGCTCTTAGAATTCTGAGAAAAGGAAAAGAGCAGATTGAAGAGATTAGAATTTTTAGCAAAACTCTAAATATAATTAAGATGCAATGCTTATTTACATCTTTAAAGACCAACAAGTAACCAACATTTATTGCTTTTCCAGAGAGAAAGTATTTTTGACCTTAAAATGTATATAAAGTTAGCTTATAAAATGAACTATAGAGCAATGTTAAATCACAAGTAAGACAATGCACAAATCAGCTGATATAAACACAAGGCAGTTTTTCACCTAAATATCACCATAATGAGCATTCCTGGGATGCTTAATGCAACGCTTTATGTATCTGCAGCCAATAAAATATCTCCAACATCGTATAAAAAATATTACGGTAGCTTCCACAAAGAATTCTCTAAGACCTGATTTTAATGATAACAGATTTGAAGGAATGGCTCAAGGAAAGAGGAGGCCACTAAGGTGAGAACAGACATTGAGTCTGAGAATATTCGCAACAATTCACAGGACACAACCTATGGCCACAAAAGATTTCTCTGTCTGAAGAATCACGTGTGTGAGTGTGTGTGTGTGTGTGTGTGTGTGTGTGTGTTTCCTTCACCTGCTTTCTCTCTTTGCCCTCTTCCTTCAGGAGCTCTCTTTCCGTTTTAGTCCTCCTTCCATGCTGTGCTCCCAAACCAGTTGTCTAAAATCACTTTAAAAGGATATAATTGATGCAAAGCGGTTTAATGTACTTTGTCCTTCCTACATGTACAAGCATTTGGATTGCCTCAGAGCCAGTGTGATTTGGGCTGTCACGGAGGCTAGCCTATTGAGGTTAAATGATAATCAACTTTAATAGGAATGATTTGAAGCAGAATACCTTTCTTTTTTTTTCTTTTTTTTTCTTTTTTTTTTTAGCAAATTCAGATATCTGCTTGTGATCCTCCCATTCAACAAGTTCTGAAGAAAGCTGGGTGGCAGCTATAGCTTCATAAGCAGCCTCTTGCAATATAATGTTGATGCTATGACAGAAAATTGAGAAATTAGGGGAAGAATGTGTACATAGCACAAATGTTTATGATTATGAACACATCACTTGTACTGAGTACGTAGCTCAGCTACACTAACTATACTAACCGATTAACCATATTTATATATATAAATGGGAGGTGGTTTGAAAAGCACTGTAAAATTTATCTGTGTGTATATGCAAGCACAGTGAAATTCTGTATTGTGTATCTAACTATCAGGTAGCATAAAATTAAATACCCCTCTAGTTGTTTGTTTAGGGATACATCTGTATTGAGTGAGTATTATAACAATCATTTCTTTCAAAGCCACAAAACATCACACTTTTTAGTTTTAATAAAGTCTAGTTTTTGGCAGTTCTTTTATTACATCAGTCATCTCCTAAGCTTTGCTTAGCCAAAGCACTCAGACTTGAATTTTGAAATTGTCAATATAGGCCTTCTAATCTTTAAGTCTTAAATTATCTAAGCAGATTAACTACCATTATTCTATGCCTTCAGGACTCAGGGGTGAAGAAAGCAGAGGAAATATAACTTTTTTTTAGGCAATTAAGGTCCCCTGGAGGTTACATTTGAGGCATGTATTTGGAACATGGTCCGATATATTTATGTAAATAACCATGTAGACAAGATGAGCACATTAACTTCAGTATTTAGATCTATGAGACAAGAAATGGCTCTATCTAAGAAGCTTACTCATCCAGCTTTTAAACAAAAAGTTATTCATAGTTCATATTGAGCCGGAAAGTTTGCCAACTGGCAATGAATGCCCTGAAGCCAAGGGAGATATTCTGAAGGAACCAAACAAAAAACAAAAAAAAAAAAGAAAGAAAGAGGGGGCTTCTTTTCACAGCAGTGCCTATCTGTGTGGTGACCTGATTTCTGCTACCATTTCCCTTCGAAGATCAAAGCAGGATTAATGTGATTCTTTACTGTTTGCATTGCACATTTAAAGCTCTAGAGACTTGAGAAATAAGTAAGAATGTAGCCCTAGGACACAGGGGAACCAGAGTTTGAATGGAGTGGGTTAACAGCACGAGGGCTAACTAGGAAAAGTTATTTGGGATTTGATAGTCAATACAGAATTTAGAGTGCTTTGCATTTTAAAGCACATTTGCTTTCTCTTTTCTCATTTTCTGGGGCAAGGCTTTTGGCTAGTTGGTAAGGCCTGTACTGATTGTCACAGTAATAAGTCTCCACAATGACCTGCTAGCTCATTTGGAATGTTTTGCAGCTGCCAGTATACATGAAAAGGAAAGGGAACCCTGCCGTATGTTTTCACACGAAAGCACTTTCACCTTACAACCAGCATTTACGCAGAAGATTTAAAAGAAGGGAAAATCTCTTAAAATATCAAAATGTTGAGCTTTTGTGTTTCCACCGCGTGTGACATTCCTGGATGCTGGAACCCCTAACGAGTGAGTGTTTCTGCAGCCTTTCAGAAGTGCCCGTTCTTTTGTTGAGGAAAAAGGCAAGTCCCATATTCCTAGGATCTCAGAACGTGAAGGAGAAAATCGCTTTCATTTTTAATGCTTAGTGGATACACCTCTTGGAGAGGGAAATAACCTCCCCTCCTCCAAACTTGACTGATTTTAGCTGCATAACCTCGAAGAGGGCGCGCCAGGGTGTAGCTCAACGTGCTGTTTTATAAGGACTCAGCACTCCGGTTGAGAATCTGATTGCGCGGGTTGGGGCGGTGGTTCTCAGCCCGGGATGTTACTCCACGGTCTCCACCCTTGATTTATACAATTCCACCCTAAACTCAACTTTTCCGCAACTCTGCACGTCCAGCCACACACAGACACCCACACAACCAGAAGTCCCAACACCGGCAGCCCATTCACCCAGCTGAGCCCCGCTTTTTCCTACAGGCAACTTCATCGTGTTGGCTCTTCCAAGTTCCTTTAGGTTAGTCCTCGAAGACCATTTCTTTCCTTTCATCACCTCTTCCCCCCTTTACCCTCCCGCCCCTGGCTCGAGGCTACTCTCCAAACCGGTCCACCCTACGTGGCCAAAGTCCAGGAAGTGGCTCGAGATGAAGACTCCGCAGGATGGATGCGGGAGAGAGGTCTCCACACGACCCAACGCCAGGGGACCAGGGGTCCTTCCAGCGTGTACCCCCGCCCCGGCACCCAAGGAGGTCCCACCTCCTGTGCGTAACGTCCTTTAAGCCAGTCCCGCGCGGAGCACCGGGGAGCTTGGAGTCAGGCTCTATCCCCCGCAGGGGTGCGGGGTAGGGGGTGGGGGGAGTCCCCTCTGGAGTCCCCCTGCTGGAGCCCGGCAGCCCCACCCGAGCGCCCACGCCTTCTGCGTCCTGGCGGCGCCAGACTCCCGCTGCGCGCCCCAAGCTCGTACCTGGAGGGGAAACTCACCGAGGAAGCCCGCGAATTGCCTCAACCGGGAGAGCAGCCCATTAGCGAAGCTTGCTGTTCGGAACACAATTCCCAGGGCCAAGGATAAAAGAGGAGGCACCTCTTTCAGTGCCTAAACACACTACACTCACTTCCAATTGTTTTAACCACAACAAACACTGCAAACTGGACTTTCTTAGGCCGTTTCCTTGCTTTATGCAGCTTCTTTTGAGGGTGTTGATCATTGTTTTTTCATTATCATGCTAATTTGTTAACGGGCACATTTCCACCTGAACAAGGATTGTTCGCGAATCGGTAACTAGTTATCATGGCTGGCCGGAGGGAGTGGCCCGCAAATTCTACTGTTAAAGTTCAGGACACCAGTAACAACTCACCTTCCTCCTTTCTCTCTTTCTGATTTTACACTGTTATTCTCTCTGCAGCCCTGTTTTGCTCAGCGGTGGCCTATCACTCGGAAACAATCATGGAGCTAAAACGCAGTAGTTAGAGACCCCGCGACTCATTTAAAAAATGTTGTCGGGTGTTTTTAATTATTATTATTTTAAAGTACCAGCTGAAATCTCCGATACAATTAGTCGCTGTATTTTAAAGGCCTTTATATCACTGAAAATTTTCTAACCTCAGGTACCTGACTGAAACAAAAAAACATTATTAGGGTTAGAATTCAATAAAAGTCATTTAATTGTTAAAACTCAGTGGGGGCCCTACAAGTTTTATAGTTTCTGTCAAGAAATTGCTAATGTTCATATATATTCTAATAGGTTGTATTTTTTTAAGTTCTCGTTTTTTAAATGTCATATTTTGGATGTGATCCCTTAAGTTCCTATTGACATATGATATTTTTCAGCTAGCAAAGAACCTAAATTTTACGGAAGGAAAGCGCAGGCTTCAGCCTTTCTTGATCTCTTATCTTTTAGAGACACGGTACACCAATTCTTTTGACTTGTATTTCCTTAGAAAACTTTAAAGGTAAATTTGGAAACTTAATTTGAAAAACTACATGACAGAGGGTGACTTTTATTTTTTGGAGGGGAGGATGTTTAAATCAGTTAAAACCTACAGGGTAATTAAATTATATAGCATCCTGAAATGTGTAACATGGAGGGAGGGCTTTAAAAATGATCTCCTCTAATAATACTTACATATAAACAACTAGTGAGAAGTCCATAACCACCAACAGCCAGCATTGCTTGCACATTATATTCAGTTGAAACTGTGCTGAAAGAGTTTATCCTCCATTGTAGTTTGGAATTGAGTGAAGGTATGTATATATACGGGATCTATGTATATATAATTCTTATACTTTATATATATTTAGACATACATTCTTTTTAAATGTTTATGTGATTAGTCACTTTAAGAGCATCAAAATAATTTGTACATTGGCTCACACTTCCTCCCAGGTATTCCAAAACACTGATGAACAAAAATCTTTATATCGGAAATGAAGAGCTACCCATTTAAAGGAAAGAATGGCAAGGGGAACTCGATTTATTCTCATTTGTTTATCGCTAGACGTCCTCCACCCCCACCCCCCGCAAATTCATTTGAATAGCTTTCAAGCCGGAAAATGGAAATGTGGCTCCTGCCCTCTATTTCAGCGGCGGCGGCAGCGTCCTGGCAACAGCGCAATTTTCTATCATCAAGGATAAATGGCATCGAACAGAACATTCTGATAAAAAAAAAAAAAGAAAGAAAAGAAAGAAAGAAGGAAAAAAAAAGAAAGAGAAAAAAAGACTTCAGCCCAAGGAGCCCATGATTGCTGGCCTTCCTGTCTGTCATCCCTTTACAAAATCCTCTCCGCAAACCTGAGCGGCATGCTGTCAGAGCTAATAACGTCTTCTGAAGGGGATGGGGGGTGGGGGGCATAGTCTTCCTTGCACAATGTTCCCATTTATTAAATCGAGTGCTTATTTTAAAATTGCAAATATCTTTGTTTGGTTCACTGCAAATTAAAACCAAGATGTAGGAAGTTACATGATGCAACAATTATTCGTGTCATATCAGAGAATCAAACCCCTATCTCGCCCTTCTGGTTAAGGTCGGATGAGGGGGAAGGGGGAACCTGGGGGAATCCAGCGAAGGAGGGTTTTGGGTGGAAAAATACAAATCCGTTCGCCCTGCAGGTAAGCTGAGAGTAATTGAAAGCCAGAGGAGCGATGCCTGTTTCTACTAGGGAGAGTGAGCTGAATGCGGTTCCGGGAGCGCGTGTGGGCGCGGTCTTCGCGGCGACGCCGCACGCGGGTCCCGCGGAGCTTCTAGCAAAGCCACGCTTTCCCGCGGGGGGCTTTAAACGTAATGGTGGCTATTTCTCACCCACTGAGATCCCTTTCCAGAAAAGGCCATTCCGCACCAAAGAGATAGATCCCTGGGGTCCCTGTGCCCGCATAGGGGATCCTGGAGAGGTTTAAAGGACACCCCTGGAGGCGTTCCCTGAGTCAATCTTGAGCTTCTCCCACAAAGTGGGGGCTCAGAACCCAAAAAGCAGCACCCCACACACTCCCGGAGGGCTTGCAGATCTGGCCTTGGCTTCTTAGCGGCCTGGGCTGATGCCTGAAGGTTGGCGGGCGGGCTTGACTGGTGACCCACTCTAGTGCCCATCGAGTTCTTGGGCCACCCACGCTTCTGCACTTTGGACTGAAACCTACACGGCCCAGGGGGTGGGGGTGGGGATAGAAGTCGAGTGGAATGAGGAGCAGCGGTGTTGACACTCTTTCTTCTAGGATCGACCGCTACGGAATTTATCTGGTTTACAGGGAGAGGTGAGGGTGGGAACCTAAAATGAAGAGAAAATCAGATCTTAATATCCTTGAAAGCAGGTCAAAAGAAAAGGAATAATGGAGAGGTATGTAAAGCACCCTAATATGCGGAGACCCTAGAAGTAGGAGACGTGGACCGAAGTCTGGATGGCAGAGATTGGGGGTGGGAGACCAGTAATCAGGTTGGTTTGTAAGGCGCTCCGGCAGAGAACGGTGGGGGGAGGGGAATGATGGGGAAACCTTTTGTTTAATGAGGCAACCTAATTATTGAGCATCTGAGAGTCTTGGTCCCAACAACAATCGAAGGCTTCTACCCCCCCAAGCAGTGCGCATGCCCCAGCCGTCGGATTTGCATGATAAGGCGCGCACGTGAGCCAGCTCTGGCTGAGCCCACCCAGGATGTGGTGGCCAATAAAATCCCGCTCTTTACTGCGCATCAGGGTCACGTTGACATCTCGGTTCTCCCACAATAGGCCTTTAAAACCCACTCTAAACATAGAAAGGGTGTTTTAGTATTGATTCTTGCCTTGGCACACTAGATTTCTGGGGAAAATATACACCTTTTAAAACTACAAAAACATTTACTACAAGTAAGAGTTAAAGTATTCAGAATTTAAGAAAAAGTTAGAAGGCAAGAGAGAAGAGTCTGTTCAAAGAGCACTGGCCGGAAGTCAGGGAATCCTAGACTCGCCGGCTTCAGAGTTCTGAATTTTGTTGCAGTGTTGATCCTATGGAGCGTTACCTGTCGCATGAAAATTACACTTAACCCCTTGACCGAATGTGTCTCAGAAGCAGAAACATTATTTGTACGTATAGGCCCCAAACTCGGCTCTTTCTCCACCCCCATCCCCAGCCCCCATGGTTGCCAAGGAGATGAGAAGCTAGAACATGTGCGCTCCATCCCGCTCCCTTTTCCAGACACCAAAGCGGTCTATGTGCTGAGGACCATGTGTTTGCTCCCACATCTGTGAAATGGGGCTAATTATAGAAGGGCAGAGGGAATTAGAACGGTAGAGAAGTGACATAAATCTCCAGCTTGTCTGGGCCTTTCCCCCCTCCACCCGAGCTCTGAGGCTGGAAATGATAAGGTTCATTCTCGGGGGCTGCAGAAGGGGTGGGCCAGCTGGGAAATATTACCTGTCCTGCCCCTTCTGCACACCAACCCTGCTGCCTGCTGTCACTGCAGCACCATCCTGACAGTTCCCAACCACCCTGTACTCTTCCCACCATATATCCCTGCCAGAATCACTGCCCACAAATGGGCCTCCAACACCGGTGAGAGCTCTCCTGTCTGTGACAGAAAAACTGCTTGTTCATATCATTGAAATAAAACAGGTGGGGATTATTATTTTCAGTTCCTCTCCCCTTTTGTGTAATTCACAAGTCTCCAAAGTAGGATTAGGCTTCAAATGCATTTGGTCAGGTACATACTTTTTAGTGCTCAGCTCACACAGTGTCCTGCTTACAACCATCCCAGCAGTGCCTCTGTATGTCTCTCGGTCTTTCTTTCTCACCCCGAAGGCCTACAATTACAACATGGCTTTTTTTATTTTATTTTATTTTATTGGGTGTGAATCAGAGTCCCTGTGCAGCCCTCCAAAATGCAAGGCTCTGAGTTACTTTGTTGTCTTACCTATTAATCTAAAATCAATATTATTTAACCAATATTAGGTTGACATACTGTTAAGCAGTTAGCTGCCAACATCCATGTCTATTTGTGAAGGAGATACCCACTGAACCTTCAAAAATGCCAGCTGATAGTCTCGTCTCTGTATAGAGTAAAAAAACGATCACAATTGTGTTTTGGGATTGTCTTTGCAAAAATTAAGCTTTCTCCTAAAATGGCCTAATAAAGTCCAATGAGGCTTTAAGATAAGATGGCCATATTGTTTAAAATACTTCTTGAACACCAAATTTCAGTTTTTTCTTCTCATTGACTTATAAAGTACAAAGATATTGTGCTTTAGGGAGAATAATGGTGCATTTGAAAGAAAATGATAGGCCTGGGGGGAAAAAGTCCATCAGCCAATCAATAATTTTCACTTGCCCCCAGTTGAAGCAAAATCCTCCTTCCCTATCTTGGGAGTGGCTGTGATAAGTAATGAGGTTCTTCTTCTTGAGCATTTTGGGTAAAATTGAATCACCGTAAGTCTCAATTTCATGCCCCAGCCTCTTTCTTGAGGCAGGATTCAGAGTATCCACGAGGCTACTTTGATAACAACTACTCACTGTCATCCTTGAGAGAAGAAAAGATCAGCAGGCTGAGAATCAGGAGGAGGACACTGAGGTGTGGACTCAGGAGAGTGACCTGGAACCCGGCTTCAGCCGCTGGAGCTGCTACTTACCGGCATGGCCAATTCTAACCCAGACTGCCCTGCAGTCTCTTTGGTTTCCCCTCTGTGCAGACCTTGGGGTACCTACTGGCTCTTGCCCATCCCAGTAGGGCATGACTGGCCATTATTAGTACCCTGTGCCAGCAGGGCTTGTTGGTAAGCCAACTGAGCTGGGAAGCGTGTTCTTCCCATGTAGGGCTGCCTTCTGATTGAAGTTAGGACGGGTCACCTAATAGGGAAATGGCAAAGGAGGGTAAGGAGGACTACAAAAATGCAATTGACAGGTGCAGAGGCTTCTGGGAACCAATACTAACTCCTCTGTGAGGACTCTGAGGCCAGTGCCCACAAATCTGTTGGGGCTGGCCAAACCTCATATTCTGGGTCATCAAGAATGGAGGTAATTACGGGGTCAGGGGGAGAGATTCACTTCTCTCTAGAGCAGGGAAAGCTGTCAGCCATGGAGCAAGAAGGATGCTAGGCGGCTTGGGATTCTCAGAGAGTCCTTAAAGCGATTTGTCTGGCCCCTGCCTGCTCTTCCCCCTAGTCTCCTGCACTTGGGACCCCATGACCATCCAGCGGGAGTTATTCAAGGACACTAACTGTGCTCCAGGAAGATTTCCTCTATCTTCCCAAGACCAGGCAGCTAACCCAAGCCAGTACGCGGGAGAGCAGCTGAGCATAGAGAGGCTGTGGATTAAGCGCAGGACTCGAGTCCCAGGCGCTTGGGCAAGTCGCAAGCAGGGCTAGCATGCCGTGCCGGGCTGGCGTTTTCACACAACAGGGATTACAGGATGCATCTTGAATATGAATTAGCCTTCCGCGCCGGTGTGACTTAGCTTTGAAACTCAACTTGCCAAAGTATGGTTTTAATTAAACGTCTTCCGGCCCCGAAAGATTACATGTTTTGTAAAATATATCCTAGCATGAAATTTACTTCCACGATCTGAAATTAGGTGCCTTGTAAACGTTTTCATAAAAAAGAAATAGGAAGGGGGTGTGTGTGAGAATGAAGCAGTTCATACTCGCTGCGTTCCTTTCAAACGTCCTGCCAGCCGGCCCCGACGCCGGACAGGTCCCAGGCTGGCCCGCCAGCCCTGGCGGAGCAGGGAAGAGACAGAGCGCCCAGGAAGCGCGAGTAACCCGAACCACCCGGCAGGCGCCACCCGAGCAGCTTTTGCAGTTGGAGACAATTCAGCAGACAGACAAGTTAATCCCGCAATGATTTATTTGTGATCCATCTGCAGGACGCCGGAGACCCCCCTTGGGCTGCTGCTACAGACACCTGCCTCCCTCTACACCCGGATCGCTGTGCTTATCCCAAGAAAGAAGCAGAGAAGAGACGATACGGTGCAGAATGAGCCTCAGCAGCACTCAAAACAACACTTCATTTCGTAATTTAAAGTTCTCCTTTAAGAATTCCTGGCTAATATTTAAAACAACAGCAATGTGATAGATAGCCGTCCTAACAGACTTTCCCAAACTTCTCAAAACCAAACGAAAAGCTTCCCTTGCAGAGACCCGCTTGGGGTTCTGTATCACCTGTCCAGGGGCGCCCATCACCCACGTAGCCCTCTGAGGGCCCTATTTCCCGGCCTTGGGGCAGGGAAAGGGCCTGCACACATGTGTCCTTCTATTCAATACAGAATTGAGAGCTAGGTCCCTGAGGAATTCTCCTTTCCTAACTACTCTCTGAGAAACCCGCCAATTCTGGCGGGATTTGCTGGATTCGAGGAAAACTTGGCGCACTTGGGGTGGGGTGTGATGAGGAGGAAGAGGGAGGGGGCGCATCTCCTTTCTTCCAGATAATTGGGACCCGAGAAGATAATTGGGACCCGAGAACCGAAGAGGGGGCGGCGCGGCAGGGAGAGTTCTTCACCGCCCCCCACCTGAAATAAGCAAGACCAATGACGTGACTCGCTTTTCGCCCTGTTTACTCCATCCCATTCAGTGATTGGCAAAGCAGGCCCTGAAGGCAAAGGCAATAATTGCTCCGCGCTCTCCTTACTAGGGAAGTGTGTAGGCATTTGAAGTGTACTAAAAATAAACGAAGGAGCGAGAAAATGAAAAGGGGACAGAGTGACAATTTGCGGCAATTAAAGCGTCTGCGCCTGTTGCCGGAGAAGCAAGGACCCACAGCGGTTTTTGTTTTCCCAGGCCTGATGATGTGACTAGCTCGTTAGGGAATTTTCTTCCGCGCGCGCGCGCGCGCGTGTGTGTGTGTGTGCGCGCGCGCGCATTCAGCAGCCGAGGAGCCCGCCGCAATGACCGGGTCGGTGGGGGACAGGGGAGCCCGGGACCATTTCCGAGCCCCGGAAAACCCGGTTGGCTTTGGGAAAGAGCGGGGCCCAGCCCCCTCAGACCTTCACCCCTCCCCCAGCCCGCCTCCCAGCGGTCTCAAACCAGAGCCTCTCGGTTCGCATTCAGCTGCCACCACTTCCAGGAACTTCGGCGCAAGTTTGTAGCTCAAAGATGTCTAACCTTAAAGGGGAAAAACATAATACTAACGTTTACTTCACAACACCGGAGACACGAGGGATCGGGGGTGGGGGGAGAGGGAAAGGGGGCGGCCAGCCAAATCAAAGCTTGGGAGACATTTTGACAGCGCGCTTGAAATCTTACTCTTAATTTTTGGAAGACTTTCAAGAAAAGAAAGGGGAGTGGGTTGGCGTGGTGGAGGGAACCACAACTTTCTCCTGTCTGTCACTGGAGCGTCCAGAGAGGGCTCCAATCTCCGCCACACGCGGAAACACACAGTGGGAAATTGCTTCAAGACACAGCAGGACTCTCTTCTTTCCCCAAACCCTACCTGAGTCGTGAACTTCGCGAAGGGGTGGGGAAGGGGGAGTAAGTCCTGGGTGTGAAAAATCTGCATAGCCTTGAACCCGAAGGTCGGAGGGGTAACCCAGGCCCTGCGCTCCACCTGGGCCTGGCTCGGACCGCCCAGAATCTCGCCCAAACTACTAGCACACCGTATTGATCACCCCCCACCGCCCACCTTCATCTCCCTCCCTCCCCACTAGGGCTACGGAAAGGGGAGGGGGCGACACTGTGCAAAGACCGCCGAAGTCCAGCTCGGGCTGGCTTCAATGAAAGCTGGCAAATCCGTCGGGTCTCGCAGAAATTTTCTTCGACCCTAATTCAATTTTAAAGCGGATTTTTACTATTAAACACGCTGCCGAGCAACACATTGAATTAATCTGACTGTACGGTTTTAATTACAGTGAGGGTTTCTCTACAAATCTGTACAAGACAGTGGCTGGCTCTTGGAGGATCTCTGCCTCCTGAATTCCATTACCCGGCCCCACGTTCCCAGCAGACAGCGGCGCGTGGAAGCCAGCTGCGGACGAGGCGCTCCTGTCGCTCTGTGCTTCTGCCTGCCCTCCCCCGTCCCTTCTTTCACTGCAACCCCCAGGAGCGCCCTGGAAGCCGGCCTGTCTGTTTGGGACAGCTGCACTGAAACCCCAAAAGGCTTTACTCACTTTTTAACTCTTGGGCCTAAGACCTTTGCGCCTCCAGCGCCTAGTTCTTTAAATGGCTCTCTTGCCCAGGAAGGGTGACCTCCTCTTTAGATGGACCATTTAACTGTTAGATGAGCAAAGTGATGCCCTAGGTGTTTGAAAGGAAAGCAGGCAAAGGAATGGGGAGGAAAGAGGGAGAGAAGACTAGCGGGTGGGTCGCTAGGTATTTAGATCTAGCCATTCCCCCCACCCAAGTCTGGGAGTAAGTACACCTGAGACAGACCCACTGGCAAAGAGGGCCCCTTTATCAGTCTTAGTTTCGTTTATTTGTTATGCAACTAACATTGGGGGGCAATGGTTCCTAGTGAACAGGATGGAGGAGAAAACTTGGAGAGGTACTTTCAAAATGAAGCAGACGCACACTCATCCTCTCTTGTTCACTCTGTTATCTTCATTCTCTAACTCCTCTCTCTGTTCTCTGCTTTTCCACTCTCTCTGCTTCCCTCTCCACAAAGCATGTGGGAAGAAAGATCATGAACCGAAGTAAGAACCCAAATACGTGTACAAACAGGACACAACCCTCAGTGTGTATTTAAAGCAAAGGCTTTGAGCTCTGTGGGGGAAGGGGCCTCACTGGACAGAGAGAAGAAGAACATTTTTGCTTTCTGCACAGTATTAGTAAAACCTAAAGAAAAATACTATTTGCTACTCCTGGGTAGATTGGAGGGGGACTTGCTTTCTCCCAGATTTGTGATATATATATATATATATATATATATATATATATATCTGTATAGATATAGATATATATATCTGTATAGATGTAGATATAGATATATATGAGAAGGGGCACCATGGGAGAATGAGTTTTTTAAAAAACAACCCTCACTTCTTCCAAGAGCTCTCAAACTGGTTGCCCTCTAAGAAAAGTTTTGCTAAAAACCCAGTAAAATACTTTATCATGTACATTGGGATGTTACAAAATAAAGGGGATTCAAAGTGTCTGTGACCAGGCATGAATATGAAAATCATCAGAGCATTTACATCACAAGCGTAGTCAGGTACAGAACAACTCTCTCTCTAACGAAAAGTAGTTTTCATTGCTTTTTCTGTTGTAACAAGAGAACCATCTAAGATCTCACAGAATAGCAAGAGGATGTTCTCCATCCCAGGTTTTCCCCCAAGAACTACCCTAAACCTGCCTCTCCCTGATGTTGAGGCATTTGCTGTGACTTTGTTATTGTTACTGCTGATGAAGGGATGATGGAATTAAAATAGAAGATGCTTCGAGGCATTTAGGAAGACGCTTGGCCAGCTATATTAACTCCTTATTATGCCTAAAAATAGTCTGCTGTTTCCTGTTGATGCCTGTTCCCTGCCACTCTAGGGCTGCATTTATCCTACAATGGTCAGAGGGTCCTGGTTTCCAAAGCCTAGCTTGATTAAAGCTAACTTCTAACACCCTTTCCCTTCCTCCTTTGTCCTGCTACATTTCCCAGCAGGACAAATATAGGGGCTCAGCCTTGGTTTATCCAACAGATTAAAAAGACAAACATCACCATTTATCTTGTTTTAACCTAAGTGTTTAAACATTGTTGAGTTCTTTTTTCCTGGACCAAGAGAACGAAGAGTATTTGTTTATTAGGGAGTGTGTGTGTGGGGGGGGTCCTATGCTTGATAAAAGAGAAAGAAAGAAGGAAAGAAAGCAAGAAAGAGAGAGAAAGAGAAAGGAAGGAAGAAAAGAGAGAGAAAAAGACTTCTGTATATAATACCCAAATTGGGGATGGCAAAAACGTGTTATTTTCTCCCTGAAGCCATTCTAGGCCCAGCATATTGGCTCCCAGGGTTGAGAAAGCTTTGGATGTTCATACAGCCGTGGGAATGGGGTCAGGGAGAGGGCAAAACGTGGTGAATTTGAGGACCTACTTGGCTTCTTTTTCATAACTCCCCTAGGTTTGAAAAGACCTGTGGCAGGAATCTCTAGGTTGGAACATGCTTAGTTAATATTCTCCAAATTGGACAGTCCAGAAAAAGTCTGTGAAGCCCCTACTGGGTATTACTGGCCCTGATGGGCCAGGCCATCCACGTTGGGATTTCCTGTTCTTGGGACCCAGGACTGGAGAGATGAGGGAGATGTTGCACCCAGACTTCAGTGCCCACCTTTTAGCTGGATTTTGGGGAGCATGGGAGGGGAATGTGTTAATATGGGCATTATAGTTTTATCACTAGAGAAAGTAATGCCATAATCTCAGCGCTTCCTTACATAGTCTGATTCTTTTGGCTATTCCTGAAGATACCATCATTGGCCTGGGCTAAGAAAGGGGGAAAGAGGCAGCTTTCATGTCTGTCCCCCAAGCTTTCCCAGGTGTATGTGCTGGGGGAGGGGAAAAGGGTGCCTGGGTTTCCAGCATGTCAAGCACCCTTTCCTTACACACGTACAGAAACAGAACTTTACGTTGACTGGAAAAAAGACTAGCAGGAATTTTTTTCCACCAATGTCTCCCGTTGAGAAGGGGGTTCTTAGCAGGGCTATGTAAATCAACACCGAGTTATTTCTTTGAATTCAAAGGCTATTTATCCAGGTCTAATTTCTTTAGAATTAACGTGATAACTGAGCCCAACGTAGCAACCAAACCCAGCCAGGCCCTACCGGGCTTGAATGTACTTCTTTCTATAGCTGGAGGAGGCTGTAAACCCTCCACCCGGCACCCAACACATTCTCTGGCCTGTGTGTGCCGCAAACACCCGTCTATAGCTAGAGCAGGAGGAGATGGTTCCCATCCAAAGAGCACATTCCTTCCACAGTGGCCTTGGGCCCACTGACCCATGGGGTCTTGTGTTGGCAATCTGTGAGTATATCTCTCAAAATAACATTGACAGAGGAAATACAAGCCCCAACACCTTAAAAAGCAAAAAGGAGGCCTCAGATCCTACCTCTTAAAATTTCTTCGTGAATATGACCCTCACCTACTACTACAGGCCCTATAAGAGCCTTAAGCCTATGACTCCTCCGGATGGCCGGCTTTACTTCTATTTTGAATGACAAAGACGTAAGGGCTCGCCTGCCCTCCTCTTCCCACACCCCATGGCTGGCTCCGGTTCCCCAGCGGGCAAGACAAAGAGGTAGGAGCCAGAGTCCCGGTGACGGCGAGCCAGGCGCAGGGGCCTTGGAGCTCCTGGGGCTTGCGCCATCACCGTGGCGCCCTGAAGGATCCGAGAGTTCTTGTCTTTCGCAGAAGGGCTGGAGGTGCGGCTGGAATAAAATGAACCCGTGAGGACTCCAACCACCTTGCCTCGGCTCCTCGGCTCATTACCGCCGCCCAAGACACTAGACGAAGGACTTGGAAGCCGAGATCATTTGGAGAGAAATGATCCCGAGGAGCGGCCCCTGCCCCAGACAGCCACTGCGCGCCGAAGTCCTCGCGCTAGTGGAAGAGGCCACACGTGGCAGCCACTCGCCCTGCACCACCTTGGCACCCTCTGTGGGGCCAGACTAGCTCTCCGTCTACCTATTCCCGAGACTCGCCAGAAAGCAGGACGCTCAAGCCTGCAGTTTGGATTCTATCCCGCAAGAGCACACAGAGACCTCTATCAAGCCGGGAGGGACCTCTCGCTCGCTCCACTCCCAGCCCCTGACTGTCTGAGCCTAATCTGAGTCGCTCAGCAGGTCTCAGCAGGACCTTCACAGTGCTGCTACATACAACTGCTACCTCAGAGCAGCTGCACGATTGCTCCTCTGGAACACACTGCTGGGATTTTATTCTCTATCTAATGGGGGAGGGATGAGAGCCCTGCATCTACAGCTCGGACAATTCCAGCCCTCAGGGCTTCCACCGGCATTAAGCAAACACGGGGGAAAAACACTTTGCAAACAGAGGCTGATGCCCTAGATCTTACGCGGTGCGGGTACCTTCCCCGGCTCCGCCACGACCCGCCCTTCTCCGGGTGCGGCCAGAGTTGGGGGAAGCCGGTGAGCAAGGCACTGCACCTGCAAGCATAAAGACAGAAACATAGACGTGCACCGGGAGGGGGAAACCGCCTTCACCGTGTTAACAGCAAGCTGCAGGGTATAAAGCAATAAAACTGCCATGTCTACCTGCTGGCTTTGAGGACATTACAAACAAGCTCGGCGCGCAGCCCGGGTGCACCGAGAGCGCGCCCGGGGAGGGGGGCCTTCTCTCTCTTTGACTTCCCCTGCTATCCACCCCCAACATATATACACACACTGCACACATCTCTCCTTTACCCAGCCCTCCTTTCATTTTCCTTGAAGCTTTTTTGTTGTTGTTTTAATTCACTGCCGATTTGTAAACGCGTGGATCGAGTTACTGGTTCGCGTGTTAAAGTGTACCTCTTGTTAAAAGGAGGGGAACAAGGCACGCCACTTAAAAATGAATTCAGAGTTACTGAACCGGCTCCCGAGGCTCAAGAAGTTAAGCGCTGCGGGCTGGGAAAGGGAGGGGGAGAGGAGCATAAACGTTGCTGCTCTGGGAACCCTGGAGAAAACCCACGGGCAGCGAGCTACGGGTCAACTGATAAAATGGAGAAAGTAAAGAAAGAAAGCAAAAGAAAGGAAAAGGCAAACTAGCCCTGCGAGGCCAGGAGACCCCGGGCTGCGAGCTAGGTGAATCAATTAGCATAAGCCGCTGCGGGGAAGCAACGCGCAGTATGTAAATAGAGTCCAAACTGCTACGTCTGTTATTCTAGCCACCTTTTCTGGAATAACAGGAGCGAGCAGCACCACTGAATTGTCCATTTCTCGGGTTCCTTGGGTCACATAACTTATGGAGTCCAAGAAAATAGGGTGCAAAGAAGCCCGCAGTAGTTTTCCCAAAGAAAGATCCATATCCGTACCCACAACCTGTAGACACGTTGACGCGGAGTTGTTAGATCATACATTTCTGCGTGTGGCCAAAGGCTCTCCGCTGGAGGTTATTCGCAGACCGAAAGCTGGCGCGGAGCCCGTGGGGGTCCGCATGTCTTGCCCGCCCAGTCGGATCCTCTGGCAGCGCGGACTCCCTGCGCCTCCCCGCAGTCCCGGGACCCCGCCGCCAGCGCGGCCGGGCCTGCAGTCCTCGGCGCCTGATCCCCGGTCCCGCTGTCCTACCTGGTGGCCGACCCCGAGCTGTGCGCCCAGGGCTCCGCAGTCTCTCCTCAGCTGCCTGGACCTGAGCGGGTCTGGAGACTAGAGAGAGAAAGGCTAGATCCGCAGCCCTGGTTTGCTCCGAACTTAATGTCTTTCCCCAGTCCATCTTTGAAAGAGAAGTGGTTCTACCACCTGGATGTGCGGATATAAATCCCCTTGCAAATAATAAATGGATTAATAATAACAAGGTATGAAGTTCTTTTTATAGAAAAAAAGGAGAGAATTGAAACTAAATGCGGCAGTTAGACAACCATTTTGATAAGAGGATAATTGAGGCGACACTGGTGTATAATTAGAGGATAATTTATGCTATATCCACTTTTATTCCACCTCCCAAAATAAACCCAGTCCATAATCATTACAGGCAAATTGTTCTGAATTTTATAGCAGCAATTTGAACAAAGTACTGCAGTTAATCATGGGAGATTTTTGTGTATTCCTGATTAGAACTCTAATTGCCTCCTTCCAGAAAGTAAAAATAACTGTAAAACGACTCTATTTTTATCATTAACAATGTTGACAATAAAATAAAATCAATTGGAATTGTAATCGAGAGACAAATTTAGGACGAAGGCACTTTTACTTGGGTAGTTTATATTGTAATCAAGATTTGCCAAACCACTAACCGCATGTATCATTTGCATATATTTGAAAGCATTACAGTAGCTTCTGTTTTCAATAGGAAAAAATGCATTACTGTCATTCCTCCAATGATTCACTTTCAGAACAGGCTGCTGCGGTGTGTGTGTGGGGGGGTATTTCTCACCCTTTTTGTTCAATATATAGGAAATACGGCCTGAAACGGCAGGAACCTCGCCAGAATAGGGTCTGATTTTTCTTTTTCTTCACCCCCCCCTCTCATGGGTGGGGCCCAGGTGTGAGGGTTCTTCTTCCCTCTGTGGTTTCAATAAAGTACATCTAGAAAAATCCACGGTGACAGAGCGCTCCCGTGGGACTGTAGTGGGACTTGGGGGGGCAGAGGTCAAGGGAGGGGGCCTTGCTTTAAATGCAGAGTGCACTGCTTCTGAGCACAAGCAGCCTGCTAGGGTGCAAGGGACTGAAGGAGAACAGCCCCCGGCCAGGCTGTTCCAGGGCTGCGGTATTGGGAACTGAGGCTCCGGGTTTGGGGGCGCGAGCTGCGGTGGGAGGCCTCGGCGGCATGCCGGGTGGAGGCACCTCCCTCCCCAGCGGCCCAGTGCGCGGACCGGCGCAGCCCCCGGCTACAGCTCAGCGCTGGGATTGGAGTTGCCGGAGGTAGGCGAAGAACTCTGCGAGCCGCGCACACACCAGTAGAAGCCGTGCGCCTGTGACGTCAGGGGGCGACTGACCAATGGAGAGGCGCTGCCCTTTGGAGACAAACCATTCGACTCGTGGCGTCTGCATCAAGTCTGAAAGCAGACGCACAACTTTCGCAGAATCCACCTTAAAATCTCTGCCTTAAACTGCACCAGCCCCCAAAATATCCAAGGGGGGAAGCGAAGGGGGGGAGAGCAGATTTCCCCCTCCCCCCTCTCCTCTCCCATCCCTCCCCCTACCTCCTCCCTTTGAGTTAAGGCCCCGCTCACTATATCTCTTTATATTAAATATATATATATATTAGAGAAGAGCGAGAGAGAAGGAGAACCACCTCCGCCCCCTCTTATTTTTAATTTTTTTTATTTTTTGCAAGGATCCCAAGAGCTAAGGTGGCTGCAGAGGGGAGAGCGGCGCGAGCCAAGTGGGGGGAGGGTGGAGGAAACCCAGGAGAAGGCTTTCTCCAGCCCCCAAAGTTTTGATGATGACCATGACTACGATGGCTGACGGCTTAGAAGGCCAGGACTCATCCAAATCCGCCTTCATGGAGTTCGGGCAACAACAGCAGCAGCAGCAGCAGCAGCAACAGCAGCAGCAGCAACAGCAGCAGCAGCAACAGCAGCAACAGCCGCCGCCGCCGCCGCCGCCGCAGCCGCACTCGCAGCAGAGCTCCCCGGCCATGGCAGGCGCGCACTACCCTCTGCACTGTCTGCACTCGGCGGCGGCGGCGGCGGCGGCGGCCGGCTCGCACCACCACCACCACCACCAGCACCACCACCACGGCTCGCCCTATGCGTCGGGCGGCGGCAACTCCTACAACCACCGCTCGCTCGCCGCCTACCCCTACATGAGCCACTCGCAGCACAGCCCTTACCTCCAGTCCTACCACAACAGCAGCGCGGCCGCCCAGACGCGAGGGGACGACACAGGTGAGAGGCCGCCAGGGCAGCTCGCTTCTCCCGCCTCCCGCCTCCCGCCTCCCGGCTGCCCCCCACCCCACCCGCCCGCTCCGCTCACTTCCTCAACGCCCGGGCCTCCGCCGGCCCCCTCCCCCAGGCGGCCCGGCGCGCCCCCGGCCAGGCCTCGTGCGCGCCCGCTCCCCTGGCGCCTGCCTGCCGGCCTCGCCCAGCCCTGCCCCTTCACGCCACCGCGGACCCTCGGCTTCCCCGCTGCGCTGCCCGCCTTGCTCCCCAGTCTCCCGCGCGCCGCTCCGGCCGCGCCTCTAGCTCCGCGCAGGCTTCGCTCAACGAATTGGCCCGCACTGCGCTCTCCAGACCGCTGGGTCTGTGCGCCCTTTGCCTCCCTCGTCCCTTCCGGGCTGTGACCCGCGTTTGGCAGCCCTGGGGACATTTCTGGGCTCGAACTGGGGAGAGTGTTTTGCTCCCCAATCCAATCTGAGCAGCCAATGGCCTACTTTGCGCCCGGTGCGCTTCGATGGCCCAGAGAGAAGGTGGCGTGGCCTCTGGCTCTGGTTAAGCTGGTGACAGTTGGGCTCTTCCCCGCGGGCTTTGAGGTATCCTCCAACCCCCACCCCTGACCGGGCCCCCTCCCTCTGGGTTTTCGATACAATGTTGGATGCTCCTTTGTTTGTGGAGGCGAAGCAGAAGGCCTCTGGCAGCATGGTTTTCAGCACCCGAGGGGGACAAAGTTGCCTTGTGAGGTTCAGCCTGCTAGAGAGCTGGTCTGAGCGGCTGGTGGTGTTTTGCTTGGGGTTTTGGTCCTTTTCAGCAGAATCATTTCGAACACGCCAAGAGGTCTTGATGCACCGGGCTAGGAGCTAGTGACATCAAGTCAACTGGCCGCATAAACACCAGGGTGGCACAAGCACAGCTTAAGGCACTGTAAAGCCAGAATGTGGGGTCCCGTTCCGCGGAGAGAGCAGCCGCCCCGCGGCGCCGCGCGCTCCAGAGAGCCGCGGGCGCCTCCTCCGCTGCCGCAGAGCGAAGCTGTTTGTCCGAGAGCCGAAGGGGCTCGCTCGGTCCAGCCACCGCTCATTGTTAGTGCCAAAGTCACGGTTCGGGCATAGCTTCCGCAACCGCTGAGAGCACCCGGGCACCGTGAACCCAGAGAGATCAGGATGGCATGGGGACGCTTCAAGGAAACCCTTATTAGCCTTTAGGGAGACCCGGCGCTGGCTAGGCCAAGCTCAGGGAGACTGCAGCAGTAGCCTCACGGGTGACCGCTCCTCTGTATCCTTTGCTTGCAGATCAACAAAAAACCACAGTGATTGAAAATGGGGAAATCAGATTCAATGGAAAAGGGAAAAAGATTCGGAAGCCTCGGACCATTTATTCCAGCCTGCAGCTCCAGGCTTTAAACCATCGCTTTCAGCAGACTCAGTACCTGGCCCTTCCCGAGAGAGCTGAACTGGCAGCTTCCTTAGGACTGACACAAACACAGGTAATTCCCGAGAAGCCCGAATATTCCTGAAATGCTGACCCCGCTTGCAGATCGGGCAGGGAGCACATCAGGAGGAATTCTTGGCCTAGTCAACCAAGGATGGAAGGAGATTAATGACAAATGCCTTTGCTCCAGTCACACACTTTCCCGGACAACACAGTTTGGAATAAATGACCTGGTATTGAATACTGGATTGGATTTGCACATCCTCCTAACCCTCGGCGACCCTACCTCAGTCTAGTGTCTTTTGGTGACCAAACTCATCATTTAATCGAGTCCTATTTTAGAACAGAACACCATGAAAGAGAAAGAGAAAAAGATGTTCAGGCCAGGAGGCAGAATAAGATCCATGCATATTTTTTTAAGGGTCCTTTTGTGGGCCCTGGGACTTAATAAGGATTTCAACTCATTGTTATAGAAAGAAAGAATTACGAAGCAAAATGGGGGTGGGTGGGTAGGCATAGGCTCCAATAGGATTTAGCAAGGGGACCAAGGTGCCAACTATTCATACTAGGATGGGTGAGGTAGGTTTTTCTGAAGATTGCCTTAAGCTGAGTGGTTAAATCATTCTGGGTGACTGGCTGGTACAGGCTGAGTTACCTTCCTGGAACACAGGACTTGGGAGCAATAGCAAAGTTGGAGATCAAAGAGAAATGCTCCCCAAATTATAGCAGGTGAAGCTTCAGTTAAGTACAGTTGCTGAAGTTCTGCTGTCCTACTAATTTGAAAGACATATGGGGCCTTTCAGACTTCACAAGAAGGGGCTTAGGCAGGTATATTAGGACCCTGGTCATAAAACCAGGCTGCAATCACCTGTGGTTTTTGTCCTGTCTATTAACTTAGCTGCATGGGGTGGTAGGCCTCATGTGAGGTGGGTGATCTTCAGGTTTTCTGAGACTCTTGCTGGGGAATGATTGTGTGGTGCCTTAGGACAACTGCTCCTAAGCTCTTCTTTTCAATTCTGCCTGCTGTCTCTCGCCATATTGCCACTGGAAATATTTGAGGCTTGATATGAAGGGATTCCTGCTACTCAGTAACTTGTATTCCTCTTGGAAAAACAGATTCCTGTGGCTAAGGAATTTTAAAGGTAAAGGAAGCTGCACCATAGAATTTTCTTCTCCAAATTAAGTAGAGTAGACCTGGTATGTTAGTTTAGATAGTTCCATCCCAGATTCCTGATTTCCATTTAATTTTCAGGAGACCTTTGTCTTTGAGTGACTGCACTAACAATCATGTGATGCTTGTTGACCACAATTTGACTAAGCAACATACAAAGTAGGGAATGAGAGTGGTACAATCCCTAATGTCTGCAGGATTATAGGGCTATATTTATGTGGAGAAAGATGCCCCATGCACAGTCTATGGCATATGCAACATATGCATAGGGATATTCAAGGCATTTGGTTATAAGTGTACAGGCTTTAATCTGTCCGTAGTCATTTGCTCACTATACATTCATAGAGATGCCAGGTTTGGGGGTTGGTAAATATTTTTTAAAAGCAGACTATCAGAGGGAGTGCGTTCAGTTGACTGTGATCCGAAAAGCTCTCAGTTTAAAAATCCTTCTTTAGACTTTGAGTCAGCTATCTCATTCACCTTTATTCTTATTTATGCTGTTGTTTTAAACCTGGGTTTGCATCCAACTGAAGGGTTACAATGACTTTAGGTATCCAGACCAGTCACCTAGTAAATGGGGATGGGGAGGAGGAGACTAGTAAGAGGTGGAGGAAGGCAGGGACTTGAGGGCATGGCGTTTGCATAGATTTTATTATTATTATTATTATTATTATTATTATTATTATTATTTTAAATAATTGCTTCCAAAGCCTCAATTCGAGGTACTGGATGGATGTTTTTTTCGGGCCTAATGATCGCTGCTGCGTTTCGTTCCAGGTGAAGATATGGTTTCAGAACAAACGCTCTAAGTTTAAGAAACTGCTGAAACAGGGCAGTAACCCGCATGAGAGCGACCCTCTCCCGGGCTCAGCGGCCCTGTCGCCGCGGTCGCCGGCGCTGCCTCCAGTGTGGGACGTTTCCGCCTCGGCCAAGGGCGTCAGTATGCCCCCAAACAGCTACATGCCAGGCTATTCGCATTGGTACTCCTCGCCACATCAGGACACGATGCAGAGACCACAGATGATGTGAGTTGTCCAAGGGAAATCGATACCCTAGGGAAACGTCCGAACAAGGCAAGGAGGATCCGGACCTGCTTGCAGCTGCCAAACCATGCCGAAGGAGCAGGCTCGGGAGAACTCTTGTGTGATGAGACCGTCTGGGGCACTCTCTCTCTCCCTTTCCCTCCTTCTCTCTCTGTCCTCTCTCTCTCTCTGTCTTTCTCTCTCTCTCTCTCTCTCTCTCTCTCTCTCTCTCTCTCTCTCTCTGTCTCTCTCTCTCTCTCTCTCTCTCTCTCTCTCTCTCTCTTTCTCTCTCTCTCTCTCTCTCTCTCTCTCTCTCCCCCCCCCTTTCTTTTCCTCCCTTCTTTGTCCTTTCCCACCTTACTTTTCTTTTTCTCCTTTTCTTTCCTCATCTGCCTTTTCCCTTGAGCAACCTCGGTAATTGATACTCATCTTATGGAGAGAGAGGGAGGAAGGGAGGGAGGGAGCAGGGAGGGAGGAAGAGGCTGGTTACTATGCCAGCGTTCCTGAAACCCCTCACTATAAGGATATTTTCCCCTATCCTTGGGATCCAGGCTCTGAGCCTCTTCTTCTCTTTGGGAGTATCCATCAAAACAACTTTTTTTACAGACATTTTCCTCACACCAGAAGAATCTGCGCAAACATGGCAGCGTTTTTACTTGTTTAATGAGCTTAAGACATTACATGATGAAAGAGAAGCATTTCAGACTCCTGCGTTTTTATTTACCAATGCCAGACTGACAAGAAGAAGAAAAGAAGAAGCAGAAGAAGAAGAGAGAAGAGAAGAGAAGGAAAGAAAGACCCTCACATAACCGCCATTCTCTAAAGAAAAAGGAAAAATCGGCTGTAAGATTAGAACGTTGCCATAAAGGGAACGCTGCATGTTTTATCAAAATGCAATGAGCAAGAATGATGATTTCAAAACAAAACCAAACCACTCTTTCCCCATCCCATCCCCAAACCCTGACCTGGAATCAGGAAAGACAGAGGAAACAACCAAAATCATGGATCTATTGCTTTGATACCTTTACTAGGTGAATTGGTGGCATTCACTAAGCTAATAGGGACGTTTATATCAAGAAACATTTCTGTATATATTGTTGAATTTTAGTTGTATATATACTTTGTATGTTTTTGTCTTCTTTCATATATGGAGTAAAAGCCACAAAACGCTGGGAGTGTCCTGTATATTTCTCTCTGTGTCTCTACCTTATCTCCCCTCTTCCCTCCCAGTATATTTTCTATCATTCTTAAAATAATTCCCATTTCCTAATATGGGAAGCCCTATATATAAACATCAAGTGCCTGCGAAGATGTCACTTTGCTGTACTAGCCTTTGTCTTAAGTACTTTAACATTAATCATGGATGTTTTCTCAACTTCCTTTATAATATTTTTATTGTAATTTCCGCACATTTATCTACTTTTGTAAAAAAAAATTAGAATGATCTATCCACTGACAACCTCTAGACATCCAATAGTTTCCAATGCTGAAACTGAGTGTTCTTTTTTTTTCCTCAGCCAAAGTAATACAGCTGTATTTGTATTTGTTTGGAAGCAGTTTTGAACCAAAAAAGAGGAAAGAATAAGAGAAAAAAAAACAGAAAGTAAATGCACAATTGTGACTACTTAATGTTTACAACCCTGCAAGCTAGGTAGGTAGGAAAATGCATGCTCCTAGATGAAATACATCCTCCGATCTTGTGGAAAGCATTGAAATAATGGAAATGAAAAGTCCTTTCGTCATACAAGCAGGAAGCCCCATACTGTGAGAATTAATGGCTACAGACCTGGGCATCCTTCAAATTATGAACCTTGAAACCACTGAGCCATTTATCAGAAGTTAATAGAGATACTCAGAGTGCTCCATATAATGACAGCGACATACAGTCGTGCAAAAGGACAGTCACTATAATTAGACACAAAGCAAAGACTACTTACCAATATACCCGTTCCTTTTTTTGTTGAGCAACTTCCACGCTCAGTCAGTCTTCAGAATGGTTTAAAACCGATCAGTCTTGTCATTTTCTAGCATTCGCATTGTTACATTAGGAAAAATGTTTTCTTTTCTTTTTTCCCCCTTCCTACTGTGAAACTTTGGGTTCGTAGCTCCCCAGGATCAATTCTGAACAAAGCCTCCAGCTGCAGTGCCATCCAATTTGAAGCAGACATTGGGGACAATTTAAGGTTTTTATCCACAAGAAGGTTTTTTTCCATTCTCTTAAATGCAGCCATAATTAGAGTAATTTTTCATGTAGCCCGCTGATTACAGCGTTTTTACCGTCAAAGATAATTACCTGTAATTTTCTTCCACTTTTAATACTAAAAAGCCATCTTTATTTAGATTCAGGAACAGGAAAGGCGAAACAAAAGAGGGAAATTATTCTGTTATTCATACACAAATTGCAGAGATGTAGGACCTAAAATTGAAAATTAACCAAAATTATAATGCTGAAAAGAATGGAAGAGGCTGCAGAAGTACAGCTGGTAGTGGGGCTTTGCTGAATTATTCAAATTACGTTAGAGAGAAAGCTACCATATATCGAAACCAACACTAATTTTTCTTTTTTTAAAAAAAAATCCACCAGACACATGCCAAACCACTGTGAGTGCATGGAATTCTGAAACCCAGCAAATGCATTTTAACACATTGGAGGTGTTGTCAGGGCGCGCCTGTATCAATCTATCTCTTAATATGAATTTAATTAAACAAGAAATTCTGCCAAGGGGTCCTCCCCAGAACTCTCCTTGGAACTGGGCTTCCTCTGGGTTCTCTGAACCTCAAGGGTTAATATTTTCCGCTCTTTAGAATGTATTGACCCCATAGTAAACTGATTCCCCGAGAGGGGTTGGGAGGAGGGGCGTGGGCCAAAAGCATCGCCCAGTCGTGATGACTACTACGCCTCCCCACGTTCGCACTTCCCCCGAGTTCGAGTTCTAGAGCCTGATTCTGACCATATTTCCCAAGTAGAAAAAGAAAAAGAGAACAATAGCTGCGGGCGGTGTGGGTGAAGGGGAAAATTTCTTTCCGGCGCCAATAAGCATCTCATTATCTTTGGACACAATTTAGTCCAAAGGTACGCGCTGCGGGAGAAAGGCCTTTCTACACTGGGGTGAGGGAGCCCAAGACTTCTCAGTCTCCTGCACTTAACATCTCTAGCTGCTTCCAGGGTCAGGAAACAGCGTCATCTATAGATAGAATAGCACCTCTTCCTGCGAGAGTCTTCCTCGGTGAGTTCCTAAATCAGACTGGTTCCTGGACTCCATAGTTCGGTTCTGCCTCTCAGCCAATCCTGCCCCTCAACCCCGAGGTCGCAGCATTTGGGCCCCTCAGGCAATAGCTTACAAGGGGCATCCCGCCTTTCACTCCCCACCCTCCCAGCTTGAGGCAAAGGCCCAGCAAAGCAGCCCTGAAGGGTTTCAGAGGCGAGTTATTCCTGAAACTTTCTCCCAAGTGGAGGGAGGTGTCGAAAGGGCTGTCCAGTCGAGAGATTCAGAGTACACCTGCAGTTGCAAATGTCCGCATACTTGTGATAGCAAAGGAGCACTGTCTCCAGCTCCGTCTGCTCTCTCAACGCCCCCAAATTTAAAATAATCGCGACATGTAAAGACCCCAATGGATTCTCCTAGGACTAGCTTTGAGTAACAATTTTCAAAGTTATTTTAGCTTGGAATCTCCAGCCCTCTCCCTCCACACTTCATAGAAACCTGGTCCTTTCTACAGTCTCCAGTCACAAGCTGCACCAGATATACCAACAGCACAGAAAGCAAAAAAGACAAATCGAGTTCCTAAGGATCCCCCTCTCACCCGAATCCTTTTACTCACCAGAACGACAACCCTTTTACTGTTAGAGGGTGATAAAAGGTCAGAATTGAAACATCTGTAAAGCAAAGTTGCAGTCCATAATGAATTACAACAGCAATACATATAGCTTGGAAAGTGTGAGAAGAGAAATATGAACTGTGCCTTAAAGTATGCAAGAAATAAAAACTTACCCCCAGTGAATATCTCTTAAGCAATGATCAGGGTCTAGAAATCTATACTGAACAGAAGCAGAGGAGAATATTTTTCTGAGTCTCAGGGCAGAAGCTCTTTCTCTATATTCTTGGTTGAGTGAGCACATCCAGGTGTGAAATTGTTTGCACACCCCAGCACCTCTTATATTGCCAGCAAAATTAGCTGTTATTACTGTCACTGTTTAGTGATGGTTAGCGTGATACAAAAAAAAAAAAAACTGCTGTAATCAAGACCTGGCGCATCTTTGCAAATTACAGATAATTGTAAACGTCCAGATTATGATAATAGCATCCTAATCCAGCCTGCAATATAATTATTACAGAGTGTTACATCTGAAACTGTCCAGTAGGGCTAATTCAGCCATTATTTAGACCCTATTTTTGCACTGCAAATGGGTTGCTGAGTTGAAAATGTACGATTGTAATTTCACAGGGCACTCAATGAGTAATGGTATAGGAAGAGGAAAATACAAAAGTGAAATGTGAACAGTAGCGATCAAATCAAACCCTGAAGGACAAAAGACTGTTTGATTCATATGGAAAAAGAAGAGCGGGAATTAAGAAAATAGCAAATCAGTGGTCTGAAGCATTACGTGTCCAAATCTTCAATATGTGTAGGGCTGATGTGTTTGCAAGGGCTGCTGCATCTGCTGTTGCCTGGAGTCTGAAATAATGTTTTTCTTTAAAAAAAAAAAATCTTTTTTTTCCTCTCCTAAAACACTTCCTTGCTTTAAATAAGTGCCCCTCCCCCAAGCAAAGAACACTTGTCAGTTTCACATTGTTTCCACCAAAGCAGCCTCAGAGCGTTCCTGTCACTTGTTTATGACCATTTTCTTAAATGAATTTGCAATCTCTCTTGTCGTTAGAGTAAAATGCCCTGGGTGCATGTAAGTGTTCCTGCACTCCATCTCCATTCTCTTTCACAGGGAACAAGTCATTGAGAGTCCTAAAGGATATTAGCAGAAAATATATTAATTGCTGCTAATTAAATAAAGCACTGGGAAGCTGTCTCCTCCACTCCGCTTGGCTGGCCATTGGCTTTAATCCTATCATTATCTTTTATTAATTAATGTCCCCATATAAACCAGTCCAGCTGCTTCTTTTGCTGCAAGTCACTGGTGTGCATCTTTCTGAATTCCAGAAAGTCCAATGTTTTTGGTAAATGACTGTCCTTGATCCCAGATATGGTTGTAAAAGGCCAAGGTCAGTCTCCTTACAATATGGAAGGGAGTTGGAGGGAGTTGGAGAGTTAGAGCAAGAAAGGCTGCTGGGTCACTGTGCTGGTCCAGAGTGAAAGTGAACCCCAGGCTCCAGCTCTGCCTCCAGGAGGGTGAAACGCCTGCCTGCCCTGGCTGAGACTTCTGGAGTCTAGTTCTGGTTCCTGGTGGGGATATCCTGGTCAGGGATACCTAAAGCCCTGATATCCCCAGGAGCTCAATTTTCCCACCAGGAGCACAGAGAATTTCCTGAGCATATTTTCTAGCCTCTGGGATAGTGTGTGATGATTCTTCCTTCTCCCACCACCTCCCAGACCCAGGAGTTGCCTAGACAGGGCCACCCCACAGAGTGGGAAGCAGGCTTCCTAGCTCCTGTGAATTTAAGGGCAATAATGAAATGTTTCTGTTTAGTGACCCCTGTTTATAGATGAAAGTTGAGTCCATATCCTGCCTCTTCCCTTGCCACTATACTTCCACCTTGCAAATGGCAGAAATAGTCCTTGGATGACAATAAGCTTCCCTTGGCAGATTTCTGTCGTCTTGCCTTTGCAAGAAAAAAAAAATGCTTTAAAATAAATCATAGCTTGTGAACTGTTTATCACCCTCCACCTCCACCCACTTAAAAAAATACACTAAGCTGTGTATAGTGATTTGACAGAGAATCACTACTGAAACTTGTGTGTGTGTATGTATGTGTGTGTGTGTGTGTGTGTGTGTGTGTGTGTAGAATGATGTTATGAAGCCATTTTTTTCCCTTCCTGTGGCGAAAGGTCGTAATGTGTGGTATTTCACGGTTTTATATAAATCTTGGTTTAGGATGTGGAACAGACTCAATAATACATGCGCTTTTGGCAAAGAGACTCCTTCGGATCCCCATAAATCAGAAGTAATACGAAGTCCTAGCGAACAAAAGAGCAGAAACATTTAATTGCTGCAAAACAGGACTCTCGTCTCCTTTAAAGAGAGATTCATGCAAATTCCCCAGGTTCCTATCTTCACGGTTAGAGCTCGACCTATAAAACAGGTTATTACATTACATGCGGCAACCCTGGGTGCTTGAAAGGGAAGGCTCTCTCCCCACCCCCTCCCGCCTCTCCGCAGTAGATACTTTGTATACTTTCTGCCTTGTGCCACAGGGAAACCTAAAGCTTGTCACTTGCAGAAGAAAACGCGATGGGGCGGGGTGGGTGATGGGGACAGGGATGCGTAGAAAAATATTTGGCTAATCCCACATGCCCTACCGCTATTTGGACTGTTTTCGAGGCCGAGAGTTCGCTATGACTCTGAAAAAGTGCAGTGTGCAAGGACCACGGGCAACCTGGAAACGCGAGCGGAGGGCGGGAGCAAGCCACAGCGCCCCCTCCCCAAGCTCCCGGGAGGCGGGAGCCTCCACCCAGCGGCTGTGGGAGGGGATGCTTAAGGGTGGAGGAGAGGGGTGACCACAGGCGTATTCGCCGGCGTGGCGTGCTTCCCAGAGGTGCTGGAGGGCGTCTGCCCTTAGGGCGTGCCTCCGGGTAAGGCTGGAGAGCTCCGGGTTGGCAAGATCCCAGTAGCCAGTGGGAGGCGCGCGATCCGAGGGGTTGCGGAGATGAGACGGGGAGGGGGGTAGTAGTTGGGTAGCCCTAAAGGTCCCTCTCCTCAAATAAAAGGAAGCGCTGAGGAGGGGGGCAGGGGGCAGTGTCCCAGGAGGCATCCCTTGCGCTTCGGGCTGGGGAGCTCAGGATACCGAGTGGTGTCACGGCCGGAGTAAGCTGTAGGGCGCGCCGGGAGGAGGCGAGCACGGCCTGCCCTTGGCGCGCTGTGGGAGACTCCCAGGACTGCGTGGCCTGGACGCCGCGAGCCGTGGGGCGTCCGGTGGGATCAAAGGAGCCAAAGGAGGCCAGCCGGCGCGTCTGGGATTGTGGGATAAGGGGCGGGAGAGAGAGAATTGGCATGGGCGGGCAGATCCTGGCCTGGCCTGTGTCACCAGGAGAGGGTGTGTGCGTGTGTTGGTGTGCGGGTTAGCACGCTCCTGTCCGAGGCCAAGACCTGGGTGGATCCGAGTGTGGGTGGACAGGCTCCCGGGTGGGTGCCCCAACGGGAAGGAGAGAGAGAGCAAGATCAAGGGAAGCGAGGTCTGCGGGTTCCTCTGTGTGTGTCTCAGGCCCTGTGGCTCAGCACTGGAGCCGCCTGGCACCCACAGGAATGCGGCTTCTCTCGGCTGCCCAGGCCGCCCCCTGTTCCACAAGGAGGTGGCCGCCAGGAAAAAGGGGGGAAAAAGGGCAGAAATCCGCCTAGCCCAACACGAGCCTCAAACAAAGGCCAATTTATCTGATATTTTACTGTGTAGGGCCCAGGAGGCCAGCAGGGCACTGAGGAATCGCAGTGGTTCTGCCAGCATGTTCTGGGCCTCCTGGGCTTTGTAAGGAGGTCTAAAGATGGGATTGGAGTGTTGGGAGTATGGGGGGGTGGTGAAGAAGCCCACGGAAAAGAAAATGAACTCTTGGGGTGGCCTTGACATCTTGGGAGCACTAGACTGAGAGCTAGGCAAGTGGGGAGGGGAAGGGGCCGGCAGAGGTGAGGGAGAGTGGAGTTTGGCAGACCCGGAATATGCTGGGGAGTGGTACACGTTTATATTAGATATAGGAATAAACAATGGACAGAAAGAGGGAGGGCAAGGGAGAGGAACATCACACAGATATTTTTAGACTTTGCTGAGGATCTGTTATTTTTACATCCTTGGGCGCAGGACTGAAGGGAGTTAAATTCCCCCGGGAGAATCCCCATGGTGCCAGGGAAAACCCGCTGCAGACTGGTTTGCCAGAATATTTTTGTCCACAGCTCCCAGACCAAGTTAAAAAAAAAAAAACCGCGCGAGAGAAGAGGCCATTGCGAGTGGAAGAAGTGAGGTTAGCACAAGGGAAGGAATCCTGAAACCAAGTCTGCGAGCCGCGTTCTGCCTGTCCGTGTCGCAAGGCTTTAGTGTCCCTAACCACGAGCAGCTTCAAGGCTGGGGATGGAAGGGTGGTCATTAAAGAAGAGCTTCCCTCTTCTTTCTCGGGAAGAGTACGAACTCGCCCTTCCCTTAGCTTGACCGCGCCGGGGGATTCGGGGTGATAGCGAAGGGATCCCCTTTTCAAAGCCAGGAATGGAGGTGGGAAAATGACGGGAACGGCTGGAAAAATACCTGCCCTCTCTGTGTGCAGAAAGGGAGAGAGCATGTTCCAAGCACACTGTCAGGTAGCCAGTGGGTGCGCCCCCTCCAACTTTCCCAAACACGCACCTCGGGGAGGCTGGCGCAGAGGAAAACTGGTGCTCACAAACCTCGGGGCACAGAGTTTCTCCCAGCCGGATTCCCCAGATAGAAAACCCTGGCTTTCGGTGTAATGGAAACTCCCGAAATCCTTACAAGCAAAGAAAGAAAAGCAGGAAATAGATTCCTCCACTTCTTCCCCCCACCCTACTATTCTCTGACCGCACAGAAAACAAAATGGGGCTTCGGCTGGCTCCCCCCACCCACCTCCGCAGCGCGTAGCCACCCAGAACCTCTTCCGAGAAAGGAGGGCTGGAGGAGAATGAAGAGGGGGCTAAAGCTGCGGGAAGAGAAGCGGCCGCTGGGGCTTTAGGATTGGGGGAGAAGTGGGCCACAGCCCGGCCGCCGCTGTTGAGCCGCCCCGGGAGCAGGCAGGGTGCGCCTTAAGACTCGCCAAACCACTAATCCCCCTAAGGGCCAAGCCGTTCCAATCTGCCAGGCTAGAAAGTAAAGGGGAAGAGAAAGAAGGAATTGAGGAGATGGGGAGGTGAAGAAAGCAGAAGGAGAAAGAACACACAGGTAAATCCCCCTCCAGGCATACAGCGTGCCTTTTCAGGTCTATTCTTCCAACGCTGGAAGAACCTTCTCAGAAATCCTCAGATGACAGGATATACTTTTTTATGTTCTAATCTCCAACACCGCCCCCTCCCCAGAAGACTCTTTTGTCACATTTATTGCTGCCGACTTCCTAGCTGTAAAATATATCTCCTGCATCTTATAATTTCCAACATGCAATTTCCCACGGTATTCCAAGGAAACAGAGGCAGGCGGATTAAACAAGTCAAAAAGACGCCTACAATTGGGGCCTGGGCGCATTGCTCTGGACCTGGTCTGTAACACTGGTCACACTGTGGATGTTTATATGCAGGGGTGCGGCGGGAAGGACAGGACATAGACCTAGTTTGCCATAAGTCCTTCCTCTCAGCCCCAAAGAAGGCTTCACAAAGGAGAAATCCCAGTACACAGATTCAATTTCTCAGCGTTTGGAACCTGCTTTGCCACTGCTTTTTGTGAAAGTAAAGCAGAGTGAGCTGCTTCCTGAAAAAAACAGAGAGTGGTAAAGAAGTTGGAGAGAAACCATTTATATTTAGAATATTATCTCACACAAAATGAAATCAACACGGGGCCACAATGCTCACTCCTTTCCTCCACCTCACAATTCCCTCTTGGCAGACGGAATGCCTTCCCTCCTTGCCCCTGCGCTCCTTGGCCTACTGATTTAGTTAGGTCCATCATTGTTCTCAAGTCCTGTGATCCTCCGCTCTCTCTGAAAGACCTCAGGTACATTTATAATCATACACCAAGGAGTCCAAGTCACTACAATTTGCCATGTGCAAACATTTCAGATTTTTAAAAAATGTAATAGGAAGGGAAATTTCTTTTTCTTTTTCTTTTCTCATATCTGGAAGCTCCCTTTGAAGGGAGTGTAATTTGTCTAATTGCTCTGGCAATACACAGAGGCTGATGGGGGGAGCAGTTCTCCACCATAATTGCTTTGAGCTTAGAATTCAGAGTGGTTATTGAGGGATTTCTGCTCCTTTCTTACTTACACACAGGGTGGGAGGGCCCTATTTAGATTCCAGCATTACTTT
Source organism: Rhinolophus ferrumequinum (assembly GCF_004115265.2). Taxonomy (NCBI): domain Eukaryota; kingdom Metazoa; phylum Chordata; class Mammalia; order Chiroptera; family Rhinolophidae; genus Rhinolophus; species Rhinolophus ferrumequinum. The sequence continues at coordinate 30,102,232 of NC_046303.1, read as the reverse complement.
CTACCTGAAACAATCTGGGGTTAAACTTAAAATTATCTAAACGTTTTTGTGGTTAGGCAAAAAAAAAACCCCAAAAAACAAAAAGCAAAAACCCCACCTAAATATATATCACACGCAGTCTTATAAACAGGCCACATATGTACAGAGACATATAAAGCACAGCATCCAACATATACATATGTAGAATTCTGCATCCATGCAGCTCCAAATTTGTTTTCCTTTTTGCCTTATTGGATCTCTGCAGACCTGTCTTCCTTTAAATTGTCCTCATAGAACGTCACTAGCCCATTATAAGGGGGGGCAAAGGAGTATTTTTTAAGAAACATTTTGTTTTAATGGTCGAAATAATTTTATTTATCCAGAATATACAGTTTAATTCCTCTATCTACACTTATTTACATGGTTAAAACAACATTGAAAAAAGTCTTTTGAAAAGTTGAGGTCATAGATTTCAAGGCACCATTGATAGTGTCCACAGTTGCGCAAAAAAGTTCGTCTGTAAAAAAGGGGGGGACGAGGGTCCTTTGAAATGCAATAACTTACATGCAAAAAAAGCTTTACACATCAATCTTTTTTGTTTCCGTTTTCCAAACTTCCCATATAAATTCCTTTCTTTATGATTTTCTAAAACGGCAAAACACAGTAGTCCCAAAAAAAGAGAGCAAGAGAAAGCGGCCCGTCTAATAGAGTGTCCCGGAGGCCAGCGCCAGCGGGTGCTGTAAGGAGCCCGGCGGCGGCAGGTGGGAATTGATTGAGCTTGCTGCGCTCGGGTACCAGGAAGCCGAGTTCTCCAGGTAGCTGGATGCGGGGGACTGGTTGGAGGTCGGAGGGTGGGCATGAGGGTGGTGGCTGAGCGAGCGGGACGAGCCCTGGGGCTCCCACACCGCCGGAGACTGCGGCGAGTTACACGCCATGGGGTCGCTGGAGCTGGGGCTGTGCTCCGGGGGCATCTCCCCGTTTTTCATGATCTTCTTGATCTTGGATCTTTTGTTCTGAAACCAGATTTTCACCTGGGTGGGGGAACAAAGGTACACGTTATCGGGACACTCAGAGGCCACCCTCGCCTTCCCCAGGGCGGCAACTGGAGGCTTCTTGGACCGCCCTGGCGTCTCCCCGCAGTTCGAGGCCTATGGTCTAGGGGCTGGGCCCGAGGCGAAGCTCGGATCGCCGGCCCCACAGGGCGCCCAGGCAGAATCCGCGAGACTAGGCCGCGGCGAGGGCACAACCCGGAGGCTGTAGTCTTTTGTTTGGGCTGCGGGCAGGGAGAAGGCGCGCGTGTCCGCCGCGGCGTGCAAGCACAAGTAGGCCGGCGCAGCGCGCACGAACGCGGCGGCCAGAGGAAAACAATGGCCCGAGCGCGGCGCTTCAGGGCCGTGGAGCCGGCTCCGCGCGCACGAGTTCAGGGAGGTGAAGCAGCTATCTCCCAATGCCCCACCCGACTCCTTTCACTGTCGCCTCTTCTCCGAGAGACGTCAGAATCCGCCTGCACCTCTGGGCGGCGACTGGAACATTCTTTATTCTTCCATAGGGGTTACAGTGGAAGTGAAGGGAATGGGACCCTCCAGGCAAGATTTCTGCGTGCAACAGCGCCCCCCGCCTCGCGACCCTCAGGCCCTGCGGCCCAAAGCTCCGCAGCAGCAGGGAGTGACCCTTCAGCTTTTCCGGCCCGAGGCAAGTCCTCGACCTTCAGGCGGCCTGAGACCAACGCAGGCCGCCGGGCCCTGCCCTTCCCGAGAGGCTCTGCACTATGCAGAGCACCAGACCATTTCCCAAGGCTGCCAGAGAGCCCTAGAAATAACCCTTCCCTTGTTCCAATCTATAAAGTTGGTTTCTCGCCCCTGGAGGCCCGAAGCAGGGGACATCTTGGAATGAGCGACGTCTCCATCCCGTCCCCACCTTCATTTGGCGGCGACACTGACCTGAATCATGGGGGAAGGGCGCAAGGTGGGTGTCTTTCTGTCTCTGTCTGTCTGTGAGTTTCTCGCACATGCTATCCGATCGGCCCCAACCAGCGGGGACGGAACCGCGTGGCCCAGCCAGGCTTGCAGCCCAGGCGGGGCTCTTGCTGGTCCGTGGCAGCATTTACCTGTGTTTGCGTCAGTCCCAGCGAGGCAGCCAGCTCCGCGCGTTCCGGCAGGGCTAGGTACTGAGTCTTCTGAAACCTTCTCTGTAACGCAGCCAGCTGAAAGCTGGAATAAATAGTCCTGGGTTTACGAACTTTCTTTGGTTTGCCATTCACCATTCTCACCTCGGGCTCGGCCACTTCTTTCTCTAAATAACCAAAACAGACCGGGTTAGAGCTTGTCGGGGGACAATGGCCCTTTTGCAGAACTCTCAAATACAGCCCTTGAATTTCTTACCATGCAGTCTTCACGCTTGTTTCTCCATATCACCACCTTTGCTTCATGAGACCCAGAGACGTATGCCCCTCCCCCAAATCATGGAAAGGCCAGGTAGTCAGTCTCTGATTAATTCCCTGCTCTATTCATTCAGGTTTTCCAGGGCTTGTGCAAAGCGCGTTGGACAGCATAGATCCCTTTTTGGCGTCTGGGATTTCGCCCCTGTAGCGGTTTCTGCTTCACCCAGGCTTGTTTTTACACCCTCCCAGTGTTCACCCATGTTTCTGGGGGTGATCATGGCCAGCCCCTCCTCAGGCTTCAAGGGCTGTGACCCCCTTTCTATCAGCATCTGTTCGGGCGCCCGCAGAGGCCAGACGCATGGGCAGGGAAGACGCTGACCGAGGTCTCCAAAGTTCAAAGACCCATGAGCAAACTATGCTCCTTCAATCCAGCAGCAAGCGGTCCAGGCCGCCGCAGACAGAAGGCCGATTATGCAGCCCCCATAATCTGCCTGCAGATCTGTGAGGGCACAGATGTGTCTGGTTTCTTTTACAAATAGACCTAATAAGTTCTTGGCTAAAGGAAAAAAATCTTTCACTTATGCACGAAATACAGAGACACTGAAAGGAACGAAGACATCTCCGCCTTCTTTTAAAGTTTAACAAGCGTCACACATTGAAAAGAAATTAGTGGTGGGGTGTTTTCGTAGGAAAGGGGCGGCAGGTCAGGACGAATTTCTCAAAGTCCTGAGTATACACTGAGGTGGGGGGAGAAAGGCTTTCTGAACGCGAGTTTTACCAACGTGCCCTGGGGCCACAAGTCCCCTTTCCCACCTTATCAAAAGTGCCCATCTTTGGAAGAGGCGGAGAACCTCTACGTGGTGTGTGTGTGTGTGTGTGTGTGTGTGTGTGTGTGTGTGTGTGTGTGTGTGGCGCGAGCTCCTGGGAGAGGAAGGGTGGAGGATGAGGGCTGTGGTCTGGATTCTGCCAGAGTAGGGGATGCTAATATTAGCAAGATTATTAATGTGCTGGTGGGAAGAGATCAAACCTGACCAGCAAAACCTCTCCAAGGAGACCTCATGCCTTTCTCTTACCGCCCAAGCTCACTAACCCTCTTAAACTCTCCACCTAAGTTTCAAGGCGGTGGGGAAAAAAAAAGGAGGTGGGGAGGAGGAAGACAAATTTTAGGCACCTATGGAGAAAGAAAAAAAAAATCGCTCCAATAACGTGACCCCTCAGCAACCCTCCTCCACCTTTAAATGGCTTTTTGTTTTTGGAAATGCCTTGGATAAACCGCAAGCCTCTCGGCGCGCTCTTCCTCGGGCAAGCTACAGCTCTCCAGCCCCCCACCCCACCCCGCGCGCTCCGGGCACTGACACGACGCTGGCTACTGGCTACTCGCAGACTAATCCCCACAGAGCCTTTGAGGCATCCTTCCACTCCCACTCACACCAACCGAGCACGCTTACTAAAAATTCAACAACTAACCTCCCCTTTATTACGCAAACACCACTAGAGTTGCTTGATTCTTTCTTTTCTCCACCCCTACCCCCTTTCCAGCCTAGCTGGCTTCCGGACCAGGAAAGTTGGGAACCCAGAGACTGACTCCCCCGCTCCCAAGGTGCCAGGGGGGAGAGACGCTGATCCGAACCCCCGCAGGCTTCTTTTAAGAATCTCTAAAATGCTGGCCCAGGAACCTCTCCCGGTTGCAGTCCAGGCCCCCACTCCTTTATGCCGGGTGCGCCCCCACTTCAGTGGATGGCGGGACCCCACTCTTCTCCCCACCTCGCCCCTCCGGAGTTACGGCGGCTACTCCGGGATCTGCTTCCCCCACTCCACCCCCCGGACCAGCCCCCATGCCCCCGTACCTGGCTGGCTGGTGGCGGTCGGGACGCGATTGTAGGCGCCGCCACCGTACTGGTGGTAGGGGCTGGTGTAGCTGTAGTCGGCGTAAGCTTTGGCGGGGTAGCTGCCGGCGGAGCCGTTCACGCCGTGGTACTGGTACTGGTAGGGGTTGAGCGCTTTGCCATAGGAAGCCGAGGTAGGAGAGCAGTAGCCGTGCGGGGCTCCCCCGGTGGGGCTGTAGTAGTCGGAATCAGTGGCCGACGACTCTGGCAAAGTTGGCGATTCCTGAGACGGATGATGCATGGCTGCGGACGACTGGAATGGAGCTTGGAAGTCGCCGGATCGGATGCTGGGGACCCTTCTGTCAAACACTCCTGTCATCGCTCCCAGGCGGCGGCGGCTGTCTTTGCTGCTGTGGCGGCGGCTGCTGCCCGAGTTGGCTGTGAGGCTGCTCTGGTCTAAGCAGACATGGCTGTGGGAGCGAGGGAGGAGGAGGAAGAGGAGGAGGAGGAGAAAAGGAGGCGGCGGCGGCGGCGGCGGCGAGGAGGAGGCTGGGAGTGGTGGAGACTCTGTCTCCGGCAGGCTGACTGCTGGCTGAGGCGCAGCACAGCCTTGGTTAAATCCTTAATTGCGCGCTTACGCACAGCGGGGTGGATCGGGTTCCATTGGCCAGGGCCTCGGGAGCAGCAGCAACACCCTAACTCGTCCAACTAGTTTTAACACAACAAAGCATTGCTTAAAAAAAAAAAAAAAAAGAGGGAGAAAAAAATGGAGGGAGGGGGGATGTGTGTGCGCGTGTGTGCGGGTATTTGTGTTGTTGCTTGTTGGGGGAGGGGCGTCTCAGCAAATCTGTTTTCAGTGAATACTAAAGACATCGCAGAAGCCCCAACACCAGCTTTGTAATGTCTGGAGACAATGTGTTCCAATCAGCAGCCTCAGAAAGTGCACATGTTTTGGGGATGAGGTAGGCGACGGTCCTCCCTTGCTCCCCTCCTCTCCGCCCCCATGGGCTGCACCAGAGGGGAGTGTGGAATTGAACACTGATACTGAAATGGGGAATCAAGGATGTGGGACGACGGGGAGAAGGAACTGAGAACAATATTTGTAGTGGGGTGTTGGGAATCAAGTTGTAATTTACATGTGTTGAAAATTTGCAATTTGGGAAAAGACAGGTTTATAGTGAGCACCTCCTTTGCATTAGATGAAATTTCTCAGAAAAGGGCTACATAAGGATGCTCAAGAACACACACGGTCCATTCAGCGGTTAATGGTAGAGAGTTCCTGCAGCCCTAAATCCCTATGATGAATTGTAAAATATTACTGTCTTAAGCACAAATCACTTAATGATGCCCAAACTGCTGGTCCTCAAGAAGAGCGGGCAGCCCCACATTTTGTTCAATACCATTGTCTGTTTGGATATCATTGGACTAGAAGGTCTGTAACTCTGTGCTCAGTAGCCAAAGACTCCTGAAAAAGTAAATGGTGCACTTATGACCTGTCATTCCCACGGACCAAACGAGAACCTCAAGACCACTGGGAAGTAGACAGGGATAACAGCCCTTTTGAGAAGTTGGGTGAACCCCAGATTTACCCCTCTTAGCTCCATGGAAGTGGCACCCAAGCACCTGCCTTACCATTTCCCAGGTCCGGGTTTCTCTACCTTCTGTCCTTTCATTTCCTGCCTTGAATACATCTTAGCTCATATGCAAAGGGACAAAAGGCTTAGGAACCTAGGTACTTTGGGGCCAGAGTTTGCTTTTATGCGGTGTCACTCTTGCTCTAGTGGTGATCTAGCAGGGAGCTTAGAAATTTAACCTAAGTTAATCTACGGCTCCCCATTTGCATTCCCCTCAAATAGGCAACTCCTGGGGCTGGATCTTGATTTGGGCCCTCACAGCATGTTCCTCTAGAATGTCCATCCCTGAAAACCCTGTGCTCCACAGGACAGCCAGGGTGGGACGGTGTGGCTTCTCTACCTCCCTTTCCCCAACAGAAGAGGCAAGTGGCTACCTCAGTTGTGTCTAGTGTTAGTTTAGCCTTGCTTTGGCTGTGGAGCTACTCCAGCCCCAAATAGGTCCGCAGGGAGAGCTGGGGATCTGGAATTCAGAGCAGGATGCCATGCCAACTCCCGAACTCCAAAGTGGAGCAGTGACATGTGCACCAGCTCTCTGACTCTGCCGTCTGTACGAGGTAAAACCACACCTATTGTCGCACTGTCCCTTTGAGGGCACCTTCAGCACAGGCTCACACAGGGCAGGGGAGGCGTGTGTCACAGGGTCCCCACAAGCCCCTTCCCCACTCTGGCCGAGTCACCTGCGCTGGACTTCCCTGAGACAGACGCCAGGGGAAACAGAGCAGCTGCTGTTCGCCCACCCTCACCCCTAGCTGTCGATTTTGGCACTGCTGTTCACCTCTTAGATTTAGGCAGTGAAGAACTACAGAGCATCCGGGAAACACTGCCAGCCCCGTCGGACTTGCAGTTCTGGCCTCTGCTCTGAAGTTCTCGGAGCCCAGCGAGTCACCTTCGCATATCCTGCTATTTAATTACACGAATCACTTCCCCAAAGCATTGCCAGGGACGGTTCAAAGCGCCTCCGGGCAAAGGCCAGTGACGCTGGGAGCCGGGCGGCCTTCCACTGGTCCCCCCACCCCGACACTTTTTATTTATTATGGATTTAAAAGTTACTATGTGAAGAGAAATAAGGTCCATACGGTTATGCTACCTAGGGTGCACCTAGCAATGTCTTCAGACCTTGCTGAGAAGGCGGATCAACCAGGATGGGATTGGAAGTTGCAGAATTTGGGTGAAATTTAGAAGTTTGGGATCCGGTGGAAAACACAATGTTACAATGTTAAGTTAGTCTAGACCTTGCTAAATTTCACCTTTCCTTCCGTCAAAATAATTCTATCCCATATTTTATACAAGACAAAAAGGAGTGGGACGGGAGGGAAGGATTTAGTTAGCTTCTTTGTTTCAATTCCTAATTGACCCTCACGCCAGACTGGAGCCGCACGTGCAAAGGCCACACCGCTGCTGGGGGAGACCTCCAAATCTGGGTGTGTCTCTGAAAGTCCAGAGCCTGGACTTTTTTGACTTTGTTCTGCTTCTTTTCTAAGTTGACCCCACTTCCCCTTATCTTTTAGTAAAGGCAGCGGGAGGGAGTTCGAGCACTAAATTAAAAGGAGCCTGAGTCTGATTACATTATTACAGTCTTCTTTCATTTCACATCGTAGTCACTGTGGCTCGACCCTCGGCGGAATCCAGGCCTGGCCACCGCCGCTGACCCACACGCAGGGAGCACACGCGCTGGGTATCCCAGTTCTCAGAACAGCAACTTTTGCCGGTACTGTGGGTGGTTCGGACACCAAGGCCTGGAACTTTGTCTTAAGGCCAGCGGGCCAGACACTGTTCCCTCTTTCAAAACCCACCGAACGGCCCAGCCGTGGAGAAGGGGTCCCACGACTTCAAACTTATCCAGAAGTGTGCTCCCCACTGCGACACGTAGGAAAAATGTGAGTAATTTCATCTCCTAGTAGCCGAAATTTGCAAGGGGCGGGGGTGGAGTGGGGAGGTGGTGGGCGGTGGAGAAACGGACCCTAAAAATGCAAGTCTTTACCACGAGCGCCACCCAGTGTCCGCGGAGAACAGCGTGCAAATGGCAAACGTTTCCCAAGCCTGGAGTCCCTCACTGGTGGGACAACACCGGCTTGTCCTGGGGTTCGAGTCCACCGCTATATGGCTTTCCTTCTCTCTGCTTTCCAGCAGATCTTTCTCTCCACTCCCACGCCCTTTCCTTCCTTTCAGTTACTCCTACATATCCATTCTCTTCGTCCCCCCCTTCCACAGCATGACCTTTTTCTGGGTCTTGGCACAAAATCTGGCTTTGGGGGAGTAACTCGCTTTGTTGGACGTCCTCACTGGAGAGACTGGAGATAGTCTAGGGTGACCCTTGTTTCCTAGAGAGTAGTAAGGAAGCCGACCCTCCTCTGGAAAGGTGAGGTGACTGACAGGCTACGGGTGACTCACTACTCCTGTAACTGGAAAGACAGTGTCGCTCTGACTTTGCAGGGAGAGTGCCTTAGAAAGTGCTGGGGGGAGATAATTTCATAGTTGCAGCAACTCAGCTTTCTCCCACTGGCCCAATTTGGAAATCTGTTTACTTATAGATGTGCCAAAAGAACCTCCTTTCCTTTAGGTTTGAAGGTCAGACAGATCAGTATACCTGAAAATATTTAACTTATGAACTTAAGATCTTCTAAATATGGAAGCTACTATTTTATTTATTTAAAATATTGTACACATCAATTGGATGCACATAATTCAGGTGGATACAGGACCTTATAACATGATACTAGCATTATATTTGCAAACTTGATATATATGATGTTTCTTGCCTTTAGAATTTTTATCAGTGGACCACCCTTCTTTTAAAAGTCCTGTTTTTGGGCTGAGGTTTATTTTGCTTTTTTATTTCCAGTGCTTTAGCCGTTTCTTATTTGTCCAGTGAAAAAAAATGCTCTCAGAACAGTTCACTCTTATTATGTCCTTACTGATCACCATCCATCGAAGAGCATTTTTCATTCCAGAAATCTCAAACACAAAGCTGGTTACATAATACATTTTGTGGAGATAGATCTGAGTAATCATTTCATTTACAATGGAGCTTCCTTTTTCTTTGAGCTAGGGCACTAACACCATTTAATAATTTAAGGTAACAGCCTTGAAATATTCAATTTGGTGTTTGTCTAGAAGAGACATATTTCCATGAATTGGGATGAGATGAAAAAGAGAGAGGAGTGATGATTATCACAGTGGTGAAGGCTTTCAAATATATCACAAATTATTGGTCATTGGTTTTGGCTACTTAGCTGAATGGCTTCTGTATCTTCCAACAGAGCGCCAGGCACACTGGCTTGGAACTGACCTTCAGAGGGGGTCCATCTTCTGAGTGGGCAAAATGGTGTAATTCCCTACCTAGGTTTAAAGTTCATCCCATGCACTTGGGGCTGAACTAACTTAGGCCCAAGCCAAATACTTTGGAGCTCATATAAATTGACATTGAGCTCACCCAGGGAGGGAGGTAAGGGAAAGGATAAGTAGAAAGAACGATTTCTTCTATGCTGAAATTAATGACAAACCCTCTTGCCCTCAAGAGAAATGTGTTTGGAGTTAAAGAGTGTCTTCAACAAAGTAATCTCAAAGGATTCGCTAGCAGGCAATTATATAAATATTCTGAATAAATTAAAAATCCACAGAGGAGGAAACTATTTTCCACTTAATTCCAACCTAATAGGATTTTTCAGTTTATTTCCAAATGATAGTGCAGATTATAGACTTCTGCATGTTTTGTTTTCATAATTAAGACATTTAAATGAGTTTATTCATTTAACTTAAACATAACTGGCTAGGAAAAGGCCTTAAGTATCCACTCAAATCTATTCTCTATGAGACAAATTTAATATAACACAGCTGAAAACACTTCAAGTTCATCTAAGTAGGAAGTAAATGGGATTATATTATTATGTCTTTGCAAACTGAAATTGAGGCATATTCTTCACCCTAAACTTAGATTTCATCTTCTTGAAAGGAAGGTTTGGCTGTGATACTATTTACAAAATCTTTCTTCTTCTTAAAGATATGTAAATATTCCAATTAAAAAAAAAATAACCCTTGTGGAGTTAAAAGAACAGTAATGGGCAGACAGGAATTCAGAGCAATGATCCAACACTGGCAAGGAAATGGCAAGAATGAAGCTTAGTCAGCTTTAATAACATCCTCATTACAAGATCAATTTAGAATTTTAAAGTTCATTGATCCTAAGCCACTGAATTTTTATGATCTGACAACACTGTACGCAAAGATGTAAAAAACCACTTCTAAAGTCATATCATTCAGATTATTCAAACACGGTGAGTCGGGTAAAACTTGGCGCACAACATATATGCACGTAGGCAGTTAGTATAATTTTAGAGACATTTTTGCACTCTGCCTTAATTATATCATTTTTGTAGATTAAAACAAACAGCAAGAAAATATAAAACCCTTTCTACAGCTGTGTTTACTACCTTATACCTTTTATAAAGAAAAAGATTCTTAAACAGGCAACCGCAGCCTGAGATGAGAGGTTTTCCTGCTGTGTTACACAGCATAATCAGTGGAAAGCACAGTGCCCACCTGGACTTGCATCCCTCTGTGCTCCTGCAGAAGAAAATGAAGGCAACAGAAAGGAAAAGTCAATAGCTTTCCAAGTGAAGTGTAGCAGACACTACAATGGAGCTATTTTTTTTTTTTTTTTTTTTTTTTTAAGGAGGGTGCAACTCGCAGTGGTCCATACGGGGATGGAACCGGCAACCTTGGTGTTATTAGCACCACGCTGTAACTAACTGAGCTAACAGGCCACCCCAGAGCTACTTTTTTAAATTGTGGGAAGAAAAGATACATTACTTGCACCCAGAATCTTAGTACATGTCAACTCATATAGCTCCCAGGTAGTTAAGCCAAATATTGTTTTTGCAGCATGAAGTCTTCAGTTTTATTTCACTGTTGTATTATAGTACACTGTTGGTGTATTTAGAAAAGTATTATAAACATATTCATTCATACAATTTATTGCTGTATCCCAGTTTACAATTTTGGGTATTGACTGCATGTCCTCAGTGGTAGGGGAGCATTTTCACAGTGTTACCCCCAATTGATGTATGCATTTTGATTGGTTACTTAGGAAATCAAGGAACATTGGTTGCTGCTGCAACTTTTCATCAGACCTCACTTTTCAGGCAACATACTATGTGTCTACATGCACTATCGTTAATCTAAAATGGGGTTTGGGGTGGGGGTGGGTGAAATGGGTGAAGGGGATCAAAAGGTGCAAACCTCCAGTTAGAAAATAAATGAGTCATGGGAATGTAATGTACAGCATGGGGGTTATACTTAATAATACTGTATTGCATATTTGAAAGTTGCTAAGATAGTACATCTTAAAATTTTTATAACATGAAAAAAATTTTGTAAGTATGTATCATGATGGATATTAATTAACTAGATTTGTGATCATTTCACAATATATATCAATATCAAATCATTATGTTACACTCCTGAAACTAATATGATGTTACATCTCAGTAGAAAAATAAGAGGGGCTTTAAGGATATCTGAAATTTTTGAGGAATCCCTGGAACTATAGAGGGAAAAGATACTTCTTTTTATGAAACTCTGACTTCAGCTAGCCACAGAATATATACAGACATTGCATTAAATCCTCTCCTAGGGAAAAAAAGAAAGCGAAGGTGGAAATCAACAAATTAAATAAGTAACAGATAGAGGCGAGAGTAGCTGTATTCCTACATGGTAAAATTCAGAATATACTATGGATGCACCATTGTTTCCTATGCTTCTCCATTGCCTCCTTTGTTATTTGAGTCTCTCACTGCTTCAGGGGTGTACTGTTTTACAATTTTTTCACACTTGTTGTTTAAGAGTTTCAGACACTTTCAGGGTCATGTTATAGAGTAACCTTGCTGGGTCCCTGGTAGTTATTCTGCACAGTAAACTTGGAGAGGGTAAGGAGAATTTTTAGCACTAAGAAAAAGAGATGAACCAAAGCAATAATCTTTGCTACAGTGGTAATATTTTTCATACAATTATTCCGGAAGCCAGTCAATTATGTGTAAAACTGGGGAGAATAATATTTAGTCATTAACATCACCTGGTAATTTTCCCCTAACTTATAAGAACAATGGGAAAGATTAGAAGAGAAATATAAGAATGAAAAGCAAAAAGATAGAAACAACCAGGCATTAATAATCACCCTGCTTTCTCTGAATTAGAATAAGCATTGGGGTGGCATTTAGGAAAAAGCACTTGTCACCTAAGGATTGTCTTTGGGGAACACTTCCCAGAGAAGTTGGAATGAATGGAGTAGAAGGTGCTAATACCAGTTCTCTGCTTTGTGACTTTCTTTTACTAGGGCCATTAAAATCCAATGTGGCCCTAAGTATCACCGTTTAGGAAAAATGTTCTCTAAGTTTTTCTAATATGTTGTTGGGCTTCATTCCACTTCATAGTCTCACGGTGAACATTTGGCATGTCTTTTGCAAATTTTATAGACCTTTAAATGGTTTTTCCCAAAGGGGTTTCATATATAATTCACTTCTACTTTCACAGTAGCCTTGAGAAGTGGCTATGTCAGGCTCTTATGGGTGGTCTCCAACTTTTATATATTTGCCTTTCATTTAACTTGAACTTGCTCATATTCCGTATTGGCACTCCTATCCCATCCTTAATTGGTGGGTTTGAACCATGATGTGGTGGCACTGCCTGCCAGCCACTACTGTTGGCAGTAAAGCACCTAGCCTTTGAGGGCCAGTGTGAACAGTGCCAAGTGAGTGTCCCTTTCATCCCTCACTATGCGTAGGAAAATCCAGGTATGGAATTGCTGGCTTACGCGGGGCTGCCATCTCTGCCTGCCTTGTTGAATCCTTCTTTCCCTCCTACTACCATCCTTGCAATCCTCCTTCTCTCCGTGGGCATGGGAGGCTAAACATTGGGCTTGCCTAAGCTTCTGCCCTCGTCTCTGTAGGTTAGTGGGCACCCAAAAAAGAGAGATGCCTGGCTCAGCTGTCCCATGCCCATGCAAGACAAACTGCCACCTCCTCTGCCCTAGAGGTAGCAGTAGTAGGAGCTATGGTTAGGGACTTTGTATTTGTTTAGCTCTTTCGTAATGAGTATCCGCTTTTAAATACATTTATTTTGAATAAAAAGTACTCCTTGAATACCTATATGATACATTAATAAACTGAGGCCCAAAGAGTTGACTTTCATTATCCTAATACCTTGAATTTGCTTAGAGTTTCAAATTAAAAAAAAAGTTCCCAAAGCATTCTCAGATGTTTTAATATTTACCCTCACAATATTCTTGTGAGGTAACTGAGGCAATGAGAAACCTGGCTTCCTACCTTCCTATTTGACATATACTGCATAACACTGTACTGTTACCTAAGATTAGTCAAAATTTCCCATGGTTAAAATGCTATTTGTATGGATAGAAGGAGAACTGACTCTGGCTGGTGAGCGCACACAATGTGAAATAGAGATGATGTATTACAGAATTGTGCACTTGAAACCTATGTAATTTTACTAACCATTGTCACCCCAATAAATTTAATTTAAAAAAAAGCTATCTGTAGCACAGACACAAAAAGTTGGTTATAGACTGAAGCAAATTTGCTATTCTTTTAATATAAAAAATAACATTCATTAGTCATTTACTATGTGCTAATTGCTTTGTGTATATGATTTCATGTCATCTTTATAACAGCCGGTAAGGAGGTGCCATCCGTTATCCCATTAACATCGAGGAATGTGAGACAGAGAGGTTAAGAATCTTAATTATGCTCCCACGGCTTCTAAGGTTATTGCATGGGCAGTCTCCCAAACCGGCATCCTATACTCTGTGGAAAATAAAAGCAAAGAATTGTGGCTTTACATACCAGAATAACATTTTTGTTCCTCCTTTCCTTTTCTTTGTATTCTGAGATCTAAAGATACATGCAATAAATCTCTTAGTTGTAAGGATTTGTTTATACCAGGGGTGTAAAAACTGCGGCCGGCCCGCGGGCCAACTGCGGCCCGTGATCCATTGTTAATTGGCCCGCAGCAAATTCCAAAAATATATTTGGTTTATTTAAATAAACCAGGTGAGGCAATACGTACTTCACCTCGAGTGAGTGGCCCGGCTGTTTGTGTATTTTACCGCATATGGCCCTGGGTGAAAAACGTTGAAAAAAGTTTGGACACCCCAGGTTTATACCAACAATTTCCTTTCTCTTTAATGAATCTCACTTTTCTTTAGGATCCAATTGCTGGATATTAGCATTTACAACTTAGGAAATGGAATTGAGATATTACATATGATGTATAGCTGGAGGTTAGGGGACTCCTTAGTATTGGAGCCAGGAAAATTCAGGGGAAGTTGCTTGATTAGAAAGCTTAATTTCATAATTGATGTTAAATGTCAATGAGCAATTGGTCCCTAGAACTAACTAATGATAAACCCACATAAAACTGAGCCGGAGAGCCTGTTCCACCCTTTGCCTTCATTCTTTTCTTTTTTCCCCCCAGTTCTTCACATTCACACATGTATCTCACACATCTATCTGTAGACTATTCTGGCAAAATTTTCAGTCCCTTATCAAAGGTATGTGCAGAGTGACCATGTATTTTATCACTCAAACCAGGACACCTTTGGTGTCCTGAAAATGAAAAAGGGATGGTAATAATGATCCTAGGACAACAGGAGTAAGCTGGAATGGTCCTGGCCAAATCGTGATTTTATGATATATTTTTAACACTCCCCAAAGTCTTTCAGGAGGCCATTTTAGGAAGTTCTGTTCAGTAGCCTGGCATTATGGGAATTTGTGTGGTCGGCAGAGTGGAGATTTTCTAGATGTATTGGTGTTGAGCTACTTGGCCTGTACCCAAGAAGTTCAGCATGGTGAGGACCACCACCTGTGGTTGGGCAGGTTGTGCACTGCACAAAGGTGCCATGATGAAGGGAGAATGGGAGCTGAAATCCAGCCTGCAGCATCCTTGCCCAGCCAAGTGTCCAGGCAAGCGTGTGTCTGCCCTAAGAAAGGTGCATTGGTTTCTAACTCACACAAAGGCACCACATAGACAGGTGGAATCCCTGAGCACAACAAAGTTCAAGCTTTGGTCTAACTTTGCCTAAGTTTTGACTCTATATCCCTTATTTCAGTTTGATTATAACCTTTTTAATAGTCTTGGCTGAAATCGTGCCTCTATATTTTAAAAATCATTTAATCTGCATCCCCCACACAATAGAAAACTTCAGAGGACTGAAACCCGATGCTCCCAAATGCACAAAAGTCTACTGAAAGGTTTGTTTTCTTTTCAGCCTGGATCTCCCTAAGGCTTTTCAAAATCTGGTATATGGAGAGGATAAATACTTATGCCTCAACTGACCATGCATTAAAGGCTGTATTTCTTTTCTTCTGTGAGGTGTGCCATGTTTAACAAAGATATTGCTCTTACCGGCAAGGTTTCTTCAAAGAGTAAAACTTCAAGGACTATTACCTTTCACAAAACTTTTTAAAATGTGCTCCCTTCCCTTGCAAAGAAATGGCTATCAGGTGCAACTAATGGTGCACCATCGACCCAAAGAACAATGACTATTTCAAACACAAATTGCTGTTGAGACTCCTAGTCCTATTCTGAGCTTGAAGACATTCAGGTAGGGAATTAACAGAATTTTAATAAAAACTCTTTGGATAAAGAAAATTAGATGAGGAATGCCAGTTTGTCTTTTAAGTTGCCTGAACACATCTGTCATAACAGACATTGCCCCGGATTGTGGAACCTTTTCCTTGGAATATCTTTTAATGGTAGTAGAACTTACAATGCCATAATTTCCTTTCATTTTTGACAGTGTTATACTATCTTTATAGACTTACACTGACAGCATTTCATCTTGACATCATTAGATCATCTCACCTGACTTTTGCGTGGCGCACATCATCACATTACGATGATGGTGCTATACAATTATCAGTGAAATGAATAGGGTATTAACGTGATTACTGAAAAAAAAAAGTTAGCACATACAGATATAGCATTCTGCATTTGAAAGCATTTTATAGCATTAATTAGTCTGCCCAGTGCTAATGGGATCCAGGGAAACTTACTTTTTTTTTTTTACCAAGTAGGATAGTGAAAGTGTGACTTAGACAATATCACGAGACCAGGCAGTGGCTGAACTTTTCTTAACTTCTTTGACTCTTTGAAGCCTAAAAATAGTTGCATGTGAAGATTTATAGTAGCTAATCACTATCTTGAAAGGCCAGATATGTAAGAAAATTCCACTTCATTTAGGAATTCCACTTTTCCTAGTTTCCATTTACATAATTATCATGGCAATTAGTGAGAATCAATTCTTGTAGGTTTGGGGAATGTTGATTGATACATAATCTGGAATTATTTCAAGGTCCCATCTTAAAAAATAGAATTGATTTGATCTGAGGAGAATTACTTAATTTTTAATCACCAATCAGGAAATCCTGTGATCAAAGGATGATATAGAAACAACTTAGGACTATAGAAATCTTAACAATTGAAAAGCCTCGATATCTTCTCTATATTTTTAAATAAACTAGCTCATAAAGATGCCTTCTCAATGACATCCCAAATTTGGGGATTCTGTGTTGTCTGGGTAGGACAGAATGGGCTGATTGTCTTTTCCTAAATCCCATAATTCACTCTGATTTCCAGTTTTTAGGGAGGAAATAAATTGATTGTATGAATTGGTCAAAGTTCTTATAAACTTTCTGAGCCTCAGTTTCCTCACGTGCAAATATTGAAGCAAATATATGAAGCAAATATTGATTGTAAAGATTATCCTGATGGCAAAATGAGATGAGAGACGTAAATCTCTTGGCTCAGTGCTTGGGTGTAGAAGACACTCAATAAAGGGGAACGATTACTATAACTTGAGAGCTCTTGACTGGCCTGGGAACTAGGACAGAAACTTTGCTGGCTTGGGAGCGGAACTTCTCAGGGGACATTTCTTCACTCTTGGCCTTTCTTCTCTAGGTTTACACTGCCAGGATAGGGCAATATTCCAGAATCTCAGGGATTAATATTTTACTTGGACACTCTCTGCAATGATTCAGCAGTGAAAGGGAGCAGTGTCAGTGGATGGAGCCTGTAGATGGACCAAAACCAGTTTGTCTAACTTTGACTAATATTATTTTACCAAATCTTCCCCCACCCACCTGTAAAAGGAAGAAACCGAATGAGAAAAACACAAATTTTCTCTTGTATTGAATAAAGTTGTAAGTCCTAGAATTATGCGTATGTTCATATATATTGACTTATTTACAGCCATACCTATATTGTGACAAACTATGAATAGTGTTTTTAATCAAGTGAGCTTTTGATGTCAGATATATTGTATCTTTTATGTCTTACACACAACTTTCAGTCTTGCCTTATGCTTTTGAATTTACTCTTTCATTTTCACTCCCAGCCTCTCTACTTTCTTTTAGGCCCTGCCCATCTCCTCTGCTATTGTGATAACCTCCAACTGTTCTTCCTACTTTCAGTCTCTCCATATTTCACTCCATCAACCCTACCCCATTCTGCCTCACCAATGATAGCTATGCCCTGGAGATCGACCAAGTCTGAATTCCACATTGTGGCGTGAAAGCCTTCCAGAATTTGGCTCCAACCCCATCAATCCAGTCTATCTCCATCTCCTTGGGCTCCCCAAATAATCCCATTGCTTCAGTCAAGCTGAATTCTTTTTCATCTCAGCATCTTTTCCTCTTATGCCCCTGTGTTGGGGTTCCGTGTAGAAAGGAGAAGTGATCTTAGAGGTTTGAGGCATCAAGGGATTTGATACAGGCAATTGGGTGCTTACAAAGTATCAGGAAGGCTGGATGCAGAGTCCAGGCTGGGCCTCCAAGGACGACTCCTGGAGCACCAGGGAGGCTGCCACCAG
The DNA here is from genome assembly GCF_004115265.2 of Rhinolophus ferrumequinum. Classification (NCBI taxonomy): domain Eukaryota; kingdom Metazoa; phylum Chordata; class Mammalia; order Chiroptera; family Rhinolophidae; genus Rhinolophus; species Rhinolophus ferrumequinum. The sequence goes on along the minus strand of NC_046303.1, from coordinate 30,084,535 downwards.
ACAGATAATTCAGAAATACATTGCAGCAATCCAGGGATCAGAAGCTGCTGCCATCACTGCTGGTGCAATTAATTGCCTCTCAACCAAGGAACTGGAGAACAAAACCACTAGCATGTGATTGAGGGTGGAAAAAGCCACGAACGAATTTCCATATCCTGTAGCTAACAGTAAAGGGCCAAAGAGGTATGAAAATGGCCTTTCCTTCCCTTCTGCTTTCTACCTGAGCACAGTGCACGTCCCTGCAGCCAGAATCCTAGTTGCCAAGAAGTCTTGGTTTAGATGAAAGCAGCTAGAGAGAGGTGAATGGAAGTTGAGAGAAACAGTCCATGGTTTTAACATGAGTCCTGCTTACCTACCCTATACATATGATATACAATATATAATATATAGAGGGTGCCAAAAATACACATTTTAAGAAAGGAAAAAACTATTAAAATTATAATACTCAGTATATACAGATAACAAAAGATGAATACAAGTCATATGTATACAGTTTTTTGGCATCCCTGGTGTGTGTGTGTGTGCGTGAGCATGCGCACGCACACACACACACACACACACACACACACACACACACGGCATAACACCAGGGTCTGCCTTCTTCCTTCTCTTCCAAAATGTATCCATATCAAGGCTCAGTTCAAATGTCTCCTCCTCCAGGAAATAGCAAGCAATGTCAATGATACATCTTTATACTTCCTAATCATCTTTACCGCACATTGCAGAGATAAATATTCAGTTCATATAGCCACACCCTGCTTCCTTACACCCCTGACCATTATCCCCTTGAATAGCAAGATTAAAGCATGAGATTTACTCAGCCTGGAATTGGCATCACAATCCTTCTTATCATAGTATTTGAATCAGCCTCAGTCAACTGATAGACACTGATGATTTAGATGAACCCCGTTTGCTATCCCTGATGTCTCTGCTGCAGGCATATGGACAGCCTTTCATTATATTGGATTGTAATTCTATCTTGATTGTTCTCTAATTTCAAAGTACAAAGGTCTGCAGTAAGATCCCTGTGGATGTGTTGGGGAAAAAAATCTAGTCCCTGAGTCATAGACTTCTTATCTGGAAAGGGTTTTAAGAAATAACCTGGTATAGCTCTTTGTCTATAAGGAGGAAAGGTATCACATCTGGTCTTAAAAATGAGTAAACTGAAGCCCAGAGAAATTAAGTAAATTTCTAAGATTATATAGATAAGTTACATAGTTTATCTGGTAACAAAACATTGCACCTCAAGATGGAATTATAAATGAATCACTTCTCCTAATTTTTATACTTTTCATTATTGATAATTAATCATCATGTATAAAATATGACCTTAGTAACTGAAGTAGCACAATTATCTTACAGTTTTGTAGGATAGAAGTCTGGTATGGGTTTCACCGGACTAAAATGAAGGTGTCTGCAGACAACGTTCTTTTCAGGAGGCTCTCGGGGAGAATCCATTTCCTGCTTGTAGGGCTGGTTGTTGGTTGACCAGCAGCAGTTCCTTGTAGTTGTGGGGCTGAGGTTCAAGCTTTCTTGCTGGCTATCAGCTGAAAGCTGATCCCAACTTCTAGAGGCTGCTGTGTCCCTTAGCTTATTTCTTAGCTCCATCTGCTAAATCAGCAACAATGAATGAAGTCCTTCTCTTTTCACATTTCTCTGACCCACTCTTCTGCTTTAAAGGGCTCATGTGATTAGATTGGATTCACTCAGACAATCCAGGATAGTCTTCCCATCTCTGAGTTGTAACCATAGTCATAGCTGCAAAGTCCCTTTTGTCATGTGAGGTAACATATTTACAGGTTCCAGGTACTAAGACATGGACATCTCTGGGTGGCCATTATTCTGCCTGCCATACCTGGCTTCCATGGCATTACCCCATCCTGATCCAGTCTTCCCTCTTTACTTCCTGCTTACCTTCCTTCTTTCCTTTAATTCTTTCTTCTAAACACACTGTTGACCATCTACTACAATGGTAGGTACTTATATGTATTAGCGATACAAAGATGACAAAGGCACAGCTCCTGTCCTCATGTTACTATCCAGTGGTTCTTCTACTCTTCTGACTGTTGCTTTTTGAAAATCATCCATCTCTCTGACCTCACCACACATAGAGCCTGTCAGTGTCCTATTCCTTGGATATCTCATTTAGTGCTGAGCGTTTTGACATAGGAGCCTATTAATGCTCAGGAGCCTGGATTCTACTTCTCTCTTTCAAACCTCTCCCCTGAGTTCCAGTTACACATCTTCATGTGGACATTTCAGTTGATTTCATAAATCACTTCCACCTCCAGGCAGGATGGACTTCACGCTCATGCTTCTGATTTTCCTCTTTCTTCAATGAGTCCAAAATTTTCCCAGTCACATAGGTAGAAAACTTTGCAATTAACCTTAGTTACTCCTTCTTTCTTATTTTTTTTTGGGGGGGAGGAGATATTGAACTGATGTATTTTATCCCTGGAAATCCCTAATTCCTAGTGTTCTCATAGCTCTCATATCCAAGTCTGGCCAACTTATACATAGAGTTTTCTCTGTAGTGTAAGGAAGACTTACCTTCTGTCTGTGATGGGTAGGCTGTGAAATTTTGCCCCAGGGTAGAAGAGAGATATGACACAGGAGAGTTTAAATTGGGAGAAAGAGGAAAGCCCTTTTTAAAGGCTGAATAATATTCCATTATTTATATATATGTGTGTGTGTGTGTGTGTGTGTGTATATATATATATATATATATATATATATATATATATATACACATACATACTGCATTTTCTTTATTCATCTCTCAATGGACATTTAGGTTGTTTCCACATCTTGACTCCAAGTCATTTTTACCCCATTGCCATGATGTCATATGAACCTTGCTAACAATGAGATGGCCATCTTGGGGAGGAACAGGGAGAGAAAATCTGAAGGATTAAGCAGCTTTCAGAAAGAGACTGTGTTACTGTAAAGCGACTTTAAAACAGGAACACGAAGACATTGAAGTTGAAGTTTTCTTGACCCCAGATTTATACTTAGGGCAAGAGTCTCATGGGGAAGATAAGATTGGTCATAAAAAATGAAGAAACAGGATTTTTTTCTTGCACATATTATTTGCAAATTTGAAGCCTTGCTACATTTCTCCTGTGGAAAATAGCTTGCAAAAATGGCTCAAATTCTCCACCCTCTCTGTATCTTCTCCCTTTGAAATGTGAAGGGGCAGCTCCTTCCATCAGGAAGTAGAGTCTACTTTTTAAATCTGGGCTGAACTTGTGACTATCTTTGTCTAAAAGAACATGGTAGAAATCATGATGTGCCAGTTTCAAGCCTAGGCCTTAAGTAGCTTTTCACTGTTCTGCTTTCTCCTGGACCTCTTCTCTCACCATGAGAACAACTCTGACTAGCTTCCTGGAGAGGAAAACTGAATGTAGACTCAAATCACCTCAGATGATGCCATCCTAGACCAGCCAGCCCAAGCTGACATAACAGATGACTCATATCTGAGTCCAGCTGAGATCAGCCAATGCTTGCCCAGCTAAGCAGACTCTTCCATCCAACTCAAAAATTCACAAGAAATAATGTATGGTTATTTTTAAACCACAAAATTTGGGGATGGTTTGTTATGCAGCAGTAGCTAACTGTTACACCTATAGAAGAAATAATATGTTCTCCTGCCTCTTTCTGGCAACATGTCACAAGAACCACCTTATCTTCTTGCCTTTCAGCACTTTCCCTCTCTAACCCATCTTGTAAGTCTAAGCCAGATCAAAACTTTTGTGTGCTGCTTTTTTCCCCTTAAGTCCTGGGGATCAAAGTAACAGTGCTATTTGACACCAGGTGACTCCCTGGTTTTACTTCTAGGGACACAATTCCTTATCCTTGCTGCAACCCTTAGTACTTCTTGGCCTTTCTCAGTCACTGTGGTAGCTGCCACCCTGAAGCTGTTCTAGGAGCAGTTTCCCCAACTTGGGTCAGGCATGCAGGTTGCTGGTCGGGCAGGCTTTGTGTGCTCTACTCTGCATCACTCTCCTCCAATCCTGTCTCTGGAGGGGAGTTTCCTCACAGTCCTTATATCTACCTCTGGTTAGAGGGTATTTTCAGTGGCTACAGTTCAATCTGGAGTAATCTGGCCTCCTCATGGCTATAGCACTCTAAGGCACTGGAAAGGATGCCTGTCCTTTTAGTCTCTCAGTTTTAATGATCAAGAAAGATTGAATAAGAAGGAAGGGCTGGATACAATGGAATATTATTCAGCCTTAAAAAGGAATGAAATTGATACATGCTACAATATGGTTGCACCTTGAGGACATTATGCTAAGTGAAATAAGCCAGACACAAAAGGACACATATTGTATGATTCCACTTATATGAGGTATTTAAAAGAGTCAAATACATAGAGACAGAATGAGGAACAGTGGTTTGCAAGGGTTGGGAGAAGAGGGGGAGAGGCACTGATTATTTAGAGAGTTTTAACATGGGATGGTGAAAAAGTTCTGGACATGGATGCTTGTGATGGTTGCACAATAGTGTGAATATATATGATGCTGCTGAACTGTGCACTGAAAAATAGTTAAAACGGTAAATTTTGTCATATATATTTTATGAAATAAAGTATAAAATTAAGAAAAACACACGAAATATCACTTTACGTGCACTAAGATTGTTATCATAACAAAATTTTTAATGGAAAAAAAAACGAAGAAGGTCCCAGTGCAACCATCAAATTGGCCAAAACTTGGCACAGGTCTCTAAACTCTGTCCTTAATCCCTCAAGACTTTATTTTCCTTCTGGGCCTGCAAGTCTTACTCTATGTTCTGATGAGAGTCCTCAGTCCCAGAGCCACTTTCTTCTTTGGGTATTTTCCCATCTCTTCTCTATTGAGTCAAACCCCTCCGTCTTTTAGGGTCCAGTTCGAATCCCATTTGCTGTACGAAACCTTCCCTGATCACCACTATAATGTTTCTTGCCTTTGAGCTACCCTTGACCTTATTGTTTGCACAATTATTTAGCCCTTTTCACAAACTGTTTCACACTATTAAAAATGTTTTAAATACCATATTTCCCCCAAAATAAGACCTAGCCGGAAAATAAGGCCCAGCATGATTTTTCAGGATGACATCTCCTGAACATAAGCCCTAATGCGCCTTTTGGAGCAAAAATTAATATAAGACCTGGTCTCATTTTCGAGGAAACACGGTAGTTACATTTTCAGATGTTGCTATCCATATCAGCAAATACCCTGTGCTAGATTCAGTTTATCCAACTAATCTATACACACTTAAAAAAAAAAAGAACCAAATTTTGTATCTTTGGTTCTCTTATAATAGCTAATATAGAATGATGCATGTATTATTGTTTAATAATTGCTGGTTAGTCGTTTGATTCTGTGTTCTTCCTGCTAACATCTCGACAGAGCTTTTCTGAGGAAAATGCCTGAATCCAGTGTTTCTCAACCTGTTTTTCATCATCACACCCTCCTCCCCCCCGGAGCCTTTACAGACATCTTTTCCTAATATCCTTCTCTGCAATTTTAATACCACAGTAGTCAGTATTCCCATATGGAATATCTGTGTATCCATACCTAAAAAGAGTAAGATTTGTTTTCCTGCCCTCAAAAACCAATTTTCGCCCGCTAGGGGGCGATATCACTTCCACGGAGAATGTATATGTCTTAGCCCAAGAGGAGGTGGACTTTTAATGTTCCGCTTGCAGCAAGGCGGTGGGGAAGCTGTTTGGAGGGTCATTCAGGCATTTCAGGTTCCTCGAAGCAGAGCCCATTCTATTCAAGCCCCCGTCTGCTCAAAAAGCCCAGCTCCTTTTGGCCTCTGTGACTATTGCCTTGGTGCTAGTCTCCTGCATTTATAGGTGAGGATAGAGCATGAAAATATCATCTCTAAAATGTGCTGGTTTCACTACATCTCATAGCTGTTCAGTCACTAACTTATTCACTTATTTAATAAGTTATTATTACATAATAATAAGTTCTTAACGTATTCATTCTGCCAAATGCCTGGTTTTGGAGGGAAGTAAGCTGTTGTAGTTGACACAAGGAAATAGCCAGTGTTGCCTCTTCTCTTAAGGTGCATGGGCTGAGTCAGAGAGAAAGGATAGAGCACAGGACACAGGATGGAAGGCCGCTGCTAGCACCGACAGTGCCTTGTTTGACTTAAAGAGAGGAGCCTCATCCTTAGGTCCCTCAGCCCTGGCCAGCGCTCAGCCTGCTCACTCCTGAGCATCCGTCTGGGTGTCTTTATGGAAGGAAGCACGGGCACACCCTCAAACGGTAACACCTCAAAGGGTTAACCGATGTAAATATAGAAGTTAATACATTTAAAATGGATTTTAAACGCTATGAAACAGTTTATGAGACATGCTTTGTCTAGCCACAAGCTCCTTACCCCCTCTTACTGACCGTGCAGAGTTTGGATTTGGGAAAGCCAAGCCAAGCTCTTGATTTCACATCCCTTCTCTTTTCTTGGATGTGGTGTGTAGCTGGCACCGCGCCCACCCTGGAGTGTGGGAGCATCCGGAGAGAGAGCATTTCCAAAGAGAACTCCAGACAAGTCATCATGGAGAGCACGTATCTCCCGGGACGCATTGCCCAGAGTTTTAATTGCATTTTCCCCCTTTAATCTGGGCTTTCCATCTGAACTATTAAATTTTAGTTTAGATTAAGATATTCTACCAACTTCACTACAATAACAAATTGGTAATTTGCAGAGACATTTTAATATAACTAAACACAAAGTTCTGGGTTGTTTTTTTTTTCCAAGTTACCAGTGATCAAAAAGTTCTTGTTTCTTTAAGCTTAAACCTGGGATTTCCTCCAAATGTCTGATTTTCTATTGTTACCACATTTTGACCTCAAATGGAAATAACCACCTACATTACAAATATTATTGCATCATATAAATTAGGAAAAATTTGCATAGCTTCTGATAGAATAGAGGAACACTAGTAGTTTCTTTCGGTTGCTCTGAAGTAGCCTACAACAATTAACAAACTCCTGAAAGTATTACTAACACGATTCCTAATGGACAATATGTAAACTTCCTTTGTGGGTAAACATTTTGCCTTATAAAATATAGACCCCATAATGTCAGTTGGTACATATTTTACTTTATAAAATACAGATTCTACAATGTCAGTTTTTTCAGATTGTTCAAGATTTCTAGCTTATTGCTACAGAAGAATTGATGACGATAACTGACTGATTATGAGCTTAGTTTGAAATTTATAAATCTTTGATTTATGTATACCTAATGATAAACAGAATAATCCTGTTTTTCTTCAGTTTCAAAAGGTTTTTTAAAAAGTTACCCATATTGTTTCAAAGTCTCCTTTTATTTTGCCAATATAAATATTTTTTTATATCTCCATTTTTACTTACAAAAAGTGTGTTCATTCTTTGAAATTAAATTAATGTATTAAAAATCTGAGTATGAAAATCAACATAAGAACTCACCACAGTGTATGCCCAGTGTTTTAGAGAAGTTAGTTTCTGTAGGGCATTTACAATAGGGATTGATGTGTTTTCCACATCTTCTTGGGACATATGGAGAGAGAAACTTTTCTGGTCATTCAGTCCTATGTTGCATGGATGCTGGTCAAGGCATTTGTCAGTCTGAATCTGTCTCTTGTGAGTTAGGTTAGATGGAAAGAAAAGAAGTTTTCTTTGGAGGAAAGGAGGGGAAGGGAAAGAACATCTTCCTCTTGTTTACCACAGTGCTCTCAGAAAGCTGGCAATGCTTGCACACTGCTGGGCTGGCACATCATTTCTCAGACCTTGAAGATCTTTGCCCTCAGAATCTTCTGAATTTTCTACATTGCCCTGAACCTGGAATGTCTGGTGTACTGAAATCACAGTGGGAGATGTTTTAGAACATAGTGCGAGGTAAGTATCTGATTTTGTGCTCTTAGGAGTCCAGCTGAGGAAGTAACCAAGCAGTTCTCCAGAGATGCAAATGCCTGGAAAAAAAGATATTTTTCTCTACAAGGCACAGAGACCTGACTGCGTATGCCTTCCAAAGTTTCCGAAAAACAATCAGTTTTGGAAGCATCAAAAAACCCAAAAACAAACAAACAAACAAAAACAAAAAAACTCCCACAACCTCCCCCCAAAAAACCAATATTCTAATAAAAAAAAAATCTATGCCCACTGTCATGAATTTGAAGAACAATTGTGCATCTTTGTCTTTAATCACCTTAATTCAATGAAACAATAGTTTGCGATGCCCCCACCTCTAGCTTCTTTATGGAATTACAATCAGACATAGATACAGGAGCTGGAATCACATGTTTCTGTTACTCCCAAGAAAACAGGAGATGACAAAAAATCCAGATGTTTAAGATGGCAGGATTATGAAATCCTGGCTTTCACTTTAGTGTGTGTGGTTGGCTTCCCATCCCCTTAATTTAAATAGTATCTTTGAGGAGTAGAAAAAGACCCCAAGAATTTGGGTTAAATGTAATTCGGTTACCATAAGGGATGGTCATTAAATATTTAATAAGGTATTTTATGTAGTATCTATTTATAAAAAGTATTTACAGTACTACCGAAGAGCCTTTATTAGGTACACAAAATGTCCTGTTTGTTATATAATGCTCTGTTCAGAACGTAAGCTACAGCCTAAACATCTCCAGAATAATTGAAATATCCAAACTATCTTTGCGGGATCAGTAATGAGGACTGTATAAGCGCATGAGGAAGTATGCTTTCAGCTTCCAAATTGCCCACTGCATTAAATAAAAGCTACATTATTAAGCAGTGACACAGAGAACTCTGAGATTCTGCTGTAGCAACCGACCTGTGACACAGACAACCTACTTGAACCCTTCAAGTCAGGTATTAAGTGATTAACATTTTTAAAAATCATCTGAAAAAGAACTAACCCACGAAGTCAATATGGCTGGGGATACTGCTTCAGAAATGACAGCCCATCGCTGCACACAGCGCTGGGGGAATGGCCAGTGCTCAGGAAGGAAGTTGTATTAGAAATAGTAAGAATGCAACAATTGCGGCCAGCTTATTTTAGAAGTTATACCCTCAGATCGTCTGAATTTGCCTCTTGGGCAGAGATTTGATATAGGGGAGAGCTGGGTTGGAGAGCATTTTGTCAGTAAGTATTATGAATTTAAAAATGTTCTCTTGCATTGAAAACTCAGTTTATTTTAAGGCCACTGAATACTGTACTTCTAACTTGAGGTAGGCTAGCAACAGTGACATCTAGTGGTCACTCTCATTCCTCTCCTCTCCCGGCCTCTCTCCTCTCTTCACCCCCAGCCCCCTTTTTTTCTCTTTCCCAGAGAAAGAGTGTTATCAGAGACAAGCATTTAAAGTTGAATCTCTCTATTAATATCCACACTTAAATGGTCTTTCTGGGTCTCTAAGGTGTTTCAAATACATGTGTTGATGGATTAAGACTGAAATGTTTAACTCTGACTATTTCTTTGACTTGAATGAAAGTCACATCGCAGTATAGCAAAGGGAGAATAATTGGGCTTAAATATTTAAAAGGACAAGTTTGACAGCCCAAAGCGCTTGGTGATGGATAGAACGCTCACAGGTGCTCCCTTTGCTTTAGCTCTGCCTCTGCCCCCTTTGTCCCATCCACACAGAAGGCTGCCACCAGACTAATCTTCCCAAATAGTAACTCATCAATCCTTCAGTTGCTCCCAGTTGCCCAGCACTTTGAATTTATAGTGCCTGCCTGGCTTTCAAACTGCCTAGAAGAATAGTACACTTTACTTATTTCTCACAGTTCCTCAACTCAGTTCTCTATTCCTGTCAAGTGAGTTTCCTCGCTGTCCTCTGGACCCATCATTTTCATTTCTCCCTGTTGGCCTTTGTTTCTCCTCTTCTCTCTTCCTTTCTTCTCTGCTGCCTGTTTTTCAAGGTTCATTGTAAGCTCATCTCTTCTATGAAGGCATCTCTTCTTTATTTTTCAGTCTACAGGGATCTCTCCATTCTCTGAATTACAATTTTATTTATACTTAGTACCACACAGTGAAGCAGTAAACTGCTTTTCTAGTATTTCATGCTTCTTTGTCTTGTCTTATCTGCTAGAGTTCAAACCCTGCAGAAGTAAAAGGCAGTGTCTTAAATGTCTTTTGGTATTTTCCTTCTTTTTAATTGTTGGGGGAAAAGTGTACCAAATTACTTAATTTGAAGGAATAGTACCAATGAAAGAACTTAAGTAGATGTTTTGATACAACCTTAGTTTTTTAGTGGTGTCAAGATGTAAAACCTGGGCCGGCCCGGTGGCTCAGGCGGTTGGAGCTCCATGCTCCTAACACCAAAGGCTGCCCATTCGATTCCCAAATCGGCCAATGGGCTCTCAACCACAAGGTTGCCAGTTTGACTCCTTGACTCTCCCAAGGGATGGTGGGCTGCACCCCCTTGGGTGCAACGGCAACTGGACCTGGAGCTGAGCTGTGCCCTCCACCACTAAGATTGAAAGGGCAACAACTTGACTTGGAAAAAGTCCTGGAAGTACACACTGTTCTCCAATAAAGTCCTGTTCCCCATCCCCAATAAAAATCTTTTAAAAAAAAAGACATAAAACCTATCCTCTTCAAAATCACTCCTTAATATTTTCTCACATCTCAGTGGAAAAGCTCTATCTCCTTTTATCCAACCAGCTGTAGGACTATGGTTTTTGATAACTACTAGTATCATGTTAAGCTGTGATGCAAATCAATAAAACAAGCCTTAGATCAACTTGAGTTGTGAAAGTTTTCTCCCAGGAGATTCTCAAGGCAACATAAACATAAGTAAATTCTTTTACGAACATTCAATCCTACACAACAGAGCAGAATGTGGAAAGTGGAAATCTTTCTCAGTATTTGAAAAGCTATATTTATTTTCCTTTAGGAAGCTCATCTACTCTAAAAATGTTATCCTGTATCTCCAACTTAGGTTCTGTTCACTATTGTTTGATTATCTCACAGCGTTTCAAATACCGTGGTATACTATCGTGTGGACTAGTTAAAGAACACTGAGTGTCAAATGAAAATTCCTAATTTCTATGATTTTTTAAGTAAGGGGAACTTCCATACCAGAATTTGGATAAATAATATTTAAGATTCTATTACGTATTCACTAAGCATTGGCCAAGTTAATACTGTATTAGTTAAGATGCAACTGAAGGATTGAATTCTCTCCTGGGCACCACGTTTTGAAAGAGACAGACAAATTGGAGAGAGTTCAGAGGGGAAGAACAAAAATGATCAAAGGTTTGGAAAATCAGCCTTGTGAGGAAAGGTTAAGAGAATCAGGCCTGTTCTGCCTACAGAAGAGAGGGCTGAAAAGGGCCATAATAACTCTCCAAAATACATAAAAGGATGTTTTCAGGAGGAAAGGGACCAATTATCCTCATTAGTCAACAAGGACAGGACCAGGAGTAATGGGACTTAAGCTACAGCAAAGGAAGAAAAAAAGATTAAATATTATGAAAACCTTCATTTCAAGGCTAGGCCTAATGCTTTTTCTGAGTTAGGCATAAAGAAATCAGTCCTGCTGTGATGGTAGGAGGAATATTAGAAAATTACCAGAGAAACCCTTGACAACTCAAAAATTCTAAGGAAAGAAAAAAAGAGAATTTTGATGTTACCTTTAAAATTTACATAATGTCCAACACACCAGCCCAATAAGGGAGTTATTTTTACCAAAAGTCACACAAACACATATAGACACACACAAAGAGGCACAGAAACATAAGTCACAAAAGAAGAAAGACAATTTATTACCAATTGCTATACCATCTTGGCTCATTTTTTCACAGAATTAACACATAAAAAGAGGTGCTATCTTAAAATAATATACCCTCACTGCCCTTTGTTCCTGGGTTAAATATAATAATCACATTATGTGATCTTATGGCTGATAGTATAGATAAGAATGAATGCAATGATAATAGATTGAAAGAAAATATAATAGACCTGAAACTAATCAAAATTTGTATGTGATTTGTTTTTATTGTTTGCCATTTACCCAATGTGTTCTTAACCTCCTCCTTCACTGAGAAGGTAATGGTTCTCCAGCTTGAGTGTTTTACATACATTCTATTCCACTTAACATCCACATATACTTCCTTTCTGTACAACTCTAATTCTAAATTTCCATTTCTCTATTCCTTCCTCTCAACACGTATGTATAGTATCTGCTGTTTGACAGGAGCTAGGATAGTGCTTTTACCCAGTTTCAATCGATGACTCAATTGTTCATTCAACAGCTATTTACTGAATGCCTTCCATATCCTGGGAACTATGCTAAATACTCTGGTATAGCTGAGGACAGGACATATTTTGTCCCTGCCCTCATGGAGTGTACAATCTAGACATAAAGACAGACATATAATGGGTGGTGAGTGTTGAGAACGGGAAGTGAAGAGTGCTATGAGAGCACATAGAAGGAGAACCTGTTAGTCTAGGAAAAACTGCCTTCTAAAGAAGTAAGAAATACAAATAAAAGTTAGCAGGTAAATGTAGGGGGAAGAAAACAGGCAAATATTCTAGCTGGAGGGAATAGCGTATTCAAAATTAGAGAAAGGAGAGAGAGAGAGTAGTGGTGTTTATGAATTTATGTCTTTTGTGAAACTACCTTAACAGGCCTTTTTTAAAAAGTGGGTTTGGGCAGTAATTGCTTCTACACAATTTCTTACCAGTTGTAAGAGTTGCTCCTAGATATTTATCAACTTCCAAAACAGTGATATTTACCTCTCTGAAAAAGCTTCATATTTACATTCATCCCACAGGGTTATCTATTTGTCTTTTAAAAACTTTTTGTTATTGTACTATATCTGTAAATGTAGAGAGATTAGTACTATGAATTTATCACCTAGAATCAATGATTATCAACACATGTCTATGCACCCCACTCCCCCAAAGTCCCCCACCCATGTCATAATTGTTTTGAAGTAAATAAATAGCTTCCTTTTGGTGTGAAATAATATCTTGTGAGCTTGCTCTGGATTGGATATAAGAGCAGATTATTCTGCATAATATATCGTAGAAAAAATACTGAATTTCCTCTAGCAGCTAGGGAGAGAAGGTCTAAGGTGCCCTCTTAGGCCTGAAAGAGGGGAGAATTGGAAAAAGACGTATGCATCAAGGAGAAGTAGATACGCCAAAATATGGTGGAAAGAGGAGCCCAGGGAGAAAACTGTTACTGAGAAATTTCTGAGGGCTGGGATGCCTAAGAATATTTGGTTTACAAAATTCTATTTAATGTTATTTACTATTTGGGCTGACCTGTAATATGTCTCGTTTTCCTCAAATTCTAGTAAAAGTATGAATATCCGTAAACATTGTGTTTATGATTGGGAAATGAAGACAGTTAACAGTGCAGAAGCACTTGAAAAAGTGTGGAAAAGGAGGATGAGGTGATGAGTGTAGATCAAAAATAGCTAGAGCTAATTGTCCATTCATAGATGATTGGATAAATGTGTGGTACATATACGCATATGCAATGGAATATTAGTCAGTCATAAAAAAGAATGAAATATTACTATTTGCGGCAACATGGATGTTTATTATGCTAAGTGAAATAAGTCAGACAGAGAAAGACAAATACCATATGATTTCACTTACATGTGGAATCTAAAAAACCAAAATAAATGAACAAACAAAACAGGAATAAACTCATAAATACAGAGAACAAATTGCTGGTCGCCAAAGGGGGCATTTGAGGGATGAGTTAAAAAGGTGAAAGGGATTAAGAAGTAAAAATCACCTGTTATTAAAATAATCATGGGGATGTAAAGTACAGCATAGGAAATATAGTCAATAACATTGTAATAACTATATGTAGTGTCAGGTGGGTACTAGACTTATTGGGGTGATCCCTTCATAAGTTATATAAATATCGAATCATTATGTTGTACACCTGAAACTAATATAATATTGTATGCCAACTGGAATTGAAAAATTAAATTAAAAAAATACAGCTGGAGCAGCTATTTGGACCAAAGGGATGACGATAGGGGCTCTAAGGAATCCTAGAACATTTTGGGATGGGTGCTAGATACTGTAGAAACTGGGTAGAAATTTGAGCCACTTGGTTTGGATATTTTTTTTTTTTTTTTTAAAGATTTTATTGGGGAAGGGGAATAGGACTTTATTGGGGAACAGTGTGTATTTTTCCAGGATTTTTTCCAAGTTGTTGTCCTTTCAATCTTAGTTGTGGAGGGGCCGTTCAGCTTCAAGTTTAGTCCTGTCAGTCTTAGTTGTGGAGGGCGCAGCTCAGCTCCAGGTCCAGTTGCCGTTGCTAGTTGTAGGGGGCGCAGCCCACCATCCCTTGCGGGAAATCGAACTGGCAACCTTGTGGTTGAGGACGCACTCCAACCAACTGAGCCATCCGGGAGCTCAGCGGCAGCTCAGCTCAAGGTGCCGTGTTCAATCATTAGTTGCAGGGGGCGCTGCCCACCATCCCTTGCGGGAAATTGAACCTGGCAACCTTGTGATTGAAAGCCCACTGGCCCATGTGGGAATCGAACTGGCAGCCTTCGGAGGTAGGAGCACAGAGCTCCAACCGCCTGAGCCACCGGGCTGGCCCCTTGGTTTGGATATTAATAGCAATGGATATTAAAGTAGGACGGAAGACTTGAGGACATTTGGATTATCCATAACAATTTTCACTTCTCTGATGCCAATAATTGTGATGAACTATTATTTTGATAAAGGTTTTCTGAGGCTGAAAAATACTTCTACATTAAAATGAGAACAGAAATGTGTCTGGAACATATATGCATTTGTTTTTACAAAATGAGATCTTACTATACACATTGTTCTGGAACTTGGACTATTCTTCGGTACATGACCATATTTTCAATCTTTGGGGATAAACTTGATTTTTAAACATAAAAAATAGTCATTTGGCACTAAATATTTTGATGGTCAAAAAAATAATGACACTAGCTAAGTCTAACACAGGTTTTACTTATTTTTTTGCACTATCTACAAAATGTATAGCATCGTAAGAGGTCTATATAATACTCTTCTGCATCTATGCATTTGCTATTGCTTACTTTTCAAAGTATCACTATTTTAAGGTCATACTTTGATAATACAAATAAACTGGAAAATGAAATATTTACTTGAAAGTCTCCAGTGAAGCCAGAGGAATTTTGTCTCTCAGAAGATCACGAAAGGAGAGTTGATTGAATAGTAACCTAGCTGGACATGGGCACTGTTTTATTAACTCCAAGTCTCCCCTGCGCCTCTCCATCTGAAGACCCTATGATGACGTGATAGGAGGCATTCGGACCTTGAGCTATGGGAAGAGTTGAAGAAGAAATCTCAGCATCCTGAAACTGCTGGGGAGGAGCCAAGAATCTTCAGTTGTAGATACTCTTAACATCAGTGAGAAATGTGTGTTTGAGCTGCCTCACTTTGAACTAATAGTAAGTTCAATGGCTACTCAAGTGTGTGTATGCGTGTGTGTGTTTGAAAAAAAAACTTAGAATATTGTTAGCGCCATCATCTATTGAAAAAGGCATAAAGAAAGGAGTGACCAGAATTACACTTGTTACAGACTCTTTTTAAATTATGTTATCTTATAACTTTCTGTTTTGTGAAATTAAGGTTATGGTATTATTCAGGTAAATTAGCTTTGTATTTAAACTAAAAAGATATGACAGCTATACTAAGTAGAGTTCTCTGATTGCAAGTAGCAAACAAAAATCAGCTCTGGCTAATTTAAACAAAAAGGGAAGTTAGTGGAAGGATATTGTAGCCAGAACTCAAAGAGCCTGGTCTCCAAAGGATGGGAATTAGGATAGCCCCAGGAATAGTGGCAGCAGGAATCAGTGGACAGTTCTCAAGGTCACTGCCATCAGGATGAATAAACTTGAGTGTATTTTAGTCTTTGTTACTTGCTCCAGATTCAGATTCCAGGAAGAGGGCTTCTGATTGGCCTTGCCTGGGTCACATGCTCATTTCCTTGATTAAAATCCTTTCAAGGGTATATCCAAGGGGTGAGGCTTGGTCCCCGCCTCCTCCCTTCTCCCCCAGAAACAGTTAGTGGATGCTGAGTGGGCCAAAACAACAGATGTGTGCATCTCAAAAGAATTTTCTCTTACAAACATATAAAGTGCCACATAAGTAGTATTTCCGTTGTATTGTGCACAGTGATTCTTGAGCTTGAAATTTTGATTAAGATTCAAGAATGTGAAGCTATGATTTTTATGGTGTTTTTTTTTAAAAAATCCATCAGAACTTAGTTCTAGATTCTAATTAATATGGTCCATAATATAGCCACCCAAACACAGAGGCACTTCTGTATTAAACAATAGTCTTATATAAATGCAAGTCACATTCCTACCTTGAAGACCAGAAAAAAAAAGCAAACAGTTTTCTAGATTCATATGCTAAATTCTTCTTAAAAGATAAAGCACAGTTTTATTCAAATTACCTATGGGGTTGGGAGAGGGAACCACAATCAGGACTTGGAATCAGCCTTAGCAAGAAAGGAGACAGACATGAGTTGGGAGAGTGCTGAAGCAGTCTTGATATGAAGTCATGTCATTTTAGATTAGGGTAATGATGTCAGAAATTAAGACAAATACCCAGATTCAAGAGATATTTTGGAAGTGGGACTTCTATGATTCTACATTGCAAATAATTTTAGAATTGAGAATCTGAAATGATGGTAATGTTACTAAATTTTTGCTTTTAAAATCTTCTTACTCAGTAACCATAACATGTCCCTCAGAATATGAATAACATTATTGTTCCAAGTCTGCAAATACAAAACTCTGCACATACTTAATGATTTATCCAAGATGAAAAACGAATTCTGTCACCTTGTTGATTCTCAGCTTGTTTTATATCGTATTATGGCACACATGGCTTCTAATTTTTCTGCATTTTTCTGAACTATACGTTTTCAAGGCACGTCCAGGTACCTTGTTGTCTTCAAAATTAAGAGACATGTGTTCATCCATTTGTCTAAAAGTCCCATTTTTTTATGTTGTTCATTTTGGAATGGGTAACAACTGTATATGCTTTTTAAATGAGGAAATGGACAGCATATCACAGAAATCAAAACCTTTTCAAAAATCTACTTGGAAATTCTACTTTTTAATCTATTTTGTTCATTCTAACGGTAGTTAAGATGACAATTTTCACAAAAAATGTTTGTTAGGGAACAAACCAATCATGATTCCTTTTACCATATCTACTATATGGAGACTGCAGTTGCAAAAAGACAGATGGCAAAAACCATGTGTGCTCCACTGAAAACATGAGGTTTCTTAGCATTTGTTTAATTAAATACGGCTGCTTCCACAGCTTCTGAACCGATGTTTTGAAGAAATAAGCTCTCTTAAAAGAAAAACTTATTCGTTTCATTTTATTTGCACAGTTGATGCCAAGTTTTCCAACCAGCTCTCTTTCCAGAGCTATAATAATATCCAGGATAACTCAGGAAACTATGTTGAAAATGGATTGACTACAGACTATTCAGAGTAGGGATTTGGGTTCAGCTCTGGGTGCTCAGTAGTTCATATTTAGCACTTGCTGGTGGCATTTACAGTTTGCCTGATTTCCAGCCATTGGAATGCACACCCAGAAAATCCAATTGCTGAGGGTATGATGCTTCTTGGATGGATGTAGTGGATTAGACGAGAGGAAACAGGATTTGGGTTTCTGGATCTGTTAGTAATTGTCTGTGTGACTTCAGACAGCTTCTTTGTGCATCCCCCGCCCCTAACCTTATTTTTTTTCTTTTTTTCAGCAATGAAAGGGAGCAGTGAAAAATATAATACTAATATACATTTCAGGCCTGACATAATCTGAATTGATGCTTCCTGATACTAGGTCTCTTTGTGATCAAAATGTAAGTGGAAAAGAGTGTGATTCAGAAGACCAAATAACAACAGGTAATCTTACGTAATGTAGTCCTTTTGTTTACACTTTTAGAGAAGTTTTCTATTGTATACTTCTCTGCATCGTTGGACTTTAAGTTTCAGAATTTATTTCAATCAGCTTCTCATGGTTTATAACTATGTGGACTCTGTAAGCGAAAAGTGAATCTCTTAAACGAGGTACTTTTCCATTATTATATTTTACAAAGGATTTTATTGTTCTATTTCACTCCAGATAATTTCACTCAGAGGAAAAGATCATAATGACTGATATGTCAAAAGAAGGTTTGTTTGGACATGCATTAAGGAGACCACTTGATGTTTTCATAAAATACGGTGTACAATAGATCCAGTCCAATACTTGCTTTTAGCAGATGCTGAGTTCTAAAAGGGAGCATTAGTTTTTGTCTGTGGAAAGGTAAGTACTTGATAATTGATCACTTGCAAGTAAGTACATTCTGCTTTTTACAAATGATCATTTTGTGCTTATTTGTTCCTCAGTTTCCTTTAGCCCAGGAGCATTTACACTGAATCGAAGATGTGGAGATACCCTTACACCGTATGCCATGATGTCTAAAGTTAGGGACTGTGAAGTTTGCCCTGGTTCCAGCTCAGAGACTTGTTCTGAACAATGGGGTCTGTTGCTCCCAGCCCAGATGGGCTGACTCTATCACCTGGTGTCACGGTTGGCATGACCCAAACCTCACAAGTGAAGGTACCACTCTATCCTTTACCTGTGGTGATTGGTTCAGGAGTCTGCGTGTTATCCTACCCAGGTCAGCGGTGGTCAGTTAGGGAAAGAGAAGTTCTTTTTGTTGGCAGGACCACGCTGGTGGGTGTAAGCCCCGAGCTAATACTGCCCATCATCGCCTCTTCAGTCCTATGAAAGGACGTAAAAAGACAGTCTGTGAAAGAGGGATTAGAATGACGAATATACATTCCATGTTGTTAGTAATCAGAGCAATGCAAATTAAAACAACAATGAGATGTGATTTACTTTTGAATTGGAAAATGACTAATTAATTTATTAAGTAATGATAAATCTAAGTGTTGGAAAGAATGGTGTAAAATGCTCAAGTTCGTAGGGATAGAAAAATATTTATCAAAATTTCTTACCAATATGTTTTTTTTATCCCAGTAATTGGGAATCTATTCTAAAGAAATAACCCTAAATACAGGAGGGTTTTGGGCACAAAACCAGAAACAACTAATATCCAAAGATAAGAAAATATGAAGTAAATTATAGCAGATACATTTGACATATTAAGATCAAAGGAGGAAAGCAGAACACAAAATTGTCAGCTCGTTGTCCCTTAATGCCATCTGTAATATAATTATAATTGACTTATTATATGATTTGTCTCTATAACATTGTCCTTTAAACTATGTATATTAAACAATGACTACTGTGCCCTTTTAATGTCTTTTCCCCCACGCTCCAAGTGCTTTCGTACTCGCTCAGCCAGTGATACCTAGTGTAAGATGGTAGGCTCAGCTCTGCTACATAGAATGTATTGTGCAGAGGTGCCATTTGTCATTCTAGAGTCTCTCTTTCTGCCATTTAGGTTGTACTTGCTGAATAGTTCCGCCTTAACATGACTGAAAAAAACGTGTGCCAATCGCAGTGGAGCAACAGCTTCCAAGCTTCAGACACGAAAGCTCAAGTTTTCTGGAAGTTTGAGGAAATGGCTAAGGCAGTAATAAATAAGAATAAAGTAAAATAAATAAAAGAGGACTAGGAGATTAGGGATTAGGGGAAATCCTTTAACCGTTTGCAAGCATATAAACATGACTGCAAGTCAGTTTTTTAGGATGGAATTCCTCTTTCTGTTCGCAGGAAAACAACTCTTTGTGCTACATAATTTGGAATACATAATAAAAAGTACATAATACATACGTCATACCGAATGCTCTACATAATAAAAACACTTTCTAACTTTATAATTTGTAAGATCCAGTGCAAAATAAAAATGTGGAGCTCTTATTTAAAAAGCAGGGGTAAAAGTGCCATCAAATGTTACTAACAATTGTCACCCCAATAAATTAAAAAAAAAAAAAAAGGTATACAGGAAGCGTCTACCTTTTTGCCATGGTCTTTCTTTTGACCTTGTCGTGGTGTTTTTTAATTTCCTATTTAATGTCATTTTAAGTAAAGAAAAATTTAGGTATTAAATAGTTAGCATGAATTTTCCCATTTATTTTTGTATTGTGCCATGCTAGTTTTAAATGCAAATATCAGAGCACATTATAAAAACAGGGGGAAGCTTCCTGCCTCCAGAGGGCCAGAAGAGACAAATATGTACTCAGCCAAGCTAGAAGGAAGAGAGGACACCCCCTCACCCCAGGAACAGGTGCAGGGCAGACCCTCCCAGTTGCCCAAGGGTGTGCCTGCGGATGGCCAGACAGTTACTCTTTCTGCTCCTGCCATTCACTGAACCCAGACAAGGTGCCTCAGCTGGGAACGCCGCCCCAATCCACAGCAGCTAGGTGACCCCCAAGGATCTTTAAACATCAGGGCTGGAATGTGCTTACGGATCTTCTTGGGGGTAGGGGAGAAGCTCGGCTCGCCCACTCCCCAGTGCATGCACCGTGGTGCTGTCAGCCCAGGGCTGGGCTGTGGCCACCCCTCCACCCAAGTTATGCTCAGGCTCCTGCCAGCAGTAGAGGTGGCAGTCATCATGGGGCAGGGGAGGGGGAGACTGGTGTGTGGGGTGCCCAGGAGTGGGGGAGCAGGCAGCTGGGAACCCAACCTGGGGAGATAGAGAGAGACCGAGGGAGGCGGGATTACGTGGGAGTCGAGGCACCAAGATCCTGCTGTATGCTCCATGGCTCCATTAAATTTCACTCAGCATTTAAATCCAAAGGTAAGAAGAATTTCGAGACAGCAACCACAGGCATTAAACCCCAATCGTGGGCCCTTCTGAGCACCTGGCCCTCTCTGACTGCACGGGTTTCACGACCCTGTCTGCTTGAAGGAGGCACCTGGGCTAGTTAAATTGCAGCAGTCTTCCAGTTTCAGGATATGTGTTTCCAGTCTAGGTCACATTTCTCTCTCTCTGCATGCATGTGGAGTTTAAGATTCCATAACCCCGTTTAGTATTCATTAAAAAAACATTACCCAAATAAAAACTGGCTGGACACCAGTTAGACTAGTGTGGACAAGATAAACGTGGACATGACTTATATCAGGGTTCTGTCTCCCTACCTGGCTTGTTAAAGCCTTCCAGGGCAGAGACCCTGTTTTATACTTCTTTAATCCCCCTGTACCCCATCATCACCTCCTCACTGGCTAAAATATGACTTGAGTCTTCTATTTGTGATGGCGATAACGTAGTATAAGTTTGCTCGTTCCAAATGAGGTAGTTGTCTTCTTTAAAATAATAAACATGCTTAGTCCGAGGTACCGATCAATCAATATTTGTGAATTTATTAAGAAAGTCTATTGAGTCATATGATTTTCAAGCTGGAAGGAAGATGGGACATCACCAGTGAGAGTGGGTTTGCACTGCTGGTCTAAAGTTACCCGGCTTATTGCTGACAAGTCCAGGACTAGACACCACATCTCCAAATTCTCAGTTCCAGTGCTCTCTATAATACATGACACTCGACCTGCTAAAAGTTTAATTAGCTATCTAGTTTGAATGTTCATAAGCGCAGCGCTAGTTGTACTACCCACAATGGGAAGGCCATTTAAGTTATATCTAAGAAAGAAGAACAAACTGTGAGAGAGTTATACATGTTAGAATATAAGTCATTAGCAACTTGGGAAGGATCACGAGAAAAAGAAATGGCTTATTCTCATAATGTAAACAATACTGCTGTTTGTATTTTCCTATTAAGTCTCTATCGCCTCCATGTAGTTTATTCTTTGTTGTATAGAAATGGAAAATGTAAATCCCCGTCATTCTCCACCTGACTGGCTGTCTTCCTTCTGCATCCATAAGGCTGATATTAACATTAATCTGCTGCTCCTCAAAAGATAGATCAGTTGATTTCCCGCAATTATTCAGTTCATTTAACTCAATACCTCTTTGCTGAAAACTTACACTGTGTTAAATACTGCAGAGGATATAAAGATAATTTAAAAAAGCAACAACAAAACAATACCTCATTTTCAAGGAGCCCAGGAACAAGCAAAGGAGACAGCAGGTTTATTTGCTCTTTTGTTTGATCCAGGTCACTGCTACCTCTTATTATGACTAATCACAAGTTGAGGCGTAATAGAAAAAACAGACACCAGATGGGAAAGCTGGAGACATGGAATCCAGTTTTTACTCAGCTTTTAATTAGCTGTATGACCTTGGGCAGGTCACTTAATCACACTGGATCTTCATTTTTTTTTTTTTCTCTAAAATGAGAGGTTTAGATGGGAAATAATTTCAAAGCTCCCTTCAAAGTCTAAAATCCCAATTTATGATTACAATATATTTATGTGAACTAAGCAATCATCTAATTCATTCCAGATTATGCCAAAATTAACATAATTAACTGATGTTACCCTCACTTTAATTCAGAGCACAGAATAAAATTGAAATTACAAATTGAAATAAAAAATGAAACAAAGCTTTTAGTGTTGGTGATGTTGGCAAGAAAGTCAGCAGTTAACGTTGAAATGACTACTATATATTCTTTTTGTTTGTTTAGCTTTTGCCTAATCCATAGTTGTTGAGTGGAAAAGCCCTACTGCCTCATGTCTTTTTATTCTGATTTAAGGTACACGACATGTGTGCGTGTGCGCACACACACACACACACACACACAAAAATTCTATTTAGAGACAGAGAAGGTAAAAGAAGCTATTTTAACCCAGGGCTCACAATTCACCTATTCTTTGCACCAAACGAGGTTTTCCTCTTTCAGCTGTGGTTAGTCTTGATCTCTGTGTGGAGCGCTGGGCAGACTGGTACATGTACGCGTACAACTTTGCCACAGATCATGCCCAGAAGCCCAAACAGCTAAAACCTGTGCATTGGTGGCCCTGACCCTTAGCACCCGATTTGACAGGGTACAATATAGAACTCACATTCTTCTAAGTGTCCTCCAGGTTTTTTCTGTTTTTCCTTTTTTCTTTTTAACATTTCAGCATATCTTTGCTTTCCTTTGATTCTTCTGAGGTTTAAGGGTGGTCACTGGCAGAATTACATAAATAGAGTGTTCACAGCTCAGCAGTCCTCGGATCCACATTTGGAGTTCTACGTGGGTGGCACAGGAATAAATGCCAATAAGAAGCTAGGACAGATCTGTTAAAACTAAATGACTTAGGATGCAGCTCTGAAAGCTTCCATTAAAAGGCCTGAAACACTTCAAAATTATAATAGTAGAAAAAAAGTCGACGTAAAAATTGCTAAGTTTAAATTTCCTAATCTTTTCAAAATGTGTCTTTTTATATGTTCAACAATTAGTGTTTTTAATACTCTTAAAATTAAGAGGCAAAGTAGCCTTTAGAATTGAGTTTTGCTTCACATTAGATTTTTAAAAATGGAAGCCAGAAACAAAATTTCTTTGTGTTTCTACTCTGGCAAAAATGGGGTTGTGGAAATAGATTGGAAGATGAGGAAAAATATCACCTAAAACATAGCCTATGAAATATAACCTATTCTTCTAAATTTATATCTTTCTGTGGGATGGTATCAGTTATCTTGACGCAATCAAAATAAATTTCACTGAATTCAACATATCTGTTAAGTTTCCAGACTCCTAAGTAGTGTAATATTAATGATCTGTGCCCATCTTTCTTTTTTTCAAAAATATTGAGCTTGGCTGGCCTTACTATTAATAAATAGTTTGCTCAAGATTTTCAGTTGAAAATTACAATGCTCGAACAATTCATATTGAATATATGTAAAAGTATAGACACATATCTGTTCAGAAAGTAGTCTCAATTTTAGCTTTGAAGGTAGCAGCTATTTCAGGTTCTGCTTCTGTCTGGTTAGAGGCAGGATAACTATCTGAATGTACAGTAAAATAATTAGTTTTCAATATTTTCCTTTAACCATTAGAAGGAACCTGGGTTAAGAACTGCCCCTGCAGTTGCTGCTACCTGGTTGTCAGGCCACCCATGCTGAGCAGCCACAGAGCCTGATATCTATATCAAAGCACTATTTCCTTTCAGTCATCACCATACCCTGCTGGGATTGGCATTAAATGATAGCCTCAGACAAGGCTTTCCTGGGACACAGTTATGTGTTCTTCCCTGTCTCGTTGCCAGGGCCATTATTCTCAGGGAAAAGCTATTTCCAGAGGGATTATATGAGACTTGCTGGCTGCCAAAGGAGGAATTTTGAAAAGAGGTGTGGTGCTGGAAGGAATGATCCTGCCCACATATGTTCCCTGAGATCTCACAGAGAGCAAAGTTCATAAAAGAGGCCCTTTGCAGAGAAGACTTTTTCTACTGTTTCTCCTATTGAAAAGCCCCGAAGCCTGTCTCTGTGGAGTTACAGAATAGGTTTAGGATGGGAAGCAGCAGTCCCCTCTACACGTCATGGAAGGGCTAGCGCCTTTCATCTGTCATCATACAAGTCAGAAGGTAGCTGACATTTAATTGGAATGAATTGACGCTATTGAGTTGTTGGAGTTTCGCTAGAGCAAAGTCTACTCATCAAATGATTATCCATTTCAAGCAGCTTTGACTTTTTAGAAGAGCTTTCAGGAGATGAGCAGGCATGAGGAAATCAAGCCAGTGGTGACATTCACTGAACACTTCCCTGGGGGAACCGTTCATACTACGTCTTGTTGACCCTCACAGCCTTCCTCAGAGCCACATAGGCTCTTTGTAGATGTGGAATCTGAAAATCTCAAGTGAATTGCTTCGAGTCTCCTTAATCAGCAAGTTGGAGCAAGGGGTAAAGACTAAGACTCTTGCCTCCAGAAACTGGGGTCTGTAAGCTAGAATTCTCAACCAGCAAGGCCTCTGGTCAGAAATATCCCTTTTCTCTCAGGACCTCAGCAAAACTGGGAACTGTGTGCTGTACTTTTTAGTGACTGTGCTAGTTATTTATGCTGTGTAACAAAGTACCTCAAAACTTAGTGGCTCCAAAACAACATATTTTATATGATTTCATGGTTTTATGGGACAGCAATTCAAGAAGAGCTCAGCTGGGGAGTTCTGGCTTAGAAGTTCTCATCTGACTGTAGTCAGACAGTGGTTGGAGCTAGAACAGCAGATGGTTAGAACATTTGGAAGCTGGCCAGTCATCACATAGTCTCAGAGGCCTCTGCCTGTGCACTCTGTGTGTAAGTTTAGTTTGGGCCTCCTCACAGCACGGCAGCCTCAGGGTAGGACTTCTTAACTTGGCGTCCCAGGGCTCCAGCACAGTGTTTCAGCAAACGAGGTGGAAGCTGTATCTGAGATCGTGAGTTAAGAGATACACAGCTTCCGGCTTCTCTGACTGGAATGCTCTTTTTTGGATGCCAGTTTTTAGGTATACTGTGTTCCTGGAGAATGTGTCATATGGTAGACCCCTCATACAAAATTGGTGCCTTGGGCTATTGGGACATTGATGAAAAGCATCAAATGTATGCATTTATGTAGTAAAAGGCGACATTTATATCTGTGTTGGCAAAAGAAAGACAAAATGAAAAAAGGCCCAAATTTGGCGGTACTTACCCTAGAGAAACCACACTCTGTAACTCAAATAAGGCAACAGTTGGTGAAGGTGACGCATTATGTCTATATTGTTATTGTATCTCGAAGCAGCTTCATATATTGAAATAAATCCAGACAGAAGCCAGATCCTGTGCCAAAGCTTCTGACAAATAAAGTATGTGTTATAATCAGGGAACAGAGGTTGGTCTTAACAAGTCCTATTTATCTGGAAAATATCCATATTAACTGGGGCACAGGCTAAGTTACTCTCAAAAAGAGATTTGAAAATACAGTGGTTCAAATGAAATAGAATTTTATATTTTCTTATGTATCAGTCCAGAATTAATCGGCAATTTTTGGTGTATAGGTTGTTATGCTTCATGAAGTAATTCAGGGACTCAGGATTCCTTCCATCTTCTTATGCCATCCTTTAGGGTGTTGTCATCCTCAAAATAGGCCCATTAGCTTTATGCTGTGCACTGAGCCTGGGCAAGGGAAAGAGAGACTAGAGAGAAAGGAATTCAAGTAAGTTTCTTTATAATAATTACGTTGAAGACATTATGCTCGTGTTACTCGCACTTTCCACACTGGAACCACTGCAACTGTATTTAGCTTGAGTATCATTGGAGAATACCTAGACTATAAAAAGCGTCTGGCTAAAGGTCCAAAAGAAATGGAGCCAGATAGCTGATCAGCTGCAGGTTTACAAGACAAATTTTGTATTTTATGATGTTTCTGTGGGACAACTTTAGTGTTGAATAAGAAATCAAGAAACACATCTCTGTTGAGCACTTAACATATGCAAAGCGTTGGGAACACTGAGAGATAAAAGGAGTATGAGATGATCCTTGCCTCCTACGAGAACTAAGTCTACTTGGGTAGAGTCAAACTTGAAAAGTTTAGGAGCAATGAGATCGTAAAATAACAATTGAACATTTCTTGAATTACTCATTGTGTGCTCCATAAAAAAGGGCACCCTATAGCTCATGGACGATCCAGCTAAGCTCTTTAGTAGATGGGCTTCCGTATGCAGGCAAAAGACAAGCCAACTCAAAACAGTACTGAATGGTAAGAAGCTGGAGAAACAAGATGCCCTAAGAATGTGTGGATGGGGACGGGTAGCACCTCCCAATCCAAACCATCTACTTACACCCGTTCATGGTCTAATGAGTTCTCTAGAGAGACGCACAATGGAGTCCAAGGGTGAAAGTTATTCTGGGGGTTGCAGTCCTCTTAGGGAGTTTCCTGAAGAAGTATACGTTGCCAATCATTTGAGGATGGAGAAAAGAAAGGAGAGCTTGTGGGGTAAAGAGACAGCAATGGGCAAGTGAGAGGCATGTTCTAGGACCAGCTAGTTTCGCCAGGTGACTAGAGTAAAAGGTTGTGCAGAAACAGAGTGGGAGGAATGAGGGCTGGAATCAGTGTTTGAAGGACCCTGAATGCACAGTCCACAGTTTTTAATGTGCTGTCTGTTGTGGAAAGCAACAGGGTGGGCTTGGCAGCGGATGTTTTTAAATAACACACTACACCTAGACAGTGAAGGAACACCACTTAGCTGCATTAGAATTTAAATGTTAGCTGGAAATTGCTAATCACAGTGGTTTCTTCTGGAACCTGGGGCATACACAAAGGTCCATTTTGAAGATCTATATTTAACTAGCTAAGCATCTTTTACAGACTTTGGTCTTTGAGTGTTTGATCAGTTTTTGTTTATTCTGTTTGATGAGCCTGGTCTCATACAGTTTTCTTTGGGGCTTCTTAAATACAAGTGTCTTCAAAATAGAGAGGAGCAGGGGTTCACTGACAAAATGGAGAGGAGCAGGGGTTCCCCAGGCCTGGCCCTGCCACAGAGGAGTGTCGGTGGGGGCTGCTGTACCATTACTGGTTTTCAGTACAAAGCCACAATGAAAAGATGGACAGGAGGCTGATGCATTTGTGTTTTCAAGGCTGAAGGCAGTTATGGCTGTAACATCAAGTGACATGACTTTCACTACAGATCAAAACAAAGTGATAAAAAAGGTTGCTTAGAGTAATTCTACTCTCAGTGACATTAAGGAAAGGTGAAGAATAAGGAGAAATTTAGTAGAAAAGCAGAGGTAACATGGACCCTGTACTTCTAATGCCCTTTTATAGGTCAATGAAGAGCACTTGACTAGATATTTGTTTGTATGTATATTAGTAATGTATGTACTAATATACTAATGTACTAATATACTAAAAACATTCCCAATTCCAAGTATAGTGCCTGGTACATAGGAGAGTCTTAATAAATCTTATTGAATGATTGAATTAAGTAATTTATATAAAATATGTGGAGCAAATATCAACAAAAAAATCATTAATTATGCTTCTGCTTGTCGTAGAGTCTTTTTTGTTTGATTTTGTTTTAAAAGGCTCAGAAATTTTGCGGTAAGGAGAGAACAAAAACATAAAGAAAAAAGTTAAAAATCACCTGTAATTTCACTTTTCAGACATAATAACTTTTACCATTCAGGTGTATATCTTCCAGGCTTTTTTCTATGTATACCTTTGTTCATACATACATTTTGATTTATTTAAACCAGGTATGTAACCTGGAGAACCAAAGCGTAAATTAAAGAATACTACATGGACTTATTAAGTTTTTTCCTCTGCTGTAGTCTAAGACATAAAAAAGATAGGCAACTATATACCTGTATCTTATGTGAGTCACCGTTTGGTTAATCACACACGTTTGGAGCTTACTGTACCCATACACGTGCTTCATTTTATGCTTATGTTCCTTTTCGCTCTCAAATTTTAGCTGCATTCAATTGAGGTCTAATTAATATTAAATGAAAACAAAACAGAATCCGAAACAAGAAGGTAGACAAAACCTTCCAGGGCTTTGAGGCCAGTCAGCAGCATGTGCTTTCTCTGCTGAGGCTTTAACAAGAGGAAGAGAGAAGGTAGAGGCCTGTCTATCGCTTGTCCCCATCCCCATGTTGGTTATTTTGCTAAAACATGATTGCAGCCTCTGGAATTGGCTTTTGGAGGAGCCTCCAGTCCAGAGGTCTATGGTGAAGATAGCACTTGGGCCAGCAAAATATTTTAATACATCGGCATCATGTAACTGGATGCTAGCCTTGTTTCCCATGAGCCTGGGAAGGCTCTCCACGTACTTGAAGAGTTTTAAGTATCCCCCACGCTGTCAATATGCTAGGAAAATAATGGGCTTTTCTTAAGTATGATATAAGGGGGTTCCTATGAAGGGCACTTATTGTGCAGTTGGGATATTTCCCCCTTCCCTTTTCTTCTGCTCTCCTATCTAGTTGCATGGGAGGTATGATTAGGCTCCCGGGAGGGGCAAGGGAGGCTGGTATGCGCTCTCCCAACCCTTTACCACAAACCCCGCTGCCTAAGCTGAAGCAGCCACACAAAGAGCTAAGGAAACTTTAAAAACTTAATTAAGGGAAAAAAAGCAAACAAAATAATATTATAGTGGATTGACTGAGTGCTGTAGCCTTGCCAGGGAAACCACAGAAGTCTGCATTTATATGTTTCTTATATAAGACATATCTAATTAAAACAGGAGACGGGACAACAAGCTTTCTTCTAAGTTCATTTAAATACATGTTTATGTTGTGTTTAAATTCCCTGTGGGGTAATGTAATGCTGATCCAAAGGTGTAGAAGCAATTCGATTAGGCAACTGCAGGCCTTCGCGAATACTTTTAGCCTTAAGTACTTAAGAGTTAATACTCCCCTTGTCTCCCACACTCCAGACACCAGCTGTCTACTGAGGCCAGGCCATCCCAGGCCTGAAGACAATACTTCCCTTGCTGGACTCCTTTGCCCTCACATTTTAGTGTCTTTTCTCTCATGCCGTGGCTCTTAAACGCAAAGATTATTACACTCCAGTCTTATTTTTGCTCTTTTCTGCTCTCCATGATTTATGTTATCCTTTCAGATGGTATTTTTATTTCAAGAGTAATTCTCTTGTCTTTTGACTTCTCCTAACATTTGTTTTGAGAGCGATGAAAATATTTTAAATTGGACTTCAACTTTGAGAAATTTAAAACCTTTAACAAGTCACCCACATTATCCACGTTATACATATCTGAACAGATGAAGTTTGGGGAAATACAGTGTCAGTCTCTGTTAGCTTCCGATACGGATTCTGTTTCAAGACGTCACTTGTTAAACTGTGCTCTCTGGTCCAGCAGCATCAGCATCGGCATCGCGTGGGAGCTTGTTCGAGATGCAGAATCTTAGGGCACTCTCCAGACCACCTGACTCAGAATCTGCTCTTTCATAAGATACCCCCAATGACAGTTGGAGAAGCACTGATTTAGGATTAATTTGCCTTCTGAACAAGTCATTCTTCCCTGAGGCCCACCATCTTGAGCCATTATATAGGTTCTCCAGTAGGAAGTCTATGGAAAACATTCTGTGTGCTCAGGTTAGATTCTTTCTTAGGCCCTCTTAAGCAGCCTTTTATGGACTCATTAGGGGCCTGCTAAGTAGAATAAAAATGAAGAATCACCGGGTAAGTTTTAAGCCTTCCTTTAATTTCATCTGAATTTAATTAAAATGATTCTGGACTATAGCTAGATATCTTAAAAATGGATTATTTTACATTTATGAACATATTTCAGTTGGGTAGTTGTGAGCAAAAAAAATTTCTTTAATTAGTATCACACACCTTATATGGCAAAGTAGATTCTGTATAGAATGTTTATTCTGCCACAGTTTTTGAGAAAGCCTACACTTTCACCATATATCCATAAAGGAAGAATAGACTTATGTTCTTCTTTTTAAAAATTTTGTTAATATAGATCCTGTTTGACCTAACTTTGAAATACATATTTCATTACTAGCTGCGTATGTTTTAACATTCTTGAGAAAGGCTATAATTCCATCATATATCCATTTTTAGATAATCTCATCTGCTTGAGAACATTATTGAACAATCCAAAAGGCCATTTGGGGTTCAACTAAATAAAATAATTAAAATAAATTTATCATTTGTTCTAAAACTTCAGCCTAATTCCAAGATCTCTGTGCTATTTGCTGTTATATTTTTAAGGAAATACTGTAACCATTTATTGCCAAAATCTTGCTTTATGAAGACAGAAACAAATGCTTCTTCTTAAAGCAACCAACATTGAAAATAATTTTAAAGAAGTTACTGGTCAGAATAATGTAGTTTCCAGAATTATCGAGGCCCCACTTTTTGTTCCATAGATAAATGACCCTCTTTCCTCATCATCATGGCTACAGAATGGTAGGTGGAGACTAACCACTATTTTTCACCTAATTTGTCAAAGTCACCTCAGCCAGCATGAGAAATAGCAATTCAAGTGATTTCACAACACAAGTCCAAGACTAAAAATTTCTGTTCCTATCACTGATGCTGAGAGTCTATCCAGATACTGCAGGATTTATCTTGAGTCAGTAAACTTAGTCCAGATTTATAAGAGATTATCACTTCAAGAACAACTGTCCTGGTGCTCAAAAGAAAACCATCGTGCTTGTGTATAGTATAGGCTCAGGTATAAACTCTGGTTAAATTTAGGTAGCGACAGTGTAATTGCATTACTTCATTTCAGTTAATTTAAGTTTCATATATCTAAGATTAATGGTATATTCTAAAATGGGAAAAAGTTAAAAAAAAACCTTACTTCTTAAAATAAGAAATGAAAGGGATTTCTGGTCAAGGTGGTGGAGTAGTAAACACTGTGCTTACATCCTTTCATGACCAAATCAAAATTATAATTAAACTATAGAACAACCATCATTGAAAAAATCACTTGAAGTCTAGCTAAACAGAAATCCTACAACTAAGGACATACAGAAGAAGCTCTGTGGAGCCTGGTAGGAGGGGTAGAGATGTAGAAAGGGCTGGTCCCAATACTCGTACCAAATAAAATAGTCTTTAAAACAAAGGCTATAACCAGAGATAGAGGACTCAGTAATCCCACTTCTGGGTGTTTATCCGAAGAAACCCCAGACACTAATTTGAAAAGACATAAGCATCCATATGTTCATTTCAGCATTATTTACAATAGCTAAGATATGAAGGCAACTTAAGTGTCCATCAATGGATGAATGGATGAAATAGAGGTGATTTTTATAGACAATGGAATATTTCTCAGCCATGAAAAATAATGAAATCTTGCCATCTGCAACAACATGGATGGACCCAGATGGTATTATGCTGAGTGGAGTAAGTCAGACAGAGAAAGACAAATACCATATGATTTCACTTATATATGGAATCTAAAGAACAACATAAATAAACACAACAGAAATAAATTCATAGATACAGAGAACATTTTAAGGGTTGCCAGACGAGAGGGGGTTAGGAGGATAAGTGTAAAAGGGGAAGGGATTAAGAAGTATAAATTGGTTGTTACAAAGTAGTCGTGGGGATGTAGGGTATCGCATAGGGAATATAATCAATAATATTGTAATAACTAGGTATGGTGTCAGATGGATACTAGATTTATTGGGGTGATCACTTTGTATAATTATATAAATGTCTAATCACTATGTTGTACACCTGGAACTAATATAGTATCGTATGTCAACTGTAATTGAAAAATAAAAGACTTAAAAAAAAATAAAGGTAAGTTAAAAAAACAAAAAAACAATTGTAAACATTTAAAACATCCCTTATAGTTTGATCTTTATATCCAAGTTGCAAACACATTTCAGTTTTCTCTGATATTTCTTATGTGACATGCTTCTAAAAGTCAGGAATATACTAAATAAAGACTCGTATGTTTTCCAATCCAACTCTCAATGAATAGACTTTCCACAAACTTATCTGTTTCTCTTATTCCTTGAACAGTTATGTTTAAACTTGAAATTTTGGCTTTCAAGATTATCTGTTTCCTTACCATTGCATTTCAATAATGTGAACTATTTAGATGCCAAGTACAAATGTTTGAAGAAGTCCTTCCCCCTTATATCTTCACCTTCATGCAGTGATGCTCCTTTCCTATTTGTGACTACAAGGTAAGGTGGAAAGTGACAGACCATTTCTGGTGTTGTTTGGGGGACTGCACGTAGTTACCACGGTTAGGTCAAGCTCATTCACCTCTGTAGGCCTCTAAGCATGTGAAGGTTGTTTGGGTCAGAGATATATCTTGTCTCGGGGTTTTACTTTCCATTATTCTCAGTGATTTAAAATTTGGAATTTGGTAACCATAAATTCAAAACTGAGCCATTTGTGCCACTAAAGCCAAGCCAGTGGCATGTTGTTTCCATATCTAATAACATAAAGTTTCCAAATCTTTCACCACCAGCCTTTCTCATTCGTCAGTCCTTCCTCACTCTGCTGTAGTGGAAAAGGCTTTAATGTTATTTGTAAGTAATACTTGTTTTCAACACATTAATGTAAAGACTAGGGCATAATACAAAATAACAATTTATTATACTCCACTGATGTTTTCTTTCTCCTCCTTTCAGTTTATTTTTTCTTATTCATTGATTTTTACCTCAAAGTTCTCTATCAATTTGTTAAACAACTTTAGTAGCCTCTTCCATCTCTATTTGTGCAGTAGCTGTGTTGATCTTCCCTAAGGGTATGGGTACACTGCGGCTGTTATATTTTGTGTGCCCGTAAAGGCTTAGGTGATGTGTTCCACATCAAGTTTTGAGAAGTTTCCCCTTTCTTCTTAAACAAAAATCTTTTCAAAGCAATTATTTCCGAGTGGATATGTATCCACTTCTACTTTTACAGAAAATTTTTAAGGGAATCTGGGGGAAATCATAATCCGACTAATAGAATTGGAAGGTAGTAAGAATTACCTAACCCCACTTATTGACATGTGAGAAAATCCAGGCACAGAGTTGTTGAGTGACTTGCTAAATAACACACAGGAGAGAGAAACACATGGGGGAAGGATAAAGGCAGGTCTACATGAAGTGTACTCATCTGCATGAGTGGCAAGGAATACAATGCAGATCGTATTTTCAGTTCATGGCTGCTGTGACCACAAGAGGAATACTGGTCAGCCTAAATTGGAAGGCCAACGGAACAGAGAAAGTGTTTTTCCACAAGACATAACTCACTGTCCAGGCTATTGAAAAAAAAGGTCATCTGTCATTATTCTCACCATTATTGCTTGATTTCTCACCTCAAGGCTTAGCCACACCACTATGTGTTGGGTTCTCTCTCACCCATCATTTGCCATTGATGGCCCAAAGCTCTGTGGACATTTTCTGCTCCCTTTAGACTGAATTACTTCTTTTATTGTTACTTTTTTATTAATTCATTGGCAGAATGTTTTTTCCACATTTTTATAAGCTTTGGCTCTGAAAGCAGTATTTATTATACATGTACTTTAACCCCAAAGGAAACCAGAAAAAGGTAAACTGGAACAAGAAATTAACTTTCAATTTACAAGGATATTAAGAGATGAAGTATGGTTAGAAAGAAATTCCTGAAGTAAATAACCACACTACCATTTAATCCTTGTCATTAGTGTGGTTTGTCATAATACCAAATTAAATCCATTAAAAAAATGTACTGTGTTCTTTTAAGCAAATATTTTTTTCTAAATTTAAGCAAAAGGAAAAAGTCCATTCAAGGTAATAAATATTAGAGTGCTTACTATTTAAGGCACTGTGTGGTAGGCCCCGATTAGTATATTAAAATTAGTAAGTCCCTGCCCTTGGTACCGGTTGTGTGTCTTTGTTTCTCAAAAAGTTTACACACACACACACGTTTGCACAGACAAAAGTCTAGGGTTTGTGAGGAATCACACAAATTCCCACTTCATCACCAGCAGGTCATATGAGTCACTTGACACTCTTAAAATCACAAAATCCCTGCCCTCATGGAATTTGTGGTGGTGGTGGTGGTGTTGAAAACAGACAACAAGCAAATAAGTGTTTAGATGAAAATAAAGCAGAGAGGGAGCTTAGGGAGCTCTTGGCATGGTGATGTTGCAATTTCAAATGCACTTAGCAGGGAGGGTCTCACCGAAAGGGGACCTGAAGTAATGAGCTGAGTGAAATAAAGGTGTTAGCTAAGAAGCTATATGTAGCAGGCCATCTGAAGCAGAGGGAACAGCAAGTACCAAGGCCCTCCGTTGGGAGTGTGCCTGGGCTATTCAAAGATGAACTACCAGGAAGGAGGTGACTGTGGCTGGAACTGGCCAAAAGGGAAAGAGCAGTAGGAGAACATTTAGAGAGCTAAGAAGTGGAGAGACTTGGGGTTTTACTCTGACGGGAAGCCACTGGAGGATTTTGTTGAGCAGAGGAGTGACATGTGATTTCCAGTTTAGGTGGATAATGAGCAAAGGTGGTCATGGCCAGAAGCAGGAACAGAAGAAGCCACCACAATATTCAGTTAAAGAGAGACAACTGTGGTAGAGGAAGTCATGAGAAATGGTCGAATTCTGCATATATTTTGTTAGTGGCGAACATCACGATTTGCTGAAGGACCACAGCTGTGAGGGGAAAGAACTATGCCAGGTTGCAACCAACTTTGAAAACTGATTACACTCTCAGCATCACCATTGCCAAAAGTGGAGATTTGTAAATGACTACGTTTTCATCTCAGACTAATCAGAATCTCCAAGATTGTGGCCTTGGAAACACTTTAAAAATGCATCCTAATGATTCTTCTGCAGCTAATTTGATGGAAACGGGCTCAGGGCTCACTTGAACTACAGGAAATTTGCCACGGCTTCAGAGGACAAATTAGAAGCACAGCACTGTGCAAAGTACACGGGTTGGTGGGCTCGTGGATGGAGAGTTCAATCCCACTCTGATCCCTGTTGCAGAACGCAGTAACACTATAAAGTGCCAGAAGTGAGTCGAGCTAACCATGGAAGGCTTCCTGGAGGAGGCTGATTTTGACGAAGACTTCCTCAGGCCTTTATTAGGAGGGAAGGAGGCGGAGAAGATTAATGTACAAGATAACAGGGTGTGATTCAGGGGTGACACCTGGCCCCCGCAAGATGTCGGGAGCCCTCTCTGACCGGGACGCAGCCCTAGCGCAGTGGCGGTGCAGGCGCGACCCCACGAAAGCCACGCCCCTCCCAGGCGGTGAAGTGCCGGTTTTCCGCCGCCGCTGCAGCGCCTGTTTCCGGAAGGTCCTGATTTTAGAGCGGACCGAAGCGGATGAAGGTCGCGCGCCCTCTTCCGCTCGTGTTCCAGTTTATTAATACCCGGCATCTAAGTGGAGCGGGCACGCGCCGTCCCTTTGCACAGGCGCGGCCTGTGGTCCACGCGCGGCGCTATGCCGGCCGCGCACGTCTCTCGTGTCCGGGCCTTGTATCGGCGCATCTTGCTGCTGCACCGCGTTCTGCCCCCAGACCTCAAAGCCCTTGGCGATCAGTACGTGAAGGACGAATTTAGGAAGCATAAGACGGTTGGTTCTGCTGAGGCCCAGCGTTTCTTGCAGGAATGGGAGGCAAGTGACTGCCCCCTTTACTTCGCCCTAGACTTTTGGGGTCCCTCAGAGGTGTCCCGCTTTGTCCCAGTGAGACCGACTGGTTTCCCCGTGCCCCACGCGGGGTCAAATGCAGCAGCAGCCTGTTCTGTTTGAGTTAAAACAGCGCAAAGCTGTTGAAACGATAGTTAGCAAAGTTACACCCTATTTCTCCCACGGGTTCCTCCTGGAGCAGATCGCGTTACATCAACGTCTGCAGTTTCAGTTCAACAGTTTGAGCTCTTGCCCATTCTAGGCGCTGGAGGGGTGAGGATGGGAGGTCACAAAATTGAATAAATCACCGTCAGAGGCTCAAAGAACTTAACCACTTAGCAGCTTTTTGTCCCCTCTAGTGCCTTGCAGGTAGCAAGCATCTATGAATAGTTTTCTCATTACTTAGTTTTCAGACTTAGAGGTTTGTTTCCATAATTACTGTTTTTAAAAATCTCAGTGAATTTGGTTACATCTTAATAATGTTCTCAGTTGGCTGATACAGAAATCAGTTATGATTGCGAAAGAGAAAAATGCTGGTCAGAGTTCAGTCAGGTGAACGTTGGTTTCTCCTGAGTCTCAAGTTATGTTGCTTTGTTGCATTGCGCTGCATCATTGCGGTAAATCTTTAAATAGACACATGTAATAGGGATTAGCCCTTTGACTACCCCCACCTCCCTTTGAGTTAAGGAAAAAGAGATTCAGAGTTTTTCGTGAGGTTGGGGGCCACTGAAGGGTTGCCTCTAGTTCTGATTTGCAAATATCAAGAAATGATTTGGAGATTCGAGCAACAGCTCAGATATTTGAAAACAGGAAGCTGTATTGGTATAAGAACAGAGGTAAGTGATTCTTCAGTCTAAAAGATTGATGGCTGAAAAGGAGATGACTGAAGTCTCTTTAAAAAGAAAAAAATCATAGAGTTTATGGTTAGAGTGAACACAAAACCTTTACACTGAATCCCAGAATTCTTGATTGTAGAGTCATTGAAACTTGCAAGAGGGACATTTAGGACATTGGTGAAATTTAGAATTTACCTAAATAATCACATGTGTTAGATGTAATTAGCCTGCCTGGAGCCAGGGAAGTTGAATGTTTTTAAACACATACTGGTATTTTTTAATATGGTAACTTGGTCTTGCAGTCAGAAGAACTGGATTAAAATTCAGGTTCTGACATTTATTAATTATCAAATCACTTAATTTTTCCTAGTCTTATTTTCTAATCTGTAAAATAATATTTACGGTATGCATCGCTAAATTTTTGTATATAAATTTATTTAAAAGCACTTAGTAAATTGTTAATTGCAATGAAACTATAAGATATTAAGGTATTTGTTAAGTGACATCTTTTAAGGCAGGTCAGTTTGTGGCAGGAGAGGAAGGAGAGTTTAGCCCTGTGTCGGGAAGAAATGGCACTTTGAGAGGTCTTAAAGTATAAGAACTTGGAAACTTTTTAGGGAAAGAATAGGAACTCAGAATAAATTGATAATAGACTGGAGGAGAGAGAGAGGCATAAAAAAAAAAATTAGTAAATACAATATGTTGATTGACCCAGGAGGCTTGGTGTCAGCAATTCAGGGTTTTTTTTTGAAAAATTTTTCACTTATAAGTTACAAAGACAGTGCAGAGTTCCTGTACATCCTACACACAGCTTCCTCTTATGTTAACATTTTACATAACTATGGTGCAATTATCAAAACTAGGAAAGTAACATTGCTACGGTATTATTAACTACAGGCTTTATTTACATTTTGCTCGTATTTCCACTAATGTTCTTACTCTGTCCTAGGATCCAGTCCTGGATCCCATGTTGCATTTCATCCTGTTTCCTTAATTTTCTCTAGTCTATGACAGTTCCTCAATTTTTCCTTTCATGTCCTTGACACTTTTTTGAGAAGTATTGGTCAGTTATTTCATAGATTGCCTCTCAGTTTAGGTTTGTTTGATGTGTTATCTTGATTAGATTGATGTTGTGTGTATTGGAAAGAATACCACAAGGTTCATATGGCCTTCTCAACACATCGTACCAGAGGGCATATGAATCAATTGACTTATTACTGGTGATGTTAATTGTGATGACTTGGTTAAGGTGATATCTGCCAGGTTTCTCCACTATAAAGTT
Source organism: Rhinolophus ferrumequinum (assembly GCF_004115265.2). Classification (NCBI taxonomy): domain Eukaryota; kingdom Metazoa; phylum Chordata; class Mammalia; order Chiroptera; family Rhinolophidae; genus Rhinolophus; species Rhinolophus ferrumequinum. The sequence goes on along the minus strand of NC_046303.1, from coordinate 30,046,590 downwards.
ACTATTTTCCCTTTTGAAATTAATACATATCTGGTGGAAATACTCTGGGGCTATACAAATGTCCCGTTTCTCCTTAAACTTTGCCAATGTATTTTAGCATTCATTGATGGATCTTGCCATAGTGTTCCAATGGTGATCTTCTGTTTCCCTCATTCCTTCTGAATTTATTAGTTGGAAATGTTTCTGTGGTGAAATGTCCCTTCTTCCCTATTATTGACCTAGCATTTTTACTCTTTTTTTTTGAATGAAAAAAAGTATATTCCATGAGGCTAGGGCCCTGTAGTTAATGAGTTGGCAGCTGGGCAAAGGTAAGTTTAAACCTAGTGATCTAACTATTTGGATAAAATAATAATTCTTGAATTGCGAGGCAGCTCAGTCTGAGCCAGGGAGTTACCGTAGAAGGGATAGGTTGAATTCTACCAAGAGATCCCAAGGATGAGGGTTAGAGAAGATTCTGACTCGGAGGCGAGAAAAACTTGGCTAAGGCAGTGATGTAGGAGAGTGATATCTTTCAACTTTCTAAGTCTTTTCCCCCTGCTTTGTGTTCTTTAAAACATCTAATTTATGGTTGTTATACTTGATGCTGCTAGTTATGGCATGGATTTCTATTGTTTTGATTAATGATGGTTACAGACTTGGTGCACATTATCTGATTATTACAGAAGCTTGCTGCTTATGTTTATGTCATATTACTTGAGAGTGACACAATTGTAGACTTACTGTGCTATGTATGTGGAGTTTGGTCTCTGGGATTCTCTCACATACTTCTAAAATTACTTACGAACTTGAATGGATTCTGACTTTGCTTTACTTGAAAAGGCAAAGTTGGGTATGGGTACCAATGGAGAAAAGAAAGGGGAAGGATCAGGAATATTAGAAGCCCCAGTATTAGGTAGGAGGAGAGTTTTGTATTCCCTTCATTTGTGATCATGGAAAACTGCGGCAAATATTAGAAGGAATTCAGCTGGGGAAGTTTTTGTTCAAGGACCGTTGGGGGAAGGTAGGAGGAAAGTATTTCATTTTGTCTTAAGGATAAAAATGTAAATGCATACTTACAGAATAAATAGTGAATTTATGTAATTCCTTACCAGAAGAGAAAATAATGTAAGTTCAGGAAGAGATTTTGGGAATCTGTTAGGGAGGATGTTTGATAACTGGTTGGTAAAATATCCATTATAACCTTACTCTCAAGTTTTTTAGAAGGCAACGATTAGAAGTGGAGTTGGGGCTGGGTAGATCGGGCTCTTTTATGGCATTTTCAAAGTGTTAACTATGCTGTTTTGAGGTATACCTGATTTAGGTAATGCTTTCCGTTTTTCTCTCTGTGCCTACCCAGTTGTGGAGAGAAGAACTTCTTACCACTTATTTTCTGGGAAATCAGAATAAGCGTTGGAGATTAAATAGGAAGTAAAACATAGTTGTGATAGAATGTGAGACAGTGAAAAACAGTGAGCTGTCAGGAGCCGCTTTGAAGAGACTCTATATTTAATTTTCCATTTTCTGTCCTGTTTGTTTATGTCTGTTGCTTTCTTAACTGGTTTCTGTTGTTTTTCTTAAGTAGCTGCTTTGCTTTGTGTCTTTTGGAAGATGTTTGTAATGGAAGTTCTGTTTCTGGAAAAAACAAAAAGGCTTACACATTCTATAAATAGTTACTGATCACTTATTGCCAGGCAAAGTACTAGGCATTGTGGGACACAAAAGGGAACCATATTTTACTTACAGTGTCCAAAGTATAGTGGCGTATAATAGACAATTATAGTATGAAAGGGTGCCTGCTAAATGCTATGGGAATAAGGAGGGAATGGAGGAAGTTGAAGGCCACATATAATGTCTGTGCAAATCAAAGTTACTTGCAAGTGTCAAGAAAAAGACTTTGTAGAAAGAGGGAATAACATATGCAGAGGCATTGAGGTAAGAAACCGAAACATTCCAGGATATGCAGTGATGCATTTGGAGTTTAGTATCTTATATGGGAGATTAGGAAAACATAAAGCTAAAGAGGTGGCAAGAGATAGGCTATTCTAAGAATTATAGATTTTTATTTTGAATCATTGAAAAGTTTTAAGCAGGAGTGGAAATGATTCAAATTCAGAAAGATCGCTTTAGCAGCAATATAAAGGAATGATTAAAGAGTGAGCCAGATTGAAGGTAAGGAAATCTATTAGGAGAGATGTACTATTCCCAAATATAATATATGTGCTTAAACCAAGACAGAGGTATTAAGAATGGAGATTACAGATTTAGGTGATAGCCCTTGTAAGGTAGAACTGGACTTGAGATGGTGATTGATAAAGGATTAGTGATGGAGAGGAAGTTGAATGCATAAACTCTTAGGTTTTAGAACATACCAATAACAGAACATACCAATAACCAGAACAGGTTATTGGTAGGAGGAGCGAGTAGGGAATTAATTCAGTGTGGTATATTTTATATTATAAATTCTGGTGGGACAGTCAACTGGAGATGTTCTGAGATATATATTGGTCTGATACTCAGGAGACAGATTGTGGCTGGCTGGTGACAGAGATTTGGAATTATTATCTATAATTGGTGGTCAAAAGGTATGGATGAAAGAGACCTGGTTGGGTATAAAATGGGGGAAGGTGGTCAAAGATAGACCACTAACATTTAGGAGTTAAGAGAATAAAGGTAGTAAGTATAGTGCCGGAGAAGTCCTGTTTCTTTCTTCTTTTTATTTAGTTGTTCCTAACTACATCTGCAAAGGAACATACTTTTTTTCCTCATGATTATATTCTTTAGGTTTGTGATAGTTTAGATACTATAGCATTTGCTTTTTTGTTTTATTTTGTTGTATTTGTTTCAGAGAGGAGGTAGTGCTTCAGATTTCATGTAACCATCCATTTGTAATTTTCATGGAACATCTTTTTCTTATTTATGACTTTGAAGTGGATTATCAAATAAATAATGTATGATTAAGTTTCATGTCACCTATATTTAAAATTTTTTTTAACTTAGTATAATTTGGGTTGGATGAGTATTTTGCAGTTTTTATAATTGTATGCCTCCTTATCTAAATTAGGGGCCTCATTTTGTTGCTTTCGAACATCCTGATTTGTAGTTTGTATTTTAGCTTGCAGAAGAAAAGGAATGAATTACCTCTCTGTTCAGTAGATGTATATCTACCAAGTATGAGGGAGTCATTTGAGGACCTCTCAGTTGTACTGTTTATTCTGCATGTTAATCAATGTAGTGTTTTTGTGATGGTTTATTGAATGGTAATGGTTTATTAAATGGTGATGTTTCACACATGTATGTTTTCTACGTTAAACTTTACCTTTTAAATTTTTTTTAGCAATATTGTGGTCCTTAACTAACGCTTGAAAAGGGATAAAGGAAAGGATATGAAACGGTGTATCTTTGGAACATAAAATGTTTTGTTTTATTTTTTAATTTCTGAAGCATTTGGATTTTCAGTGAAGTTTTTAAGGTACTGGTTTTATTTAGGAACATTTAACTTTTATTGGTGTCATGAGCTATAACAATGCTTATGTTATAAAGTAACTAAAGGTGTTTTTTTTAAAAAATCGTAATTTGATCAATATTGCATATATAATGTTATTGACTTTATACTATGTTGCTGGAACATAGAGGAATGTTCCTTTTATTTAAATGATTTAAAATTTATTTGAATTTATAGATTTAAAATAATGGTAATAGCATGATAACATGAATGTGCCAGTAACTAAAACACATTTGTACGTGTGTGTAGGGATGTGTATATTGGTGTGTGTATGTATATGTAACATGCAGTCTTAAAATTGTGAAGTTTTTGCACACAATTTAAGAAAATAAAGATTATATATGCATAATGTTACTTTTACTTACTATTTTATGAAATAAATATATTTTATGATTGCTTAATAAAACAAATGTCTGAAGTTTTACATAGGGAATATTAGAATTGACTGAAAGGGAGCTTCAAATTGCTTAGTAAACTCTTATTTTTTTCAGTTAATGTACTTAAACTTTAAAAAAAAAATCAACGTCATATATGCATATGGTTAAAAAATTAATTAGTATTTATAGTAATAAAAATTAATTAGAGGGCTTATAATAAAGAGCAATATATTTTTGTCTATTCCTTATCTATTCTTCTGGGGATATTTTAAATTTTATTTTGGTCTCTTTCATGTTTCAAATATCTTGCGAATTTTGGTTATCTGTCCATATTTACAAGTAAAGCAGTAAGAAACTGAGAACTCTGCATATAGGTAGGCTTGTTAATTGGGAAATTACTTTTAGGGTTACAGATTTTCAATGAATCTTCCTTGGATTTGTTTCTTATTCCTGATTTCCTTACCTACCTGGTGTTTGTGTTCAGTTGTCTCTGGCAGTTTGGCTTTATCTTCAGCTATATTCTTTGTTTTGTATACTAAGCTGCAACTTCCTCTATGTGCACTGTTTTATTTGTTATACTCCTTTTGCCATCTTGAGAAATTTGTTGCAATCTCTTGGCTGTTAATGGCTCCATTCTTGTTCTCTAAGTCATTATAGATTACTCTTTTAAAAAATTCTTTATTATCAGGTCAGTGGGGTTTTTGGAAGGGAGTAGAAATAAGCTCCTGTGATTTCTCCAGTCTGACATCTTAAAATGGAAATCTGCAGTTCTTTCATTTTAAAGATGAAGAAACTAAGGCCTACAGAAATAACATGACTTGTTTTGTATCACACAACTAGATCGGACAAAAATCTTATGCTGTTACCTCATGAAAGTCTAGTTAAGATTTTGGAAATTAGTGTTTCCAAAACAATTAAGCTTTTGTAGTGTAAAATGATTATGGATTTTTTCTTTGAATTTTGCTTGTTTGCTTGCTACAATTTATTTGTATATTTGATTCTCCATTTTTTTTTTGGTATAAAACTTCTTAATCAAATTGTTATGTTCTATATCTCTCACATAATAAACAAATGTTTAAGTATTGTTTAAGTATCATTTATTTTTGTTTATTAACCCAAGATGCTAATTGCCACATTTCTCTCTCAAAGATTTTTTTTTAGTAAGGAAATGAGAATGGAAGTTGCTGCAATATAACCATTAAATGTTGTACTAGTCAGGCACATATATGTTCTCTATGTAAATTTTGGAAGGTTTTAATATAGTCAATAATATTGTAATAACTATGTATAGTGCCAGGTGGGTACTAGACTAATCGGGGGGATCCCTGCATAAGTTATATAAATGTATAATCACTATGCTATACACCTGAAACTAATCTACAATAATACTGACTGTTAAAGTAATTGAAAAAATAAGTAAATAAATTTTCAAAAAAGAAAAAAAAAATTGGAAGGTTTTGTTGGGCGTCAGTTGTCTCAGTAGGGGAAATAATATTTTACCCTTGCAATTAGGGATGGACCAAAAAGCTCTCTTTTACCTCCAACATACGATTTCATTAGGAGATGAATTAAAACTGTATCAAATGGCTTAACCCACTGTACACTTTCTATAGGCACCACTGATTTTTCTCTTTAATCTTTTCTGTTAATTTTAGGATTATGTGTTGCTACAGTAATAAAGTGGGTAACACAAATATACATAGTACCTTTTATTTGTCTTTGTAACAGTTACAATTAAATAAAATGAATAACTTCTGAATTAAAAATAGTTAAAATAAAAAGGCAAATAGAGTGTATTTGGGATTAATAGGATATATGATTGATAGCATTAAAAGAGCTTGTTTTGCTTGGAAAGGGAAAACTAACAACTTGAATGAAAGAATGGGCAAAAGTAACTCTAATAAGAGGTCATTCTATGATTTATATACAAAAGGTATGAATTGCTGTGCTGCATATATGTGCTGCACAAATTTAAAGCAGTGTAGATGTCCAGTGATGGAAGAAGAATGAAATTATAGCATGGCCGTATAATGGATGGGTTAGTATGCAGCCATTAGAAATGGTGTTTCTGAAGAATTAATGATGTGGAAAACTGCTCTTGATACAATTAAATAAACAGTTTTTATCTTTGGATGATGTGATTAAGGATGTTTGTCATTTTCTTCCTTATACCTCAGACTTGCCAGATTCTCTGCAAAGATCACATATTACTTTAGTAATTATAAGAAAGCCAATCAATATTATTTTTAAAAATGCAGTTGGATATACTCAATATTTTTGTTACAAGGCTTGTGACACAAAACGCTTGAGGCAGACACATTCAATGAGTCAAATACTAGCACCTTATCAATATGTTTCCTAATTTTGCCCTTTATATTTTGAAGGTTAAACTTAGACTTCTTCATCTTTAATAAATGATCTCAGATATATATTATTTCTTGCTAAGTTTTGTAAATGAAATAAAAAACAGTCTAAACGTGTAGACTTCTATTTAGCATTGTTAATGGCCACTGAAATAAGAGAAGCAAAAAAAAGCCATCCTGACTGGAAAGAAAAAAATAAAACTATTTTTATTCACAGATGATAGAAAGATTATCTATGTAGAAAATTGGATGGAATCTACCAAAAAATCTGGAGTTACTAAGTCAGTTTAGCAAGGTTGTACAATACTTGATCGATTACAAAAAATTAACTATTTTTGTATACTCATGAAAACTTGGAAATTAAATTTTAAAAAATATGAACTACGTAGGGGTAATTCAGGAAAAGAATGTACAAATTTGTGTATTGAAAACTATAAAGTATTGCTGAAAACAAAATGTGTATACTTGAAAATAAACTTGACTGCTTTTTCACCTAACCGCTAGAAGACATGTTTAGAATCTTTAGGGCTCTAATCTGAGATTAGAAAAGAATCATCAGGGCCTTCTACCTAGTACAGTATTAAGTCTTTTTAAACAACACGAAGAATCTTCTTATGTTTAATTTCTTAGCGATCATCCTTAAATATTCATTGCTTCTCCAATAACTGAATTTGATTAAAATTAAGTCGCAACTTAATAACTATTAAAAATCTATTATATTTAAAAAAAATCTATTATATTTTAATTTTTAACCTTTTCTTTTTCTGAGTATTGTAGGAGGTTACATGAAGGCTGACAGTGAGGTAGGATTGGGAGGGGGAGATTGATTAACTGTTGGTTTGTTTTCTGACAGGTTAGTCAGAGAGGACGGAAGATGGGTAAACAGTTTCACTTGGTGGCTTGGACACCGTCAGGCTTAGGAAAGAGATTCTAGGTCAGTGTGCACCGCTCAGGATTGTGATTATAACTGACCTTATAGGTCTGGAATTAGACTTCACCAGTACCCAGAGACGATCGGATATTGGCAACAGATTTAGACTAACTAAATTTATATAATATTAAAGTATAAACCAGAATGCGGATTTACTCATTTCTGTGGGTGGGGGAACTGGAGGCTGGTGAAGAGTCAAGGCTGTTCCAAGAGTCAGAATATTTACCTATAGACCCAGGGAACCAACCCTCTTTCCCATGTCTCAGAATTCAGAAATTTTTAGATTTTAGAAAAGTAATCAGGCATATTACTGAATTTTAAGAAATATCCCACTGGAATCTGGGGTGGTACCCTGTAATCAGGTACATTCATGTTTTTGCAGTAAAGCATTTCATTGTTCATACTAACTGGAGTAAATAAAAGCCTCATGTCCATTTAGGTCAGGATTTGCTGCCAGATAAGTTCTGAAAGAGCTTTTGTTGTTTTGAAACTTCGACTTCAGAATTGTAAGAAAGGGATTGTGGACTACTATCAAGCTTTCTGGGAAACTGAATTAGTGTTTAGAAGGTTGCCTGGTAAACATTGAATTACGATGACAAGAAGTGGGGAGGCATAAGAGATTTTTCATCCGGCCTCACTGTCTCCAGTAGAAAGCATCCACTGAGTTTGCAGTAGAAAACATTGTGAGTCTTACTGCTTCACTGCTCCTTTTTCCTCAATGATGAACACATATCAGCATGTTTGTCCCCTCTGAATACTTTATTTTTATTTTAAGCACCTTTTTTCTGTCAAAGTATTATTATTAATGTGTTAATAGATTAAGATACCTAATTTGTCTTCTGGGCTTGACAAAATTTGGATACTTCCTATGTGTGTTGATTTATTTAGCTTAATTCCCAAGGGAGAATGATATTATTTACAACTTTTTGTCCTTCTCTACTCCTAAATCACTAGAACTTGCAACATTTCTGTAACAACTTGGCATTTTGATTTCTAAGCTCTTAAACACTAAAATATTTATACCTTATCTGAATAGATTTTACATACATGCCTACATAAATCGTTTATTTTCTTTCAAAAAATTTCATCATTAGAAACATACAAAAAAGAGCAGAATATTGCATATTGTATGTTTAAGTAGCAAAGGTTTCTGGACTTTGTTGCAGTGACTCTTCACTTTGCTGAAGATGAAGAGGTCTACAGTTTGTTTACAAATGATCCCATAGAATAAAGAAAAAAATTTATACATTTCTCATACCACTTTCCCCCTTGCAACCTAAGAATGGCAGCAGGTGGTTTGGTGAATACATATATACATATGTACAAAACAACTACAGCAACATCAGCAGGCAGGGCACCTTCTCTAAACTACGCGTTTGACCCCTCCAAAAGGCATCTTATTCACAGCCTCATGTTTCCCAGCGAGGGCCTCTTTAGTTTGTCTATGTTGCTTAGTTTGCCTATGTTAGTTTCACCTGTTAGATTTGTCAAGCTACTGGGACAAAGATTGTAATAATGGAAGCTTTGGAAGCTTGATAGTTTTGTAACTACTTTTATACTGAGTATATTTCTGGAAAGTTGTTTATAAATTGATTTTTTAAAATTTATATTTTGATGACGTCATAAAAATGGCGGCATGAGGTGAGCCTCTTGAAATCTCCCCTGGAATTTACAACAAATTGAACAACTATAACTCCACAAAGGACTCCCTGTGCAGCAGACAGGCAAGACTAAGAGGCCCACTACTGAATTCACCTAAAGGTGGGCAAATTGCGCGAGCCAGAAAGAAAGAAGGGAGAAGTGCGGCGATGAGGCTGCACAGGCGCAGGACGCAGACCTAGCTCAGTGCTCCGAGCTCGCTGCATCCTGGAATGACCGCAGCTGTGGGAGAGAGAAGAACTCGGACTGCTAGGGCTCCATGTATGGCCTACAGGACTGGGGGACAGCATATAACACGGCTGAACCCAATGCTCACGGCAGAGACCTCGGAGCAAAGACTGAGGGAAGAAGGCTGAAAATGGTGGTTTAAGCCCTCACTGCCGAGCAGAGAACAGAAGCCTTAGGCACTGAAACTAGCCGCCCCCTCCCTACCCTTCCAGAGCTTGCCCCACCACCACCTTCGAAGTGCTAGAAGTGGAACAGTAGTGGTGTCAAATCAAAAGAACAGAATATTTGCAGTTCTGAGAGCTGTGGTCCACAGACATAGACTCACAGCCCAACTAGTTCTGGCAAAGGGGAGGGAGCCATGGAAGCAGGACTGGCTGTGGTGGTGGTCGTCACCATTGCTCTGGGCCACGTCTCACAACCCACCCCATCCCTGTCCCCACCTATCTGGGAAGATCCCTGCAGGAATAAACAGTGCTGCTGAAACACACGGGCTCTGAAGCAGGTGCAGGAAGAGCTTTGGCACTTCCAAAGCTCTCCACATTCCCCATGGAGGCAGTGCCCTGACCCAGGTGAACTGTTCACAGAGGAGAAGCCTGCCTTCCAGGGAATCCTCCCATTGTGTGAGAAGCTGGAATAGTGCAGAGAAAATATAACACTACAGTGTGAGAGGGAATAAAATGCTGTGGTCAGAGAGAAAATAAAACATTCTACCAATAGCTACTGAAAAACAAAATAAAGACCTCTTTCTATCAACCTGTTGCAGAACCCACTCCTGTAGATGTCTAGGAAGAGCATTAATAAATCATTAATTGCCATGAATAGCCAAGATAACAAGAAAGCTCAAGAAGAAAATGAAAAGTCTCCAGAAAATGAACTTAAAGACATGGAAATATGTGACTTAAATGACAGAGAATTCAAGATTGCAGTTCTTAAAAAACTCAATGAGATGCGAAAAACAGACAGACAGTTTAATGATTTCAGAAACACAATGAAAGAACAAAATGAATATTTTACCAAAGGGATTGAAATTTTAAAAAAGAACCAAATAGAATTTTTGGAGATTAAGAACGCAGTAAAAGAAGTGAAGAATGAAATAGCCAGCTTAGGTAGTAGAGTTGACCAGAGGAGGAAAGAATCAGTGACATCGAAGACAGAAATCTGGAAATGACACAGATGGAAGAAGAAAGAGACTTGAGACTTACAAGAAATGAAAGAACTCTATAAGAACTTTCTGATTCCATCAGAAAGACCAATAAGAATAATGGGCATACCAGAAGGAGAAGAAAGAGAGAGAAGGGAACAGAGAGTATATTCAAACAAATAGTTGACAAGAACGTCCCAAACTTGTGGAGAGAACTGGATTCTCAATCCAAGAAGGAAATAGAACACCCAAATACCTCAAATCAACAGGCCTTCTCCAAGGCACGTTGTATTGAAGCTGTCAAAAATTAAAGACAAAGAAAGAATCCTCAAGGCAACCAGGGAAAAGAAGACAGTAACCTACAAAGGAATGCCCATTAGATTACCATCAGATTTTTCAGCAGAAACTCTACAAGTCTGGAGGGATTGGAATCAAATATACAAACTATTGAAAGAAAGAAATTATGAGCCAAGAATAATATATCCAGCAAAGATATCCTTTAGATACGAAAGAGGAATAAAGACCTTTCCAGACATACGGAAGCTGAGGGAATTTTCTAACACATGACCTACACTACAAAAAATACTGAAGGAGGCTATTCAGCCAGCATAAATAGGGATAATTTGTGACAACCAAAACATAAAAGGGAGGAGAGTAAAGGCCTGAACTGGAATATGGGAATGGAGAAAGTAAGCATGCTGAAAAAAATGGAATACTCTAAATATGAAACTTCTTTTACATAAACTTAATGGTAACCACTCAAAAACAATCCAGAACTGAAATATATAATATAATAAAAGAAGAAACAGAGGGGAAAATCATAGAATACCACCACACAGAAATAATAGACAACAACAAAAAGGCAAAGAAACAATGGCGACACAGTCTTACCAGAAAACCAAAGATAGAATGATAGGAAATCCTCACATATCAATAATCACCCTAAATGTAAATGGACTGAACTCACCAATAAAAAGGCACAGAGTAGCAGAATGGATCAAAAAAACCCATCCCAACCATATGCTACCTCCAAGAGACACATCTCAGCTACAAGGACAAACATAGACTCAAAGTGAAAGGGTGGAAATTGACACTGCAAGCAAATGGTATCCAGAGAAAATCAGGTGTAGTCATACTGATGTCAGATGAAACAGATTTCAGGATAAAAAAGGTAACAAGAGACAAAGATGGACATTTCATCAAATATATGGTGATGAAAGGAGAACTGACTCTGGGTATTGAACACACAATGTGATATAGAATTGTACACCTGAAATCTATGTAATTTTACTAACAATTGTCACCCCAATAAATTAAAAAAAAAAAAAGATGGACATTGCATAATGATAAAGGAGACTATGCAACAAGAAGACATAACAGTTATCAATACTTATGCCCCCAATCAGGGAGCACCGAAATATATTAAGCAACTACTAACAGAAGTAAAGGGAGAAATTGACCAAAATACAATTATAGTAGGGGACCTAAATACATCATTGACAGCTATGGATAGATCATCCAAACAGAAAATAAAGAAATAGCAGCCCTAAATGACACATTAGATGAAATGGATATAATTGACATTTATAGAACACTTCATCCTAGAACATCAGACTATACATTTTTTCCTAGTGTACATGGAACATTTTCAAGGATAGACCATATATTGGGACATAAGACTAGCCTCAGCAAATTTACAAAGATTGAAATCATACCAAGCATATTCTCTGATCACAAGGCTTTGAAATTGGATATCAACTGCAAAAAGAAAGCAGGAAAAACCACAAATATGTGGAGATTAAACAATATACTTTTAAAGAATGACTGGGTCAAAGAAGAAATAAGAGAGATCAAAAGATACATAGAAACAAATGAGAATGAAAATACATCCTACCAAAATTTTTGGTATGCAGTGAAAGCAGTGTTAAAAGGGAAATTTATATCATTACAGGCCTATCTCAAGAAACAAGAAAAATCCCAGATCAATAACCTCATGTTACACCTTAAAGAACTAGAAAAAGAAGAACAAAGGGAACCCAAGGTCAGCAGAAGAAAGGAAATAATAAAAATCAGAGCAGAACTAAATGAAATAGAGAACAAAAAGACAATAGAAAAAATTAATATGACAGTGCTGATTCTTTGAAAAGATTAATAAAATCGACAAACCCTTGGCTAGACTCACTAAGATAAAAAGAGAAAAGACACTAATAAACAAAATCAGATATCAAAGAGGGGACGTTATCACAGATAACACAGAAATACAAAGGATCATCCAAGAATACTATGAAAGACTGTATGCCATCAAATTCAATAATCTAGCAGAAATGGACGAGTTCTTAGAAACATATAGCCTTCCTAGACTGAATCATGAAAAACTGGAAAATCTAAATAGTAAGGAAATCAGTCATCCGAAACCTTCCCAAAACGAAAAGTCCGGACCTGATGGATTCACTAGTGAATTCTATCAAACCTTCAAAGAGGATCTAATACCTGTCCTACTCAAAGGCTTCCAAAAAATTGAAGAAAAGACAATCCTCCCTAACTCATTTTATGAGGCCGACATTACCATGATACCAAAACCTGGTAAGGATAACACAAATAAAGAAAACTACAGACCAGTATCTCTGATGAATACAGATGCAAAAATCCTAAACCAAATTCTAGCAAATTGAATGCAACAATGCATTAAAAAGATTATTCATCATGACTAAGTGGGGTTCATCCCAGGGGCACAAGGATGGTTCAACATACGCAAATCCATCAGTGTGATACATCACATAAACAAAATAAAGGACAAAAATCATATGATTATATCAATTGATGCAGAAAAAGCGTTTGACAAGGTACAACATCCATTTATGGTTAAAACACTGAATAAAATAGGTATAGAAGAAAAATACCTCAACATAATAAAGGCCATGTATGAGAAACCGTCAGCTAATATCATAATTAACAGTGAAAAACTGAAGCCCTTTGCTCTACGTTCAGGAACATGACAGGGCTGTCCCCTATCACCTCTGCTTTTCAACATAGTGTTGGAAATACTCGTCAGAGCAATCAGGCAAGAGAAAGAAAAGGCATCCACGTTGGGAATGAAGAAGTTAAATTGTCACTCTTTGCAGATGACATGATGCTATAATATAGAAAACCCTAAAGACTCCACCAAAAAGCTATTCAAAATAATAAATGAATACAGTAAAGTTGTCCGCTACAAAATCAGCATGCAAAAGTCCATTGCATTCCTATATACTAACAATGAAATCTCAGAAAAAGAAATTTAAAAAACAATTCCTTTTGTAATTGCAACAAAAAGAATAAAATACCTAGGAATAAACTTAACCAAGGATGTGAAAGACCTTTATACTGAAAACTGTAAGACATTTTAAAAAGAAATTGAAGAAGACAAAGAAACGGAAAGACATTCCGTGCTCATGGATTGAAAGAATCAACATAGTTAAAATGGTCGTATTACCCAAAGCAATATAAAGATTTAATGCAATCCCCATCAAAATCCCAAAGGCATTTTTTAAAGAAATAGAACAAAAAAATCATCAGATTTGTATGGAACCCCAAATAGCCAAAGCAATCTTAAGAAAAAAGAACAATGTTGGAGGTATCACACTCCCTGACTTTAGCTTATACTACAGGGCTACAATAATCAAAACAGCATGGTATTGGCAGAAAAACAGACACGCAGACGAATGGAATAGAATTGAGAACCCAGAAATAAACCCACATAAATATGGACAGATAATTTTTGACAAAGAAACAAAAAACATACAATGGAGAAAAGACAGCATCTTCAGTAAATGGTGCTGCCAGAATTGGAAAGCCATGTGCAAAAGAATGAAACTGGAGTGCTAGCTGTCACCATGTACCAAAATTAATTCAAAATGGATCAAAGACAAGCATAAGACCTGAAACAATAAACTGCATAGAAGAAAACAGGTACTAAACTTACGGACTTTGGGTTCAAAGAGCATTTTATGAATTTGACTCCAAAGGCAAGGGAAGTAAAAGCTAAAATAAGTGAATGGAACTATATCAAACTCAAAAGCTTCTGCACAGCAAGAGAAACCATCCACAAAATAAAGAGTCAACCAACTGAATGGGAGAAGATTTTTGCAAACAGCACCTTTGATAAGGGGCTCGTATCCAAAATATACAAGGAACTCATACAACTCAACAACAAAAAACCAAACAACCCTACTGAAAAATGGGCAGAGGACCTGAAGAGGATTTCTCCAAAGAGGACATACAAATGGCAAATAGACATATTTGCCAAAAAATGCCCAACATCACTAATCATCAGAGAAATGCAAATAAAAACCACAATGAGATATCACCTCACCCCAGTTAGAATGGCTATCATCAACAAGACAAATAGTTACAAGTGTTGGAGAGGCTGTGGAGAAAAAGGAACCCTCATACGCTGTTGGTAGGAATGCAGATTGGTAAAGCTGCTATGGAAGGCAGTGTGGAGGTTCCTCAAAAAATTAAGAATAGAATTACCATATGACTTAGCAGTTCCTCTCCTGGATATCTACCCAAAAAATCTGAAAACATTTATCCGTAAAGACATGTTTGCTCCAATGTTCATTTTAGCTTTATTGACCAAGACATGGAAACAACCAAAACGTCCTTCAGTAGATGAGTGGATAAAAAAGTTGTGGTATATATACACGATGGAATACTATTCGGCAGTAAGAAATAGTACCATTTGTGACAACATGGATAGATCTTGAGATTATGATGCTAAGCAAAATAAGTCCGACAGAAAAAGTAGAGAACCATATGATTTCACTGATATGTGGTATATAAAGCTGAAAACAACAAAAGAACAAGACAAACAAATGAAGGAACAAACACTAATAGACACAGACAATAGTTTAGGGGTTACCAGAGGGTTGGGGGGAGGGGAGACTCTAGAAGAGGGTCAATGGGGTCTAATATATGGTGCTGGAAAGAGAACTGACTCTGCGTGGTGAACACACAATGTGAGATATAGATAATGTATTACAGAATTGTACACCTGAAATCTATGTAACTTTACTAACAATTGTCACCCCAATAAACTTTAATTAAAAAAAAGTTTCTTATTTTTTTAATGTTTACCAGAAAATTTTATTTGAAAGTTACCGAACCGTCTGTTTGGATGCTTTAAAATGCAAAAGTCAGAAATAAAGTGGCACTGCTAAGGTACTCTGGAAAAAAAAATTGTATTTCAAATATACTGGCAAACTTACTATTTAAAGGAATTCATTAGTGAATCATTTTATAAAGTGAATAATCAGCCCATAATTTGTTTCTTTGGGTGAACCTACATTTTCAAACATCAAATTTGTTTTAAATAGGATTTATCTAGAAATGTCGATGCATGTATCTGAAAAGAAGAAAATTTAATTTCTGTTTGATGTGAAGAACAAATTCAGATTTGGCACTTTTGATAGGTGAGACATGCCAGATTATTTTAGTTCTATTCTTTTCAACTAAATGCTATCAAAATATGTTCTACACCCTAAAGTAAGGGGTGGCAAGAGTTCATATGTTAAGATTGAGCTACAGTATATTTTTAAACTATATTTTCTTAAATAGTAACAGGGCTAGTGTGAAGTTATACAAAGTTTAAAAAGTTATTTAGTAATTTTATCTTTTCTTTCTTAAAAAAATAACTGGAATCCCATAAAACAAATCTTAATGGTTTGTCTTTCTTTAAAAATTGTGCTTTATCTTAGTCTGTAGTTTTAGAAGTACATGTATATGTTGTCTTTAATTATGTTTGTTAGCTTTCTTCTTGCTGTACTTTGATGATACCCAGCAGTTTATTAAGCTGTTTAATACTGGGAAGATGCTAATAATAATTCATCCTCCTTTTAGTTTGGATGTTGAAATGTTGTTAACTAGAATTAATCATAAACAGCTATTTAGTCCACAATATAGCGTACATATGGTAGATTTATAATGAAAAAATATGATATAATTGCCATTGTATATTTTAACTGCACTGTGGTTAAATAGACTTTTTCTGCAGGGCTATCTGGGAGCTAAAACTGTTTGTTATATTGTTTCTCTGGAAAACGAATTAAAGCTGACAACATTGGGGAATTCGCCCCATCTCTCAGACCCTCTGCATAGCCTACTGGATAGTCAGAGGAGAATCCCCTTAGGATTTAACATGGGTACTATTAGATTCCATGGAAACGAAAGTCTTTCCTTGATAATTGAGGAAGATAACTGAGGGTTATGGAACCGTTGGAAATGTACTGGAATCTAGGAGAAACATCTCTTCTAATATAAATAAGGCCAGCCATTTGTTTGTGTATGGCTTTCACAAGTTAAATGTCAGGAATAATCCAGAGAACATTATTAAGGTCAAAAGTTGGAAAGGAAGTAAAGAATCAGGAGCAGAGGTTTCAGCAACAAGTTCAAGATGGGACATGGAGATAATATTCCAAATGCAATCCTTGACCTATGTGAGGATGCTGGTCGCACTGTCCAGGGAGGACTAGACAGAAGCAGCCCATTGGAGTTTGCTTAGTCATTCATTCAGTGCCTACTGTTTTTCAGGGCATACAGAGATTAACACATGGCCAATTCATTAAGGAGTTCATAAATTGGCTACAAGTCTGTATAAGATAGAATGAGACTCATTGTGCCCTAAAGAAGAGTAGTTGAGAATGGTGGTCTTTTGGCAGTGAGGCAAATGATGAGTAGTGGGAGTACAGGAGGAAAACTTCTCTGTCCCTAGCCATTGAGTTTATGATTAGGCAGTTCTCTACCTAATGTATCTACCCTGTCATTTGCCATTCCTTTTGAGGATTTTTTTGAGTTTCTTTTTAAAATGATAATTATCCCTATGAGAGATTCCATTTTAAACTCTTATCAGTTAGCACTTGAATGATTCTCTGACATTGATTAGCATCTAGCCACTTACTGTGTGACCTCACGTAATTTGATTAACCACTCCAAGCCTCAGTTTCCTCATCACTAAAATGGGAATGAATACCACCAGTACTTATCTCTAAGGTTAAGGATTAAATAAGATAATACATGCATAATAATTGCCTTGCACATAGGAAATTCTCAATAAATGTTAGCTATCTAACTCTAGTGTGGTGTAGGAAGGAGATTGATAGGAAGGAAGCAAGATTTCTAGGAAAGAGCTTTGAGGGTGCTGAAAACAAATTTTGTAATTTGATTATTCTTTACTTCCATATCCAAATAGTTGCCAGATCCTGTTGATTCTGTTTCCCTTTGCCATATCAGAACTTTGGCTTATGGTCTCCATTCTTATTGTCATTACCTTCGGATGTTTGTAGTAATTTCATAAATAATGCCTTTAGTCTCTCTTAACTGCCATCTTATAGAACACAACTTTGATTGTATTATTGCCCGTGTCAAAAACCATCATTGTTTTCCCATTGACCTGTCTTTAAAACTGGAGTTCAAAATTGTGCAAAATCTGACTTGAATATATTTTTTCTACCTTACATCTCAATATTCTCTGTCACGTATTCTATGTTCCAATCATGTTCTCTGAATGTGGCCTTACGTTGTTTTGGCTCTTACTCTTTATTTGGCCTAAATGTTTTCCTGTTTTTTTCTGTATGGCCAAATCCTAAAATGTCTTTCTAAACAGATCTAATTCTTTGCTATCAAATCTTTGTTGATTAATTCTTCAGTAAAAAGCAGAACTCTATGTCTTCTATTTCCTAAAACATTAGTTTTTGTGTTTTTATTTCTGTACTTAATGCTTTCTACATTGTCTTACTGTTATTTGTGTACATCCTTTTTTGATACTAGTAGATGGTAAGTTCCTTGAGGACAAAAACTATTTACCCATCTTTGTCTACTTTAAAGATCCTAGGACAGTATTTTGTTCATAATAGATGCTTAGTAAATCTTTTTGTGTTTTTTCTAAAAGAAAAACGTATGATTATTTTTCAGATGAAGACCAAACATGCTCATGTCCACAGCTGGATAAAAAGTTAACCAATCAAATGTGTGAATTGTAGTCTTTATAAAGATTAATAGCTTAAGCAAAATCCTTTATCCTAATCATGGGAATTCTTAAATTGTAGTTCATAAACATGGGTATTTAGTATTAAATTTAATTAAAAGCTTTTTGATACTAAATACTAAAAGCTTTTTGATACTAAATACTAAAAGCTTTTTGATACTAAATACTAAATCCAATACTGAAAGCTTGGATTTTTGATTCCAAGCATTTTAATTCATGTTTTTATCTAGATATACTGTCAAGTTAATAGGTATATGAATGAGTGAATGAATGAATGAGTAGCTGGTTCATTTTAAAATTATTATTTTGCTATGTAGCTATTATTAAACTTTTGGTCTTTATAAAACTTATAGCAGGCATTTGTGGTTCCTAATTATTCAGGACAAGTTAAAGTAGCTTAATATTTTTGCTGCTTTACCTATTTAATAAAGTCTCTTTTAAGTGTCTAAATGGGGGAGAGATAAGGAGAGAGTTTTTAAGGAATTTAAGATCATGAACGGGAGAGACTTAGTATAGCTGTAACTGCAGAGTCTTGGAAACAAAGAAATTGAGTGTCGTGCAGTTTCCTTAAGCTACAACGAACACCATTTTCTCTCAGGAAGAAGAGAGAAGCTAGGACAAACTGTGCATGATCATTTTCACTAAATTCTTCTAAGAATATTTACCCTGTTTATGATTGGATTCATCTTTCCTAATATTGAGAAACGAATATTCTTGTCAGATACAGGAATTTTTGTGTAAGTGTAATTTCAAAAATTTCCACACGATGGCAGAAGATCCTTGTAGGTGGAAAGACGAATGTCATGAAAAGACGTCTTTTCATATTTTCAACTAGTAATTTTCACGTTTGTATTGTCTGATATAGATATGTTGTTGCCATTTTAAATATTTTAAATGTTTGTATTAATTTTAAAATGGAATTAAATCTTTTTCTATTTTTTGTATACAATTTTAACCCATTTTTGAAGGTTTCATGGATTTCCCCTGAATTGTGTTTTCAATAATTGTTTTGGTAAATGTATTTTTTCTTAATAAGTCAGTTTAAGGGAAATTGAATCCAGTTACTTACTATTCACAGATAAATGTATGAAACCCAATAGATGTGTGGACTTCCATTTGATTTTATTTTAGAAATTAAGTAATCGATTCAACATACATTCTTTTGTATTAATGTGCTTAGAATTTTGAATGGTCATTTCATGATCTCTTTACTGGTTTCTTGCCTTCTTTCTCTATCACTGTCAGGTCCTCTCTGAAATTTTTCCTGTCTTAATTTAAGAAATTCATTCATTCTGTAAGTATTAAATGCTTACCATGTTTCAAATACTGTCCTAGACAATGATAATTCATAGTGGTAAAATAAATTCACCAGATGTAATTTTTGTTTTCCAGAATTCACAATCTTGGAAGTTAGGTAGCTACCAAATACATTATTGTGTTTGAATTAATGTTTGTGGTTCTTATTGAAACAATATACTTTTCATAATTTTAAGGAATGTGCAACTTTTACATAGATACAGTAGACTGTGAAAGTATTACATTTTATGAATGATGACCTGAAGATTTAGAAATTTGAAAACTTAAATAGGCCTAGGGTTTTTTTTTGTTTGTTTTGTTTTTTTTGGAACACTAGATGTTAGATTATCTGGTTTAAAGAATAAGATGATATATTTTTAAAGCTTTTAAAAAAATTATTGAATTTATTGGAGTGACACTGGTTAATAAGATTATATAGGTTTCATGTATGTAGTTTTATAATATATCACTTGTATATTGCACTTGTGTGTTCACCTCCCAAAGCCAAACCTCCTTCTGATAACATGGTATTTTTCACTTTTAGCTGGTGATATTCTGGCCTTTTTCAATATGCAGATTTTTTCTTACATATTATTAGTTTGATTGTATAATTTGTTGTCAAAACTGGGACCTTGAGAGTAAAAGTAGCATTAAAATACAACACATGTATGAGTACACATATATATCCAAAATATATATTTACTGACTTATAAGTTTGATTTTCTATGATAGAGCTATAAAATAATTCTTTATGAAAACTGTCCTCAGAAATAAGTTTTCAAAATATAAAAATTACATATATGTGTTACTTTAAGGCAAAAAAAATCCAAAAACCCTTTAAATGATTATATGAACGTTATAGAAATAAAAACAGAATAATTACTCTTGGGATGTACTTACGTACTTTCTTTTTAGCTGTTTCTGTCTGTAATGCTATTACGTTTGTTCTGAACAATTTAGTTTTTACAATATGGTTTTGTTATTTAAATTTTTTTCCTAAAATTGCCTGTAATTTTTCCCAACGTTACGTTTTATGATTAATAGTTTTGAATTGCTGACTTCTTTACTTGAGAAAACCATCTTTCTATAGGTATTTAGAAATTAAAGGAGCTCAGGGCAAATTCTCTTCAATGGAGAACTCTATTCTCAAATCAATATTTTTTTGTATTGAAATGTATAAATATTAAAGTCCAAATATTTTAACAGGTACTATCTTTTGGTCTTTATTTAGAATAGCTTTTTTTTTTTTGCCAAATATTTTTACAAGACAAATTTGTCAGAAAAATTGTCTTTATTTATGATTATTTTGACTATTTTGCCAAAATCAGATGTTCCGACATCATAGGACTTTTCAATTTTCATCCATTTTGGTATGAAAGTAAATACATCTAATTATATATAGGAGCTCCTTCAAGAGATTGTTCCCAGAAATCGAGATAGATATACACTGATAGAATTTCAGAATTAAATCTTGTGTACCATTTGTGTTTCTAAAATTTAATTTACTGTTTCTTGTTTTATTAGCTGTAATTTCAGTCTTTCTGTTTACAAGCTGTTTTAAAACAATGCCATTCGTTAAAAGACTTAAAAGCTTACGCTTTTTAATGCTATTTTTTCTTTTTTAAAAAGTTTTTATTAAGTTTGTTGGGGTGACCTTGGTTAGTAAATTATGTAGGTTTCAAGTGTACAGTTCTATAATACATCATCTATATATTGCATTGTGGGTTCACCACCCATAGTCAATTCTCCTTCCTTCGCCATATGTTTACCTTCTTCTACCACCCTCTCCTCTGATAACCACTAAACTGTTGTCTGTGTGTATGAGTTTTTGTCTTGTTCATTTTGTTGCTGTCAGTTTTATATCCCACATGTGAGTGAAATCATATGGTTCTCGACTTTTTCTGTCTGATTTATCCTTCCATAGTTGATTGGACAAAGAAGATGTGGTACATACCATGTTTCCTGGAAAATAAGACCTAGCTGGACAATCAGCTCTAATGCATCTTTTGGAGCAAAAATTAATATAAGACCCGGTCTTATAGTGTATAAGATTGTCTGGCTAGGTCTTATTTTCGGGGAAACATGGTATATACAATGGAATATTACTCAGCCATAAGAAAAGATGAAATCCTGCCATTTGTGACAACATGGATGGATCTTGAGATTATTGTGCTAAGTGAAATAAATTAGATAAAAGCTTAAACTTTTTGTCTCTTTGTCTCATACTTTCGTTAAGAATTCCGACTGATTTAGAAAAATGGAACCAAAATTTAAGGGAGTCATTTACAGAAAGTTCAATGATAGGTGGCACGAAGAAAGTTTATCCGGCCACCATGCTGAAGTGTTTCATTACGTGTCAGATATTTATAAAAATTTTGTAGATTACTCATACTGTGTATACTATAGATTTTTTTTAAAGTGTCAATTTTAATAGTAGATTCTGTTTTAATTGATAAAATATCACAGTTTGAGCACAGTAATAAATTATGTATGCACCATAACCAATTCTAAGTACATTCCTTCTCTAAGGATCTCTAAATTTAATAACTTTGTTTCTTATTTTGGCATTCTGCTCCACCAAAATTTACGATATATTCATATTATCACTGTAAAAATTTTATCTTTAATGCTAAACTTTTTTTAAAAAAAAGGATTTACTGTAGCACTCACAATAATGCCAGATATTTCACCTTTAGGAGAGGAAATTTCTTGTAGTTTTACTTTGATTCCATGAATTGGATAAAGAGATCAAGCTATTATTTGATTTAATTTAACTGGTTTTCTATTTGAAGCATCCAGGATCACTGATATAAAGCTAATATCATTTAACTTTTTGCAGAGTTGTTCTTTTGCTAACAGTTTAACAACTTTTGCTTTTTATGTGTGCATAAGATAATCTGGAGTAGAATAAAATTAGTTTAGATAATCAGTTTAGACAGTGATTTGATCTAACAGAAAAATGCTTCTCAGTGTAATGTATAAACATAGTATCTGTAGCTATCTATATGTTGTCTTCATGTACAGTCTTCTTAACTTAATTCAAAACAACTGTTAAAGTAAATGCTGCTGCTTAATTAGTGAATTTGTATCTTCTGCTATTCATGTGGTCATTGATACTGCAATTGTGTCCATGTTATTTCATGTTCATTATCAAATTTTTTAAAAAAAGGCAATTCTGTACTTAATTTTTCCTTTTTTTCATTTTGAAATTTTATTGACCATTTTTATTTTTATTAGTTTCAGGTATTTATTACTTTTTATTATAGTTGATATTCAATATTATATTATTTTCAGGTGTACTGAACTTATTTTCATTCAAGATGCATCTTTTTTTTTTTTTTTTTGTAGTTTGCTGGTGGCAAAAGAGTTTGTTGCAAAATAAAAAAGTATTACCAAACAAATAGTTATAGATTCTTACCATGTTAATGACAAACCACTCTGGTAGGATCAAACTCTCTGTATGCTGTGTTTATCCCTATTTACTCTGTTTCCCTTACGTATTTTCACTTTAACTTATAATTTCCTGTTTCCTGCTGAGACGGCTGAATGGTGGCTTTGTGTGTTTGGCTGAAGCAAAGAGCAGAGCATACCTGCCTGGTAGACTAACTAGCTGTAAGGGAAGTAGAGTCAAATACTTATTTTGAGTGTTCTACTCTATAGTTATGTATCTGGAGCCCCTTTGTGTACTTGCTTTGTCAATCATGACTTGCGTGCTGTCCATGAAAGGAATGTGTTAGTTATTCCGCACCAGAAGAGGGTCAGGAAAGAGACAGGGGATATTAACAGTCATCTTTCAGATTTAACTGCTTATTAAATCGAGAGCTTATCTTTGTTGCATCTCTCTACTCAACTAGATAGACTATGGCTGGAGCTGGGAGTACAAAATGGAGGTATGCTAGAATCATCCCCGATATCTTAATGCAACTTAATACTTTCGTAAAAGGTAAACAAAAATCAGGATAAATTTTAAACTGAAAGAAATGTTATAACAATAGTCATAAACCAGGACAAATCATAAACCAGGGCAAATCAATTTTATACCAACTAGGATATATGGTTGTTATACTTTTAGCCACTTTAGGTTTATCTGATAGCAATACTTTTGGTAGAGAAGTGGTATATTTTAATTTTATGGATAAAATATTGAATTTAATCACAATTTTTTATCATTTGACTGTCCACTGATTTGCTGTATCACCTTTGTCATGTTTCATAGTTTATTTGCTTCTTAATTTCTCCATTTTTTAAATAAAAATAACATTTGCTTCAGAGCTATTTGGTAGAAAGTATTTCATGAACAAATTAGACCTGGAAAGACATTTGGATCTTACAGAAATAAATTTAAACCTAAACGAATTATTGGCCCTATAAGGTGAAAAGTTAGGGCTGCCAACATAGCACTCCCAAGAAATACCAACTGAGCTTAGGAGCACAAGTGCGTTTGTGAAGGATGTTGCACGCTGGGATGCCCCATTTATACCGGTAGCTAATCTCAAAGTTCAGATCTGCGCCAGGGTACAGACTCATAGGAGACTGGATCTGTATAGCCTGTAATTTTTGTAGGCCAGTCTTCCACAAAATCAGTTCCCTGTGCTCCTTCTCCCTTCAATGTTTAAAGGTCTAAGGAAGTTCATCTTGGCCTTTGACAAAGATTCCTTCACCAAACTTGAGTAAATCTCCCTTGAGCCTGAGTAGACCTCATCCTTGGGCGTATCTTCCTAGAGCCCAGTTTTAGCAAGAATCCTGTCAAGTTGGTTTAGCCAGAATCCTTCACCCTCCATACTTGGTCACCTTTGATATCTGATCAGGTTCCTATCCACCAACCTCCAAGTGATACCAAATCACCCCAGCCGGCCTTTAGCAAGAATCCTCTTAGGGACTGCAAATTGGTACAGCCACTATGGAAAACAGTTTGGAGGTTCCTCAAAAAATTAAAATGGAACTACCTTATGACCTAGCAATTCCACTTCTGGGTATTTATCCAGAGAAATCCAAAACACTAATTTGAAAAAAAACATACGCACCCCGATGTTTACTGCAGCACTATTCACAATAGCCAAGATATGGAAACAACCGAAGTGCCCATCAAGAGACAATTGGATAAAGAAATTATGGTACATTTATACAATGGAGTATTACTATGCCATTAAAAAAGAATGAAATCTTACCATTTACAACACCATGGGTGGGCCCAGAAGATATTATGCTAAGTGAAATAAGTCAGACTGAGAAAAACAAATACCATGTGATACCACTTATATGTGGAATCTAAAGAATAGACTAAACGAGCAAACAAAACAGAAATAGACTCATAGATACAGAGAAAAAAACTGACGGTTGCTAGATGGGAGGGGTGTTGGGGGGATGGGGGAGAAGATGAAGGGATTAGGAAGTACAAATGGGTAGTCACAAAATAGTCACGGGGATGTGAAATACAGTGTGGGAAACGTAATCAGTAATGTTGTAAAGATCATGTAGGGTGTCAGATGGGTGCTGGACTTATTAGGGGGATCATTTCATAGATTGTGTAGATGCCTGACCCCTGCACTGTACACCAGAATCTCAAGTAGAATAATATTGAATATCAAATATTATATATATATACACACACACATATACATATATATATATTTATAGATATAGATAGATATAGATATAGATCTCATGGGATGTAAAGTACAGCATAAGGAATATAGTCAATGGTATTTTAATAGCTACGTCCCATGTCAGAGGGGTAGTAGACTTGGGGGTTTATCACTTTGTGAGAGATATAAATGTCTAATCATTATGCTGTTTTGTACAACTGAAACTGATTAAAAAAAAAAAAAGAATCCTGTTAGGTCACTATAGCCAAGAATTACACTACCCTCTTAGTAATTCTATCTGTTGACCCCCAACCATGCTCCTTACCTATAAATGTCCATTTTTCTTTGTTGTATTCAGAATTGAGCCTTGTCTCTCTCCCCTACTGCAAAACCCTACTGCAGTGAGGCCAATACCTATTACAATAGTCCCGAAGAAAGCCTGCCTTACCGTTTTAACAAGTGTCATGAATAATTTTTTTAACACTTTGCTCTAACATTAGTTTTCTTGAAGGCGTTTTGTTTCTGAGGCTGGCATTCTTCCATAATAATCCCAGTAATAGATTGGATCATGCACATAAAGTTAACTTCACACCTTGAACAATAAACGTTTTTGGTTACGAAATTAATTCATGTATAGCTATCTTGTTTTTAGGATGGCAAATTAACCTGGTTCATATAGGTTCATTTTTTTTTTTCGTGGTAACTTTTCTTTGCTAATTGAAACTAAAATCACTATGAAGTGCAAGCGGGAGAAAGTGGAAGGGATGAGGAGACAACCGTGAGCTACAGCCCACGGTTTCCTTAGGGTACACAGACTTGCATGTTTTAAGTTTTCTACCATGTTAGGAGTACCGTACTGGAATGCTTTTTAATTTTGGTTTCTTGTGCTAGTCTTACTAGCTTCTAGTTATACTACTCCAGCAGCTTTCTGCATTGTATTATACTTTCAGTTTGCAGAATTTTTTTTTAGTTCGCCTAACTTCTGAAGTGTTCTAGTGATAATTAAAGATATCTTAACATGTCAATGTTTTTAAAATGCATGCTAGTCCATTTGCTGCTTTTCTCTGGTAGTGTCTTTTCAGATGCTCTATCTCTAATAATGATTTGTGTCGATCCTTTTAAGAAATGAGTATGCATGTATGTATTTATGTGGAGATAAGTGGGAGGAAGTATCCTGTCATCGTGTCTTGCTGTCTTCTCCTTTATACCAGTGTACTATAATGGTTTATAGCTGACATGTATTTAAAAAAACACATGCACAAAAATAGATTTTCATGAAACTGATGATGTGTTCTTTAACAAGTATTTATTATCATGGCTTTGTTTCCTATATGATCTGAGGCCGTCAGAAACATCAGCGTGTAGAAGAAGAAGAAAACTAGCACTGATGCAAGGCACTTGTATTTGTTGAGTGTTAGGAGTATCACCACTTAAGGAAAATTAAGATTTGAAAACGGAAGTGTCAGAGTGACATGTTGAAAAATACAGTATTGTTTGAAAAGTCTTGTATTTTATGGGTGACTGTTGGGTGACTTACTTGAAAAACTTCCACTTTTTGTAAAATATCTTTTTCCTCATACTTTTACAACAAAATTTCCATAACTGACATAATGTATTTTACCATCTCTGCATCTGAAATGGTTTTTTGGTGCAAGAATCCAAGCTGTTTCATAGCTGGCCAAATTAAAAGCTCAGATCCTGTTAAAAGTTTTTTAGAATTTTTTTTAGTGGACATGTGATTGTCTACTTTATTATTAATATCTTTAAAATACTTTTTACATGACTAGGGAGAGGACAATAAGGAGAGGACAACCTCACAGTAATTTGAACAGGGAAGTTTAAAATAAAGAATTAGTAACTACAGGAGATTGGAATAACAAGACATGGGCTACGAGGGAGTGAAGAGAACTCGAACCAAAAGGAATAACAGATGCGGGCATCCACCGCCCTCAGGGCTGAGATAGAGCACACAGGACGTCTCTCCTCAGCTGAAATCCAGACCTTGCTGGAGAGGGCACAACCATAGCTCACTGGATGGCAGAGAAATTGCGGTGGTGCCATGTTGGCAGAATTTGCTAGAAATCTGCCATTTGAAACTCAGAAATAATCACACAAGGGTGCTGAGGAAAGCTGTTCACAGGGAGGGGTCTCCCTGGGGACATCTGAGAGGGTGACCAGGGGCTGCTGGCTGCTGGCCATTGCAGGAGCTTGAGTGCTACAGGAGCAGGTGCTGGAGAAAGCTGTGTACACCTGAGCACACCAGAATGGGGAGGCAAAACTCTTTCGGGCTGCAGTGTCTCTCCTGCGCTCTCTACTGACAAAGCTTAATGTTGTGCCAGCTGGCAAGGAAAAATATTTACCGGGCCCAGGTCCATTTCACAGAGCAGGCTTTGGGTAAATTTGGAGCTGAGTGGTTATACATTAATAACCAACACAAACCGACAGCCTTCTCATTTTGCTCTGCTCTAGCTATTGCAATTATTCATCGTAACAGACCTTCTGGTCTGTTAATGTTTTGGTCGCAGTACTGATTTTTGCATCTCCTCCATTCTGCATCAATAATGTCTTTCCTTTTAAAATTAGAAAGTTGTCCATCCTTATATTTTTAAGTTTAAAAAAACAAATTTAATTATAATTTAAAAATAAGTATTTCGATCTCATTACCAATTAGTAGGTACCAACGTAAGTGACGCTATGCTGTCTTGCATAAAGTATTCTCATACACATCACATTGGTGCTTAGAAAAACATCCCTTGAGCTGAATCAGTTGTCGACACGAACTTGACTGGTACCGTGCTTGTGTGTGATGCTAGAAGTAATGCTCGCACTTCCCTCCCCCGGTACAATACGACGACAGTGCCTTGCACAACACAGTTATTAAAGGGAAATGTTTCTTACCAGATCAAAGTGTTTACTGGGAAAATGTTTTATGCTAGTTCAGTTTCTTAAAACAACAACACACCTTTATTTTGAATTCATTATAGATTCATAGGAGGTTGCAAAGAAATATCCAAGGGGGGTCTTAATCCAGCTCCAGTGTTAACATCTTGTATAACTATAGTACAATAGCAAAACCAAGTAACTGGCATTGTTTACGATCCACAGAGCTTACTCATATTTCACTAGTTATAAATGTATTCGTGTGTACGTGCGCATAGGTCTATGCAGTACACGTATAGCTTGTGTAAGCACCACCACACTGAAGATACAGACCTGGACCATCACCACAGGCTCTCCTGGGCTCTCCCTTTGTAGCCACACCCACCGCATGCCTCCCATCCCTAACCCCTGGCAGCCAGTAATCCATTCTCCATTATTCAGAGATTATATCATTATAAACAGAATGTACAGTATGGAACTTTTTGACATTTGCTGTTTCACTTAGTATAATTCCCTTGAGGTCATCCAAATTTCTTTGTGTATCAGCGGTTTGTTCCCTTTTATTGCTGAGTAGTATTCCATGGTATAGATGTACAGCAGGTAGTTTAACCATTGTTAAACCATTATCCATTAAAGGACATTTAGGTAGTTGGTAGGTTTTGGCTATTATGAATAAAATTATGAATATTTGCATACAAGCTTCTATATGAAAATGTCTTAATTTTTCTAGGATAAATCCTCAATAGTGCAATTGCTGGGATGTTTGGTAAGTCCATTTGAAAGGAATTGCCAAACTACGTTTTAGAGTCATTGTACCATTTTATATACCTACATGTAATGTATGTTTGATCCAGGGCTCTACATCCTCACCAACATTTATTGTCACTATTTTTTATTTTAGCCATTTTGATAGGTGTGTAGTGATATCTCATTGTTTTGATTTGCATTTTCCTAATGACTAACAGTGGTGAACATCTTTTCATGTACTTTGCCATCTGTGTGCTGTATTTGGTGAAATGTCTGTTCATGCCTTTTGCCCATTTTCTAACTGGACTATTTTTCTATTGAGTTGTGAGGGTCCTGTATGTGTTCTAGATACTAGTCTTTTGTCAGATATGTGGTTTGCACATAATTTATCCTAGTGTGTAGTTTGTTTTTCATTCTTTTAACAGGATCTTTTTCAGAGCAAGCATTTTATATTTTGATGAAGCCCAATTTATTATATTTTCATTTTATGGATCATGCTTAGGGGTTAAATCTAGGAACTCTTCACCTACGTCCTGAAGATTTTCTCTTATGTTTTTTTTTTTTCCTGAAAGTTTTATAGTTTTACATTTTACATTTAAGTCCATGATCTATTTTGAATTAACTTTTGCATGTGATGTGGGGTTTAGCTTAAGTTTCTTTCTTTTTCTTTTCTTTTTTTTGGCCTGTGGATGTCCAGTTTCTTCAGCACTATTTGTTGAAAAGGCTGTTTGTCTTCCATTGTATTGCTTTTGCACGTTACAAAAAAATCAGGTCAGCATGTTTGCGTGAGTCTGTTTCTGGGTTCTCTGTTCTCGTTCCATTGGCCCATGTGCCCACAGTGTCCTGTGTACTGTCACTATCATAAGCCCTAACGTCAGGAAGATTCTTCTGAAACTGGGGGAGATCAATTTCAGGAGAAATGACATCTTTACTATGCTGAACCGCTTCCGTTTTTAAATTTAAATGAAACAAAATTATGAATTCAGTTTCTCATTAATTACATTTCAAGTGCTCAGTAGTCATGTTGGCTGTGGCTACTCTGTTGGACAGTGGAGCTCCAGGCTGCTGTATGTACTGGTCCCTGTGTCTGCGACACCTTCCTCCTGTTTAGCTTGACCAACTTCTTAGCCTTTTTTTATAATTGTACTTTTCTATATTAGTTTCAGGTGTACAAAACAACAGTGATTAGCCATTTACACCCCTCACAGAGTGATACCCCCCTCAAGTCCACTACCCCTCTGACACCGTACGTAGCTGTTACAGTCCCCTTGAGTCTCTTCCCTATGCAGTACTCCACATCCTGTGACTGTATGTATATATGTACGCGCGCGCACACACACACATTTAATTGTAGTTGACATTCAGTATTATTCTACTTCAGCTTCAGGTGGACAAATCAACTTCTTATCCTTTTAGACTCTGCTTAGATGGCACCTTGTCCTAGAAACCTCCTCTGACTCATGTCTCATTTCTCAGCCCAAGGGCACCCATGGATCTCTGTGTTCGTTTCTACTTGTGCCAATTTTGCACTCATTCCTCTTCATTATTGCATTGTGTGCTAATTACCTTTTTACTTGTCTGCTTTATCACTAAATTATAAGCTGCTTTGAATCAGAAATTGTGTAATAATCCATGTATCTCTAGCGCTTGACATTTAGTGTATCCTCAATGAATAATTGGTGATGTACATACAGTAGTAGTACATCTACTTAATGTACTTACCACTTTCTAGTAGAATTGTGGTATCCAAACTTTTAGTGCATGTCTCACCCATGAGTGTATATATATATTATCTTATAAATTCTGAAGGTGTATTATCATTAACGAATATCTGAACCATATAGTCTTAGGGTGGAGTGTTCATCATTAACACCGGGATGTAAATTTATTTCAGGTAGTCTTGATACTTTTGAAAATTTGGGGCTGAGTTTTTTTAGACCTGGTTATATTGCTAAGTTTTTTTTAGGTATGGTATCTTTGTCATAACTAATGAACCAATACTGATATACTATTACTAACTGAAGTCCATTTTTTATTCATATTTGCTCAGTTTTTGTCTAATGACATTTTTCTGTTCCAGGATCCCATTAAGGAGACCATGTTATGTTTATTGTCCTGTCTCCTTAGCCTCCTCTAGATTGTGACAGTTTCTTAGACTTTCCCTGTTTGTTATAACCTTAACAGTTTTGAGGAGCAAAAGTCCGATCTTTTCTAAAATGTCCTCCAGTTTGGATTTGTCTCCTGTTTTCCTGATGAACAACGGGTTATGGGTTTTGGGAAGGAAGACCACAGAATAAATGTCATTCTCATCACCTCACATCAAGGCTGCATTATTGCCATTGTTTTTACCTCCTTTATGTGTCTGATGACGCACTAGCAGTTGAAAAAGTATCTATTCTGTTACCTTCTTCGCTTGTGCTCGCATTAATATGGTTTTCAACCGAAAGATTCTTTATAGGCATCTTTTAAAGCACCTGTCCATTTTATAAAAGTTAATTTAATTCGACTAGATAATATAAATTGTAAATCCGTTTAACTGACCTGTCAAACTATAGCATATCCAGATACCATCCACCAGAAGCAGATTGGGGTTGAGGGAGAGGTCTCTGTCAGTTCAGTGGCGCGGGGAAACTGGTAGTACTTATTGCCTGGATCCTGCATGACTTGGTGTCACACAGTTATGAGGATGCCAGAGACAACCTGTAATTTAAATATCTATAAAACAAAATTTCCCTTATTTTTTAAATAAAACAAGCGGACATTCTGATATTTCCCTCCCTTGTTCCAATGGATTGCCTCACTGTAATCCCTATATCCCTGAGGTGCTCACACCTCAGGTCTAGAGAACTGAAAGAATTTCAAAGATCGTTTACTGCCTCCCTAAATTGATTCTTGTATACAGTCTGCAGACTTCCTCAAGTTATTCCTCTGTGCATGGTATCCTTGTTATGACGGCTCCCTTCTATTTCCTGACAAGCAGACTGGATGTGTACTGGTTCCTACATACCAGTTAGTTAGAACCTGGGAATCCATATAGAAATCCCAGCCATTGGTAGATGGCTTTTATTTATTTTTTTTCTTTTGAGGGCGTGGTTAGTTAGGAGAGTACTTCTAGGAGGATGATATTTATATATTTTCTTGGCATTTAGAATTTGAATGTTTTCACTCTTTTGCCTTTAAAAAAAATCTATTTCTTTTCATCTTCTAAACACCTTCCTACTTTCCCTATATTTATGAGTAATTCTTTGAAATGGGAAGATACATGCACTGTGACATTGGAAAAAGATAATTAGAAAATCATGTAGACCAGGGTCATTTTAAGGAAGCCCCATGTACAGAATAGGAATCTAAACTGTGATTAATTAATACTGATTATTTCCAAAGGGATTTTTAAAACATTAACAAATGTTTTAGGAATAAACCCTTTTATTCTGTAGTTCATTTACTATAATTCAATTTATAAAAATTTGATTCATGCAACTTTTTCAGTATTGTTTGTTATAAAGTGAAGCATATACCTTTAGGCATTTTTTTTTTTAATTTATTGGGGTGACAATTGTTAGTAAAATTACATAGATTTCAGGTGCACAATTCTGTGTCACATCATCTATAAATTACATTGTGTTCCTTTAGGCATTTTTGACAGGTTTCTATCATTAAGAGATTCCAGTGAATAGATTCTGTATAAAGCAATACTTGCACAATCTATGCTATCATATATTATTATACCTCCCAAATATAATAGTTAATGATGCATTTTTTTTGTTTTTTGTCGTTGGAAGGGTTTGAGAGGGTATCTATAATATTTTTAAGGAAAACATGTATCTTACGCAGTTAGGCTATATTCTATTTTACTTTATGCAATATTATATATATTATATACACATTATATTTATGTAATATAGTACTTCTGTGTTACTTTTACTTATTTCACTATGAACTATATATTAATCAGAAAATTGGATGTACATTAAGTAATACTAAATGCTAAATCTCTAAGAGTTGTAAATTGCAAAATTTAGTAACAGGCATTTTGATGCTACTGTAAGTACAAGAAATTCATAATACTTTTAAGTATGGCATATGACAACATGCTCAAAGGAAGTTAAATATATGTCTGGTTCACATTTTTTGAGATGCTGCTTCTTGAATTCTTTTTTTTTTCTGTATATGTTTTAGAGCATTTTGTAAAACTTGTTAATTTTTTTGTTTAAAAGTATGTATGCAAGATGAATGCAGGTTTAGGGCTTTGGTTATTCAAGGTAAACTTAACAGTTGCATGTTTTTCCATTTGCTACTTTGCCTTTCCATTGTTTCAAATGATTCTCTTTTTATTATTCAGATCTATTCTCTTGTTATATATGCCTCATCTGAAGCATTGTAATTCAGGAGAATAATTGCATAGATTTGAATACAATTTGAATACATTTGTATTGACTATTACTCTTCATTTTTAGCTTGAAAATAGTCCATAGTTATTATTTTCACAGTTACTGGTACCAAATGTCAATGCTGAAACTCTTTGACTCAGGTGAAACTATCCTTATAAGACAGATGTATTCTAGCAAAGTTAAATTTGAATATACATAATTCCATTTACCTAATGATTTGTATTGTATGAAATTTAAGACGTAGTGGGAGTGGACAACATGTACTGCTCTAAATAGCTTATTGAAATATATCTATATACACATATGTAAACAGGCTGTTTTTGTGGTTTTATTTTTTAATGTTTCTGTTAGTGACACAATAATATAAAGGAAATATATTGGCTGAGAGCCTAGTTGAACAGAACATACCATGTTTCCCTGAAAATAAGACCTAGCCAGACAATCAGCTCTAATGCATCGTTTGGAGCAAAAAGTAATATACGACCCGGTCTTATATAAGATTATATAAGACCGGGTCTTATATAAGATTATATTATATAATAGTCTTATAGTAAAATGTGAAATAAGACCGAGTCTTATATTAATTTTTCCTCCAAAAGACGCATTAGAGCTGATTGTCCAGCTAGGTCTTATTTTCGGGAAAACACGGTAGTATAAAGAAATCACTCTTTAAACAAGTTCTTCTTTATGTTACAGTAAAATAGCATGCATATCTTCTAGGTTCCTTAAATTCTAGGTCTATAGTATTCATAGAATTAATGACAACTTCTGTAACAAATAATCCCAAAGTCTCCGTGGCTTAATATAAAAATGTGTGTCTTGCTCTTGAGAAGTGTGGGTAGATACTCCTGTTCAGGCAGCTTTCCTGAAGGGATTTCCTCTAAGCAGTGACACTGGAATCTTAAACTCTTTCAGCATTTTAGACACATGGCCATATGTGTGACATTTTAAATGCCTAGAAATAACATGGGTGCTTCTCAAAACCTTTACTCCCCAAAGCATCTCATTCATCAGCCTTTCCTTCCAAGTTTTTTTGGTTAGTCTATTGTTTGCCTCAACTATTATCCCTTGTCCCAGGTATCCGTGACTAGTACATTTGTTTCACATGGTTTTAACAAATGTCCCGGGATGGTTTCCCCAGCACTGGGAGAGTTCCTAGTCTGCTGAGATAAAGGATGAGATAAAGGCAAACCCTTTGAGCTACTTCTCCAGTACATCATTATATAAGTCACAAAAAACAATCCTAATTCTTTTAGAATAAAATCTGTTGCATTCCCTATGATACTGGGTACCTGGACTGGGAACGTAAGCTATTGTCTTCAAAACCACTGCCCATCCGGAGAGCATGGTACAGGACCGTACCATGCTCATACGTTAAAATACCATAGAGCTCTCTGTCTGAGATCAGCTATTTTTTCTTGACTAAATGTTTATCTGGTTGCTGCAAGCTTTCCACCTGGTTTCCAGAGTTCTGAAAAAGTTGGTTTTGATGGGTTTTGCCAGTGTATTTGTTGCTTTTATGTACAGATGAACCATTGGAGTTCCTTACTCCCTCATTTTTGCTGACATCTGGTTCTATGATTTTTAATGTTTGAGAATGGTTTTATCCTGAGGACACTGGGAAAGGAGAGATGATAATGACAAGACCATGTTACCCAATAGATACTCCTGGAAGAGTATCCAAATGGAGATGCACTGTAGGCAGCTGAAAATATGGGGCTATAGTGAAAGGCAGCGATCAGGGTTTGAGATCGATTAGGCTTTAGATTTGGTAATGATGAATCTCTGGAATTTGGAAGTGAATTTGTATCAAGAATAGCAAAGGGCTTGCTGAGGCCTTAGGTTTGGAAAATAATCTACAGTCATTGTGTAAAAGGAAACCTGTGAAATTGGTGCAAGAGGACTTTTTCAAATGGGAAAATTATTTTTGGAATTTGGTAACACATCTACTTGTGCCAATTTATTTGTCAGCTTTTAAAAAATAGTGTGTAGTCTGTAGGACTATTTCACAGTTAGCTGCTATTGCCTGGATGGGAAGAAGAAATGATTATAATCACAATATTTCTCTGCTTAGTTTTTATCGGAGAATCACTAATGTGTACTAAAAGTAATAAGACCAGAATACTCAGTGTCTTCTTTATTTTCTGTTACCTTTTTTTTTTTTCCACTTTGCTAATTTCTTTCCTCTACCCAAATTCAGGTAGCTTATTTCTAGTTTCTGTTAATACCGGAGCTTTTTAATCTCTGCTGAATCGACTTGAACAACAAATTCTCATTCTCCTTTCCCTGTCAATCTTTATGAGAATTCTCTCATATTTAACACTGTTTTTTACAGGCCTGCAGGCATTTATGAAAAGGCAATGAGATGAAATTTATCAAAAATTCCAAAGTACTTTGCCAATTTCCAGGATGGAATACCACACGCTATAATTATTTGGAACTGCCAAAAAAACAAAAACAACGCAAAAAAACCCCAAAACCCATTAAATTTCAAAAGCGTAGTTTGTAAATATAGACTGAATCATAACCTCTTGGGAATTTCAAAATAATTTCTCTCTAGTGACTTGTAAGTTATTTGCCTTTGAAAAAAAAATCAATCCCTAATTAGACTAGAAAAGAAAGGATAGGATCATGAAAGTTTTAATTGCTCCCAAAGTGTATTTTACCAAAGTAATAACATTTCTTTTTGTAATTGGAAAGGGAGGGCACTATGTGATAGACTGTGTTATTGAAAGTAGAAACACTGAAAGCATTTCCTTTAGCATATTTGTTTAGATAATGTCAATAGCTTCTATGTGTACTAATAAAGTTTAGAGAGTTTAAGGAAATTCTGTGTAGAGTTGAATATTCAGCTTTGTGAATATGTATTCTTTAAAACATTCTTGTCCTATTGTATAAAGACATAATATAAAAACCTATACTATCTGTATGCACTGGAGATTATGTACACGCCTTGGAAGTTGGTCTCATTACAAGGCCAGGGCCTAACTCAGTGAAATGGGGCAACATGTTAAAGGGTAAAGGAGCGTGATCCCTGGGGACTGCTGAATCTCCACTTCTCTGCATTCTCTCGTCTTAATATGACCTTACCAAACTGGGAAACGAGCAAGGTGAGAATTGGAGCAGGCTGGCAACGTTCCTCTTTACTCAGTAGACGGCATGGGAGGTAGCTCCAGCCTGTGTCATCACTGTCTCATTCTTCTTGGAAACATCAGTGACCGATTTTTAGTAGCAACAGTGGTTCTGATCTCAGTTTGTTTAAAACTGTAGTCTAGCTGGTCAGAGTACCTTTGGAAAAAAATCCTAAGTTCCAGTGTAGCTGAGTAGAATGTACGTCAGATTTAACCACGGGTGACCTGTATGTCTTTCCTTATTATGATAATTGAGAATATTTTGTTATGGAAATTAATAATTTCCATAATTTATTGAGATTTTTTTATAGTGAAATCATATTTATGAGCCCTTTAAAAATAAGGTCCTAATTCTGGTTGAGAAGTTATTTTTCATAGAAAGAAGGGAGAAGACTATATGAAGTAGCAAATCTGTTTTATAAAAGAGAATTGTTTTTCTTAAGCTGATCGTACTACAGTTTGGTATAGCATTTATGAGACATAAGCCAGAGCTTACAGTTGGGCTTGAGACCTGCTATGTAGGCAGCTGCATTATAAAGGATCAGAAATTATATTCCACAGTTTTCGTTTTGAGTCGTTTTAGGGATGGGCCATCATGGAAATGTGAACAATTTTTCTGCATTTTGATTAAAGTCTAGAATTTTTATTTAATGTAAAATTATTTGCTATATGTAACATAACATGCACCTCTGTTTCTAATAAGTTTAGGCTCATGTATTTATGTCTATAAATTTCCCAGAAACTTAACTATGCTAAATATGATATATGTAAACCTGTATATTATAGAATATTTTTCTTAAGTTAATGAATTATAGGTCTTTTATTTTCATTCTGAGATCATAATACATTAAATTTCTATTTTCACATAATGAATAAAGATTTTATTGAAGAAAGTAACCCTCCTCCAAACCCTTTATACCATCTGAATGTCAATATTTTTGTTTGTTTAAATGTTTTTGGAATTTAAGATATACCAAAGTAGAATAAAATTACATAAAATTTTGCTAAGACACTGTTGTGTGGGGGACCCTGCTCGCTGTGCCATTTGTCGTGCGGGGTGGCCTGCAGGGCCTCTGGTCCCGCTCCCCACATAAGAATGCAGGATATGGTGAGGCCAAAAAGGAACACCCACGGAGCCATAGATAGGGGAGTCATACCACTATAGTCTCCCTGGCTGCCGAGCGAGACACTACTGGCTGCAGTAGCAGCCATACGATCCACAGTCCAACATTCGCTTCTCTGCCTGCCAACCAACCAACTAATCAACGCATCCCCGCAGTTACATCAGTAGCCAACTGGCTAACCGGTTACAGCTGATGGCCAACCAGTCACAGTTGATGGTCATTCACTACCCGAGCCAGCGCCTCCCCACGCTAGGCAGCGAGCCTGGAAACTGCTCTCTGGGACTCTGTCCCCACAGACACTGATCTTTATAATCACTTTAATTTAATACTTACAATTTTTTAGGAATTAAACTAAAGGTATCTACAAATTATGATTACCTCTATTGAAATTTACTTTGGTACTAAGCTCAGCTCCATTAAACTATCTTACTTTCTTCTTCAACAGACATCCAGTTGATTCCAATAATGTTCCAGGGTCTGTGTTAGCTTTTTATCTTTAGAATGGGAATGATTTTTTCCAAATATTTACTGGTGTAAAGTATTTACATATGATATGACATTAAAAATATTAGTATTTCTATTTGAATCCTTTATTAAATCATATGCTGTCTTCCTGGGCTATTATAAAGTTGTTTAAACTTTAATTTAAAAATAATCTGTAGAAGCTTTGCTTTGGTTTATTAGCATTTATGGACATGTGCTACAGAGCATGCATGTTCTGTGGCTTTATTTGGTTGTAAGAATTGAGAGGATGATGCAGACTGGTGTAGCCGTTATGGAAGGCAGTGTGGAGGTTCCTCAAAAAATTACAAATAGAATTACCATATGACCCAGCAATCCCTCTCCTGGGTATCTATCCAAAAAAATCTGAAAACATCTACACATAAAGACACGTGTGCTCCAATGTTCATTGCAGCTTTGTTTATGGTGGCCAAGACATGGAAACAACCAAAATGTCCTTCGGTAGATGAATGGATAAAGAAGTTGTGGTATATATACACAATGGAATATTATTCGGCAGGAAGAAAAGATGATATAAGAACATTTGTGACAACATGGATGGATGTTGAGATTATAATGCTAAGCGAAATAAGTCAGACAGAAAAAACAGAGTATGATTTCACTGATATGTGGTAAATAAACCAAAAACAACAAAAGAACAAGACAAACAAATGAGAAACAAGAACTCATAGACACAGACAATAGTTTAGTGGTTACCAGAGGGTAAGGGGGGTGGGGGGTGGGAGATTAGGGTAAGGGGGATCCAATATATGGTGATGGAAGGAGAACTGACTCCAGGTGGTGAACACACAATGGGATTTATAGATGATGTAATACAGAATTGTACACCTGAAATCTATGTAATTTTACTAACAATTGCCACCCCAATAAATTAAAATTAAAAAAAAAAATTGAGAGGATGAATCAAAGCAGTCAAAAGTGTGTCATATTGTCAGTACTCAGTTTTTTAGTGTTACAGTAGTTGCTTTTGTTGTAACTTACAGTTAAGAAGGATACTTTTAGTTGGTGAAAAGGTCTCCAGGACATCTCTTCCACACTATTTCTTTTCATTAAACACTTAAAACATTTCAAATTTATTATTAAACACCTGTCAGTTCCTGGTTGTTAGAAGGCAGAGTAAAGAGCAGTGTTTATGAAAATTAGCCCCTTCTCCCAGCTTCTATGTTCTGCATGTGTGTTTGTCTGGAAATTGACAGGATGCAACCTTTGTGAAGGAAGGAGTCAGGAAAAGAGAATGTTGAACCATTATAGTAGTGCTTCTCAATCTTTAGGGTACATAAGACCATCTGGACTGCTTCTTAAAATACAGATTACTGGATCCCACTGGAAGTTTCTGATTCTGTAATGAACCCGAGAATTTGCACATTTAACAAGTTCTCAGTTGATGCTGATGCTGGCTATTTTCTGATTAAGAGTCTTACTACAGAGATAAGAGTAACAGGAAAATCTGAAGGAAGACTTTACTTTTAAGAAATGAAGGCAGATTGGAAATATAAGAAGCAATTAGGGAGTAGGGTCTAGTTCAGGAACCCCTGCTCTATTTGCCAGAAACACATAATCATCAAACATTCTTTTAATTTTTTCCCCAAAGTTTTAAGTTTACATAGTTTCAAAAGTCAGGTAATATTAAAACATTTGTAACAAAAAACATGGCCCTATCCCATCCCTCCCCATTCCTGCATTTTTGCTTCCCAGAGGCGCTTTTAATTCTTAAGTCACATGATCAGATGTTCAGATGATAGATCTCTGTCTCTTTCACACCTACACACACATGCACACACGCACACACACACACACACACACAAATGCCTTTTTATAATAGACTCCGCATATTTATAATAGTATCT
Organism: Rhinolophus ferrumequinum; assembly: GCF_004115265.2. NCBI lineage: Eukaryota > Metazoa > Chordata > Mammalia > Chiroptera > Rhinolophidae > Rhinolophus > Rhinolophus ferrumequinum. The sequence goes on along the minus strand of NC_046303.1, from coordinate 30,006,867 downwards.
GCATAGTATCCCCCAAAGCAAAATAAACTTGTAAGCATCTGAAGTACAGAAAAAGGAAAGCATAAAACTTTCTAAGTACAAACAAGTAGAATTGAATAAATTATTTTGATTTACTACTTGTAAAATATCATTGATATTAACCTTACTCAATTTGCTGTCTAGGATTGTTTTTTAAAAATGTGAATCTCAAAATATAAAGGCTTTCTATAGCTGCAATTTCAATCTTAGTCTTGTTATCTTCCTTATAAGGTTTTAGGTTGATAAACAAGAAAAAAGGGCATTTCAGATGGAGAGAATAACTGGAGTAGAAGAGGCAGGACAAAGCAGATACAGAGATAGATCTAATGAGAAAGGTGATTTGGTATTTACTCACTGAATTCAGTCATCGATTGTTCATTGTCTATTTGAATAAAACATCTTCCTTGCCAAGCAGGAGCTTTAGGTCTAGTGGATGTGATAGATATATAAATAAAAAATTAATAAAACTGATATATGCCAGAGTAAAGTTGGTTGTTTATGTGGGGCAGGGAATACCTATTAAATTTAAATTGAAAATAATTTTAGACTACCTGAGGTTGGTTGATAGAATTTAAATTTGATCCTGTGGGAAATAGGATACCATTGTGGTTTCTAACATAAGAGAATGACTAACTGATAATGTCATTGTTTCTGAATGTATTATAGCAGGGTAATAATTATCTGCAAACTAAACTAAAGGCGTGTTGATTCCTGGTTTTTTTTACAAAGCTATGACAGTTATGTTACTAGTCATCTCGATGATTTGTTTGAGTTGTTGACAGTGAATAACTAGGGGGTGAAGTTTAGGAATGAAAACAGTCTACCAATTTGGGGATGGAGGGAGGACAGACGAACATAATTTCTCATAATTTGCTACATACTGAAACTACATTTCATCATATAAACAATTATATAGTGAACTTAAACTCTAGGAAAGATGGCAAAATAAATATATTAGTGAACATAGTTTAAAATGATGTATCACGACTATGAGGAAACTAAGGGAAAACAATAGCCTGGAGTTCTTTGATCCTTGACGAAGTAACTCTTTAAAAGATTAAACTGTATCTGGATGAAAAGTAAAGAGAAAGTATCTCCATGAGAATCATCCTCTGTAAACTATGGTTTTTGTTAAGCAGCCTTTAGATTTACCATCATTTGAGAAAGTTTACACATGTACGAAATAGCTACATTTTATCCTTTAAACAAAAATTTTAAAAAGTTAAAGGAAATTGATGTGATACATTATTACTACAAAGACTATTATTTTTAGTGATGCAGGTTTTACATGTATGCAGAAGAAGGGGAAAAGGAAGAACTGCGTTTAGGTTGAATATGTAAGAGATCAGATTAAGTGTCTGTTTGTATAGTGGCAACATAAATTTCTTAACTTTACATGAGGATATCTGAAAGAAATTTTCCTGCTTTTGTTTGTTTTGTTGCTTATTTATTTATAGTTTTCATTTTGGTTACCGTTTAGTATTCCATTAGTGTTTTTTAAAGTATTTTATGTGACAATTAATATTTGACTTTCAAATCTGGGATTAAGGAGATTTTGCTGCCTTTTCAATATTTTTTTATTACACAATTAAAATAATCTTGGGAGATTTTGTAAAACTGAAGGAGAAATATAAAAACCACCCTCAAACAATCGTGTTTGTATTAATCCTCACTGAATATCCTCATTTTATGGAAATAAATCAGGGTCTGTATTCTGATGTTTAGATTGTAAGCTCATCCATTCAAATTTGTCAAGTTCTGTGTATTTTTGTGAAATGTAAGAGGTAATATACAGACTATAATGCTAAATTGGCAATTTCCCTTGTGATACACAGTTTGTCATGTGAACTGAGAACGTGGGTTTTGATTGGCCGGCACATTGTACATTACACACCTGACTCCCTTTCCCCTCCTTTCCGCTTCAATAAATATATATATTAAAGCTAGGTAATGCCAGACTCTGCCGGCCTGTGAGTGTCTGGGCATGTTCCTTTGTCTGTAGGTCTTTGCCTTCAAAGTCTAACATAAATCACAGAACATAAATAACCTGCCGTAAGATGTGTGCTATAAGATGCTACTATAAGAAATGTGTACAGTGTCGGGAGAGCACCAGAGGGAAACTGGGGGCAGGGGTGCAGGTATCATGGAGTGAAAAGTGACATTTGAGCTGAGTCTTGGTCTTATGCCATGAAGTGAATAAAGACATTTCCAACAGAAGGAATATGTGCCTGTTATTGCTGCACGAACAAGAGTAGAATATATATTTGGCAACTTACACGTAGTTTATAATGAGGCTGGTGACATAAGCAAGGGCCAGAGGATGAAGAATCGTGTAAAATACTAGAAATCATAGACACCGTTCTTGCAATTTGAAGAACTAAATGCATGTCTGGAAGTTATTTCTTAGGCATACTCAGAGCGAGGTATAAGGGCTTTTATGACTAAACTTTGTAGTGATATAACTTTCTCTACTATAAAGTCAAGCTCAGGGGATCAAAAAACTCCTTTAACTTATCTAGGCGCACTCTCACTTGAAAATGCTTGGTAACATTTGTCAACGTTCAGTGCCTTTTTTCATGCAAGAAGGCAGTTAAAGAGAAATGTGTTGAGGAAGGATTTATACTTCGGCTTCAAGTTTTCCTCATGCCTTGTACTTTCTTTTATCATGTTGGCTCTATGAATTAATTTTTGTTCTCTCTTCCCATTATGTCTCCTTTTAAACCTATGAATAAATATTCTAAGTTCATTTTTTATATGCTTAATCATATAGTCTCCTTTAATAACTCATGTAATATCATGGTACAGTCTCATTTGGTTCATTAGAATAATACTTAAAAGCAGAAAATAACTTTTAAAACATACCGTGTTTCCCCGAAAATAAGACCTAGCTGGACAATCAGCTCTAATGCGTCTTTTGGAGCAAAAATTAATATAAGACCCGGTATTATTTTTCTATAATATAAGACTGGGTCTTATAATATAATAACGTAATATAATATAATATAATACTGGGTCTTATATTAATTTTTGCTCCAAAAGACGCATTAGAGCTGATTGTCCGGCTAGGTGTTATTTTTGGGGAAACAGGGTAGTAACCACTACTGTGAAAAGCATTTGTGAACCAGGTCTCCACGTTTCCTTACTACTTCCTGAACCAAGGACCTTCCATGTTCTTGTTTTCAGACACTTTTTTTGCGCTGTTGTAAGTATAATAGCAACTGAAACCTTGTTTTGCTTATCCCTGGAGTCCTCAGTCTGGTTACTGCACTGGGCAGAGGGACCCGGGGAACTTGATTCCAGAGAGGCCAACCACTGGGCCACCTGAGAAATACACTTATGGTGACACTAGTGCTACTTTCTGTTCTTTGTTTTTCTGTGAATCAATGTAACAATGCATTATAAGTGGGCTAAGAAATAGCACAGGTTATTATTTGATGTTTTTTATGTGCTGTAAAAATGGATAATCTATCATCAGTGACTTGAAAATCATAAAGCCTGGTCAAAGAGAGCCAAGTAATCAAATGTATGATCATTGCCAACATAGATTCTTTTCTCTGTATTAATGACTTGGGCAGCTGTGGTTCAAATCCCTAATGTGTCTTTGAATTTAGTTACTGTAATTTAGGTAACTTTCAGGTTTTTTATGGAGGGGGATGTTGTTGTCTTTGCTCTTCAAGGAGGCACGGCATTTTTAATCAGTTCTCTAGGGAAAACTCGACTAAATGCTCCAAACTTAAGTTTGTTGGTTCAAGGTTACTAATAAAAGTCCTACAATAATTGAATAATTTGGGGAGAAGGGTAAATTTTTCTTTCTACTAGTTGTCCTTCTCTCTGGGGAGTTTATATTGAAGGAGTACAAATAATTTAACTTGCCAAAACTCTTTAAAAATTACTGTCATTTTAGCTTTCCAGGAAATTATGGGCATAACAGCGCTATATACGCCTATCTTGTAAGGGAATTTATAATATGATTTATGTACTTCCAAAAAAAAAAGAACTTAAACCATTCGGTTTCACTGTTAAAGGAGGGCCTATGATAAATGCTTGTCTAAATATGAATATCCTTTTGTGCAGCAATTAATTACCTTTTTATTTATAGAGTTTGACAGTTTGGATTTTCACATGTCATGATTTCTTACAGAATCAAAAATGTTTCTGGCTGGACTTTTGGGTTATTTAGTTGCAATTTTGTTTTAAAGAACAAAGAAGGGCAAACAGTAGATATGTGACTAAACAAAGTAGTGAGAATTTGCATTTTCTTTGTTAATCTTTATGGTCAAATTAATTACAATAGGCAAGTTGATTTGGTCACTGCTGTTAGGACAAATCATGGTAATCCAGACCTATAACTTTCTCCATTCCAAAACTTCTCCTATAAGCTGCTCTACTCCTTGCTTTCTTCTCTCCCATTTAATTACTCAAATATTAATTATTTAAATATTTATTATGAGATCAAAATAGTACAGAGGTGATATATATTCAAAACAAAATGTGATCGCCTGCCCCCAAATTTTTGTGGGTATCCTTTTAGTTTCTCTATGTATACATATAAATGTATAAACATTCGATCACATATATAAATTTGTGCATATTTGCAAAACATATGCAAGTGGCATTGTATTTACATAATATTCTGCAAGTTGCTTTTTCACTTGGGGAGCTCTTTATGTCATTACATGTTTGACTTTTTTCTTTTTTCTGTGGCATACTATTTTATAGTATAGGTATACTATAGTTAATTTGACCAATTATTTTCTTTCTGTGTACATGTATTTCTTTAAGATGTGATGGGTCCAGTACCTTTTCTGCCTTGATCTTCCTATTACTCACATTTATTTTTTTATTTTTTTGGAAGCATTTTATGGTTTTATTGAAACACAATTTGCACACAAGCTGTCTATTCATCTTCACTGCGCAGCCGGGTATTGGGATTGGTGACTCTGATGGCCAGCTGGGCTGCTCTTTCCACAATGGCTTTGAGGTTCTTTGAAGAGACGTTGTGAGCAACTTCAGCACAGTAAGATGTGTTGCACTTCAGCAGCACTTCAAGCTCCTTGACGCCGTGGACCGGGAACTTCCAAGAGCCACTGGGCAGCATGTGCTTTGTTTTCTTGTTACTCCCATAACCAATGTTGGGCATCAAGATCTGGCCCTTGAATCTTCTGCGCACCCTGTTGTCAATGCCTCTGGTTTCCGCCAGTTACGCTTAATTTTGACATATCGGTCTGACTGGTGCCAGATAAACTTCTTGGTCCTCTTTTTGACGATCTAGGGCTTCACGAGTGGTCTGAGGGCGGCCATGATACCGAGTGGAAGACGAACGCCACCTCCTATTACTCCCGTTTGTGATCTCAACTCTCTAAAGTCTGTTTTCTTGACTCTTGGCTTTCTGTGACTCTGTCACTATCTCACGTTCAAATCCCAGTTTCTTGTCCTCTTGCCAACTCTGTTCCTTATTTCTGTCTTAAAAAATTGTGGCTCAGATATGTTCGTAAGAACCAATCAGTCTCACCTTTTTGTATGCCAAGTGTGTGAGTAATTTTATTCCACTTTGATGTTAGCCTGTGGGGCAGTAGCTCAAACTCAGGGATTCACTCTGTACATACAAATGGTAACGTGATGGTACAGGAAGTGAATTTTTTCAGCGTTCCTAAGCATGTGCTAAAGTATCAATTTAAAATCCTATCTTTTGGTGGGGAAATTGTGAAACCTATTTAAAAACCTATTTAAAAATAATTTTGGTGTGTTTTACTTAGATTTTTAAAATGTGTATGGCTTAAAAAATTATAATAATGTTAAGGTATTTAAGAAATATTTCCAGAAACAGAAAGAAGAAAAACTGCTGGTAAATGTAGTCTTTTTTCATTAAAGACCGTTAGTGTGTTCTCTAATGAACACATTCTAAATAGGAAGGAGAAACTTAAAAAAGATAGTTAATAGGCAGGAGAGAATGAGGATCAAACAAGATTAATTAAATTAACATCAAGAACTAAAGAGGACAAACCTTTGTTACCCATGTAGTCATTATGACCTTATTGGAAATAAAGGTCTCAGGATTGAGAATTGATGCCCTGAAAGCTAATTTTCTTCTTTGAAGCCTGAGGAATCCACAGGGAAAAAAAAATGTGAATGATATTTTAGAAGTTGAGATGACAAAGAACAGATAATATTTGAACTTGAATAAGAGTTTGTTTTTTTCTTTGCTTGCTCACAAAAGTTCAATTTAGCATTGAAGACTCTTGATATCCCTCAGTCATTGAAACAAAAAATTGAGAGCTATGATTTTCCATTTGAGAAGTTAAATCAATCTGAGAGGACTGTCTGGAGTGACAGGCTTGTGGTTAGAGCAGGCCACGGGTAGTTTTGCAGTGCCTGGGAAGCTTTGTAGATAAATTAAATTCAAAATTTAAAGTTGAAATTTAGAAGTGATTGAAATAGCTTTAGTTCAATGAGCTAAACATTAATAATTGCTTGGCTTTGACTCCCCTGGCCCGCACTGCACCTGCAGACTGACAAGTACCTTACATCCTTCACAGTAGGAACAGAACGGTCCCCAGTTGCAAAAGCAACCTCCTACAAGCTGACATCCATCATCGATGGGAACAGGACAGTTCCCAGGAAAAGACAACTGTAATGGCAGCCCCTCCCTGCAAGCTGACAAGAACCCTATATCCTGCATGGAAAAATATAAAACCCCAGCACTCCTTCTTATCGGGGCAGTTGTTCCCCATAGGTCTCTCTGTCCTGGCACAACTCCATTTGCCAGTATCTCTCTCTTACTCCTCTGTCTCTGCAGCTGTCTCCATCAGACTGCCCTGGCAAACTTCTGCCAGTTCCAAACAGAACTAATGCGTGTTCTCTCTCTCTCTCTCTCTCTCTCTCTCTCTCTCTCTCTCTCTGACTTTCAATAAATCTTTGCGTACTCTCGGAGAGTCTTGTAAATGCTTTCACATTCTGCAAACCACCAGGGGTTAATTCTACGCCAAGACATATATGTGTGTATATGTCTAATATATGTATATGTGTATATATATACACACACATTTTAGTTTATGGAAAAAATTTGAAACATAAACAAATGTAAGGAGGCTATAATGAACCACTATGTACCCATCACTCTGCTTCAACCTTTATCAATTCATGGCCAGTCTTGTTTCATGTGTACTCCCACCTATAAATTATTTTAAACCATATCACAAGCATATACTTTTATTCACACATATTTCAATATTGATCTCTAAAAGAGACTCTTTAAAATCATGGCCATAATACCATCATTACATCTCCAAGATCAGTAATTCTTAATATCATCAAACATCCAATCAGTTTTTAAGATTTCCTCATTTCTTTCTGTTAACAGCATTTTTGTTTGAATAAGAATGAATTGACACATTGTAATTAGTTATCTGTTGAATCTCTTTTTGAATAAAAATCCTTTTAGCGTTTTATTTTGAGTTAATTTCAGATTTACAGAAGAGTTGCAAAACTAGTACAGCTTCCCTACATGTTAGCATATTACATAATTATAGTGCAATTATCAGAACTAAGAAATGAACATTGGTACAGTATTGCCTACTTTAGTATATTCAGTTTCACCAGTTTTTACACTAACGTTCTTTTTCTGTTCTAGGGCTTAATGCAGTATTCCACATTGCGTATGATTGTCATGCTGTCTTAGTTTCCGCTAACTGGCAACAGCTCTTTAGTCTTTCCTTAGCTTTCATGGTATGAAAATATTTGAAGACTACTACTCTGTTATTTTGTAGAGCGTCCCTTAATGAGGTTTGTCTGGTGTTTTCTTATGCTTAGATTGAGGTTGGACATTGTTGGGAAGAACATTGCCGAGGTGACACACCATTCTCTGTGTGTAATTATCGGGGTTCATGCAGCTAGTGGACAGAGACCAGAAATGCTGCTAAGCACCTTACAATGCAAGAACAGACTCCCAGCCACCCCACTACAAAGTGTCATCCAAACTGTCCAATTTGTTACTAGTGGCGGGGTGAGAGACCCTGCTCTTGGGCATTTGCTTAGAAGCGGGACTGATGAAGCTTAGGATGTGTACAGTTTTGTGGGCTTTTTGTTTTATTTTTTGGTTACTTATGAAATGGATTTCTGTAAAACATGAAGAAAATTTTATTTCTAATACAAGGAAACGTTTGGAAGGTCTGGAATTAAAGTTTTGATGTTGGCAATCCAGTTATAAGCAATGTAATTGTCTTAAACCAGATACAGAGTAACCGCATTATGTAGCATTAACAGATTCATTCACTTACCCAGAGGGTGCGTATAATCTTCTAACTTTATGAACTGAAATACAGTGGTACTTACTGTCTGATGAAAAGATTGATTTTAGAGTGAGAGTCTGCTTCAAAAAAATGTCACTTGTGCAAGACAGTGGTAGTTGGACTATTATATTGAAAATGCTGACTGAATGAGAGAAAAATGACAGCATGAAAAGTGTAGAATTTTTTTTTGCTGACAAAGATGGTTGTTAAATATTGAAGGCTTAAAGGTTTTAAAAGGGTTTTTCTCTAGTGTGATCTAAATTAGTTTTTAAATTGAAGACGGAGGTGAACTCAATCAACTTGGAGACCCACTATAAGATCCATGGCTACTCCTGGAAAAGCTAATGACAGCTGTGGCCCCCGTGTGTGTGCTTGTATACATACAACCATACAATTTTGCATATGATTTTTGGGTGGTTTATATGTTCTTAAAGCCCATCCACGGGCCACTCACCACCACCACTCCCACTCCCCCGCCAAACTCCCCAGCTTTCCAGGCTAAGAACTTCGCTAAAAGTCTATTAAATCTCTAAAAATACTAAAAATAAGATATTTGATGTTATCACTGAATAGTAAAGACACAGCTATAGTATTGTTTGTATCATTTTCTCCACAGGCAGAAGACTCTGATGGAGAAAAATGGGTGACGTGGAATTAGAATTCTTTGAGTCCTCCAACATTAAATGAGTGAATACAGATCTCATTTTAATTTTATATCTATAACCTTCATTTGTCTCTTTTTACTAGGCATATGCAGCAGTGCTCTGGCAACAAGCTAATGAAAACAGACAAAATTCAACTGAAAAAGCATGTTTTGGAACTGCCCTACCAGAAGAAAAACTTAATGACTTTCGTGATGAACAAATCGGACAGTTGCAGGAGCTGATGCAAGAAGCCACTAAACCCAACAGGCAATTTAGTATTACTGAGTCCGGGAAACCAAAATCCTAGTCTATACAGTAAGGCTTAACAAAGCATTGAAAGTGCAGAACCACTTATTTTAACTATCATTGGTTGTTAAAGTTTATTTCTTCAGCTTTTAGAATGCCTGATGTTAATGAAATACACACACACACACACACACACACACTTAATTTGGGGTTATTGTGAATGTTCTTTGCAACATACAGATAAGGACCACTGGTGTTACATACAGATAAGGACGGACTTTACAGTGTTGAGGTAACTACTCGCTGGAGGGGATTTGATATTTGGACTAAACAAAGAACGGCTCTTTTAAAATGGACAAACTTGTGGATTTTGCCAAAACGTTTTTTATATATAAATTTGTTTTTAATGCTATTCTTGTCCAAGCATTAGCCTCATGGTTTTAGCTTCATCAGATAAGTATACCATGGTAATGATAGATGTGGAATTTTAACAAGGTTGTTGTTTAAATACATTGTCATCCTGAAAGTTTCATCCTTTCGACTTTAATACATAATGATTAAATATTATTAATAATAGATGGTTATTCTTTTAAATGTCCTTTCTCCCTGAGTCATTGCTTATTTGCAATGAATGGTTAAAAGGAAGCTTTAAGATTCAGTATTATACTATCATTTGTATAATCTATTATGCAACATGTAATACATTTCTATAGTGTTAATAACAGATAACTCCTTAAATTCAATAATTTGTAGTTATCTTGAGAATATCATTTATTGCCTAATGGTTGGGGAGATAAAAACACGTTCATAAACTTTTCTTACACTTAAGTTGATTTATAAAGTGAAAAAAAATCAAACGGTAATCCCATTCACATCCTAAAATGTTTATGAAGTTAAAAAAATATTGCAAACTAAAATGGCTTGTATTTTTAGTTGTGGATGTTTACTCTGAGATCTCTGAAGTGATCGTTTTTCAGATGCAATTGCATTTATATTAGGTCTTTTTTCCTTCAGTTTTATTGAGAAATAACTCACACATATCACTGTAGAAGTTGAAGGCATACAGCATGATATGTCAGCTCTTTCAAAACTGATAGGTATACGCTCCTGTGAGTCTCCATAGTATTCACTGTTCTTTACTGCTTTTAAACCTTTCCTACTTGGTTTGTATACTGCCTAACTCTCCTTTAGGTTATCATATTTCTTTTTTTTTTTTTTTAAATGATGTTTTCTGGGATTTCATTTTTAAGACTCTTTACAGATCCATTGCTTCAAATATTAGCTAAATTCTTAAGTCTAACCTGAATCTCATTTTTGACTCATTTAAAATCAAACTTACTCCTCTTCCCTTTTCAGTGAGTGCATGATATTAACATATACCCAGTTCACTAGTTCAGAATTCTAGAATTCAGCCTAGATATCACCATTTCCCTAGAGCCTTTTTCTCATTATTCAGCAATTCTGACAACTCCATGTGGTGGACTGCAAATGGGCATAGTTTACTGCTGCTGGTACCCATGCCCTTTTCAATGTGACTTTGCAGGTCTTCCCATCAAGAATTCCATCTCTTTTCCAATTCTTCAAACGTGGACTAGCCTTGCTGGTTGATTTGCTCAAAAGAATGTGGACAGTGACATCAAACTTGGGGTCTAAGCCCCAGAGCCTTGCATCCTTTCACCTGCCCAATTGGAAACCTCCCCAGCTGCCATGTGAACAAGCTCGGGCTGGCTAACCAGAGGATGAGAGAGCATGGGGACAGAAGTGAACCACCCCAGTTCCAGTCACCCGAGACCAGCCAGCTCTCAGCCATCTGCAGATGCATGAATGAGCCCAGACAAGACCAGAACACCTGCCCTGCTGAACCCAGCTGAAATCGCCAATCATAAGCTAAATAAATGGTATATCTTTTAAATATCTATGTTTCATGGTGGTTTGTTACACAGTTAAAGCTGATACACTCTACTCTAAAACTCATTCCTTTTTCTCTGCTTATCAGTCTGATACTTTAGACTTCAATTTGTTTTTCTGTAGTAACCTATCTGTGGCTTCCATGTCTTCGATATACTCCTTAGTGTTTATTCTCCATGTGGCTGCAAACAACACCTTACTGATACGCAGTCTGATCATATCATTTTCCTGCTGGCAATTTGGAGTGATGGATGTGTTTGGATTATACTCGGTGGTACTGAGCGCTAGCACAGTTAGCACCTTACCATTGGTGGGGGGTGTCACAGGGGACTCCGACAACTGATGGAAATCAGTTGGCAATATGTGTTAACTGTAAATATTATCAGAACCTTTTGGGCCCATTGATTCTATTTCTCAAATTCCTTCCTAAGGAAAATGATTCAGAAATGTGGACAAAGTTTTTCATATAAACATGTTATTAGAATTAGTTTTTAAGAGTAAAAATTTGAGAGCAGAATTCTCCCAAATGTCAGAACGGTTAAGTGAGTTGTGATAACATGTATAATTAAACAATTTAAATTTAGATTTACAAATTTTTAATGACATGGAAAATTTTCTGACATAAATAAAAAAAGGATGCTACAAAAGTACCTTTCCACAAAGATGTTAGATTTCCTTTTCAGTAATGTGGCAGACTATGTTAACCTGAGCAGTTCTCTTGCTGAAAACTAAACTTTTACGTAGAATATAAAAGCATTTTTGAGAAGCATCTAGGAGTTGGCAATATCCTAAGAGATTAATTACAAGGTGTCATGCGGGGATCTCAGCTCCCGCTCCCCACACAAGAATGTAGGATATGGTGAGGCCAAAAAGGAACACCACAGAGCCATAAATAGGGAAGTCATACCACTATAGTCCTGCTGGCGGCTGGGTTGGAGACACAGGACACAGGAGCCACACGATCCGCAATCTGTCATCTGCTTCTCTGCCCACCAACCCACCAACGTAGCCACAGCAGTTATATCAGTGGCTAATGGCTAACCGGTAACAGCTGATGGCCAGCCAGTCACAGCTGATGGCCATTTACTACCTGAGCCAGCACCTTTCCACGTGAGGCTGAGAGCTGGAAACTGTTCTCTGGGACTCTGTCCCCATACAAGGCCAATATCTAAGAGAAACTGCTGACGCTTCTCTTGTCCTGAGGGTGAATTTCAGCTTTGGTTTTGAAGGTCCTTTGGAATACAGTGGGCAGAAGACAAAGCACAGAGCGCATAGGAAGTGGAGAGAGCCAGCCCCTCAGGATTGCACTGCTAAGGTAAGAGTGAGCCAGAAGCAAACCTCCAGTATTTGTGCAAAGTTGTAGGCCACCCCAAATGCTAGTCATCTGGGTGCTAAAACTTACGAATCTATTGGCCCCAGAATGAGTGCCTGGCAGATGTCAACAAGTGTTTGGAGGATGCTAGGGTCACAAATAATCTTCCTTGGAAGTGAATGCCTCAAGTTTAAATAAACTACAGGGAAGACGAGCACCATGAATGAAAAGTAGCAAAGAACTTTGTTGTTGCTACCAGAAAACAACTTTGGAATTAGCACATGCGTAATATAAAACATCTATGTTTGTAGTTTTAAAAAATAAATGTCAAGTTTGAAAATACAGGAAACAAGGCATTATGAAAACTGACCTAGCATATTTGAAAAAGAACCAAATAGAAGTTCTAGAAATGGAAAATAGAATAACTAAAATTAAAAATAAATCAGTGGGCAGGTTTAATAGAAGATTAGATGGGCCTGAAAAACAAATTAACAACTGCAAATTAGAAGAAATTATCCAGAATGTATGTAGCACAGAAAAGGAGCTTGAAACTATGAAAGAGTGGAAGATAAAGCAAAGAGTAATGTATCACTAATAATAGTTTCAAATAGATAATGGGGCAGAACCAATATGTGAAGAGATAATTACTGAGAATTTTTCAGACCAATGAAAAATACAAACCTACAGATTTATCCCAAGCAGGATAAATATGAAATCCTCACTTAGATAAACCATATTGAAACAGCAGAATGCTAAACACAACTTGTAAAAGCAGCCAAAACAAAAGTCACAGATAACTTTCAAAGCAATATCAGCTAGACTTTTCTTTAGCTGACTTCTCAACAGCAATAATGGAAGCCAGAAACCAGTTGGATGACTATATCTAATGTGTGTGAGAATAACTTCCTCACCAAATAACTTTTCTCACCAAATATATTTCAAGAATGATAGTGGAATAAAGACAGTTTCAGACAACAAAACATGAGCAACGTTGTCCCCTGCAGTTTCTTGCTAAAGGAGATTAGTCTAAAGGATGTGCTGGATATAGTGGGAAGGTGCTGAAAGAAGGAACAAAGGACCAAGGTGCTTGAAAATATTGATTAATCCAAAGGAATATTTACCATATACAACAATGTTTCATGGAGTTAAACAAATGACGGATTTTACAATACACAAGAATAATCATACATAAGTTGGTAAAGTAGTGATTGGAGTAAGTGCTCTAAATGTGGATTGTCTGAGAAGAGAATAAAGATACTGATTAAGTATAAATGTGATTTCTAGTGTATAACTCATTTCTACATAAAAACCACTAAAATGGTTGTTATATATTAGTGAGTATATACTTTCCAAGCTAGTAGAAGGGAAAAACGAAATAGGAAAAGAATTGTTATAAGGAACGTAAAAAGAAACATAGAAGGGGAAGGATAAATAGAAAACAACTGAGATAATCGATATAACCCATATATGTCAATAATCACATTTAATGTAAATGAACTAAGTTATCCAGTTAAAGGCAGATAATTAAAACTGGTTGAAAAATAAAAGCAATTTTATGCTGTTGTAAGAGACCATACCTAAGTATAAAATACAGAAAGTTTGAAAGTAAAATGATGCCAAAAGTTTTACCAACCAAAAGTAAGATGATAAATTAATATCTGGGGAAATGTTATGGCAGAAACATTGCTAAAGATAAAGCAACTTCATATAATGAAAGGGTCAATTCACTAGGAGGATTAGTATTGTGGAAGTAAGTGATAAAGCAGCCCCATATCGTAGGAAGTTAACAGTTGCAAATAACCCATGCATCAATCAAATCCTGATGGATCCTAGAATATAAGTGGAACTGAACACTAGTGAAATACTTAATAAAATTAATGGGTTGTAGTTAAAACAGTAGTGGGGAGAAATTGATGACCTTAAATGTGTCTAGCAGAAAGAAAGAAAGGCTAAAAATTAATAAGAGCATCTATTTTAATATATTAGAAAAAAATCTCAAAGGAAATAGAAGGAAATAAAGAGCAGAAAGCAATAAAAAAAAAATCAAAAGTTTATTCTTGGAAAAGGACTTAAGAATTGTGACAAACCTCTGGCAAAGTTAATTAAGAAAAAGAGATCGGTATACAGAACCATATCAGGAGTGAAAAAGAGGACGTAACTATTTCTGTTGTGACGTTAAGATACAATATTATGAACAACTTAAAGCCAGTAAATTCGTAACATTTAGAAGAATGGGCACATTTTCAGAAATATAGAGCTTACCAAAATAGAAAACAGAATAATTCTATAGCCATCAAATTAATTGAATCAATATTCCTAGAAAGAAAATTCCAGAAGTAAACAACTTCTTTTGTGAGCCCTGCCAAATATTCAAGAAATAAATAATTCCAAACTTCAGCCCTTCTCGTGAATAGAAAAAGAGGGCTACTCCCTAACTCATTTTATGACACCAGCAAATACCTGATACCAAATAATGGTATGAGAGGAAAATTACGAGCCAATTTCACTTTAGGAACACGGATGCAAAATCATAAGCTAAGTAATTAATAAGACAAATCCAGCAAAGGGTGATTCATCGTGACCTGGTCAGGTTTATGCCAGGAATCCCAAGTTGTTTTTACATTAGAAAAACTGATCCATCACATAATCAAATTAAAGGAGATTTCATCATAACCAACTCATTAGATGTAGAAAAAAGCATTTGCTAAACATTCAATATCCATTCATTATGCAAATGCTCTTTAACAAACTAGGTAAAAAGGGCACTTTATCAAACGAATTAAAGGGTTTCTACAGAACATCAGCAAACATTGTAATGAATCCTTGAGAGCTTTCTCTTTGAAACTGGGGAAAAAACAAGGATGTCTGCCATCACTGCATTTCAAGTCCAAACTGTTAGTCTCAGATAACATTGTCTATGTAGAAAATCTTAAAGAATCTATCAATTCTTAGGATGAAGAAGAGAATTGAACGAGTCTGTTAGATGCAAAAATTGCTATACAAAGATCAATTGCATTTCTATATAGCAGCAACAAACAACATGAAAATGTATAAACTATCCTTAAAATAATATCAACAAATATTAAATATTTAGAAAGCAGCTTCACAAAAGATGTTCAAAACTCTTTAGAGAATACTATGAAATTTTATTTAAAGAAACTAAAGATGACTTAAATAAAGTGGTATTCCATGCTCAAAAATTGGAAGATTTAATATTGTAAATATCTTCATTATCCCCAAATGGTTTGTAATTTCAATGCAATCTTCATCAAAATACTAAATAGTTTTTGTAATTGACAAGCATATTTTAAAATTTATATGGAAGTTCAAAGGACCAAGAATAGCCAAGGCACTCTCTAAGAAGAATAATGTAATAGGACTTACCCTGCCTGCCAGATATAAAAATATAACTTAGGTACTAAGATAGTGTAGCATTTTATTATATGGAGGCTGGTTTATGGAACAGTGGTACTGCCCTGCAGTGGAGAAAGGACTCCTTTTCAATAAATGGTTCTAGGACAATGGGTTTTTTTTTGTTTTTGTTTTTGTTTTTGTGGAAACTTTGGTGCTTAGAATCGGTTGTAGGTTAAAGATTGAAATGTTAAAGGGAAAATTACAACACGACATAGAAGAATATAGTATAAAGAATGTCTTCAAAATAAGGGGTAGGAGAGGATTTTTAAAGTAAGACACAAGCAGCTCTAACTTCTAAGGGAAAAAGTGAATAAATCTGAATACATTAACATGCTCTTTTTCCATCAGAAGCACTAAAGTCTGCAAACACAAGCCTCTGAGTATGAAGGGATAGTAGCACCACATATAATGGCCGAAGAAACAGTACAGTCATTCCTTGGTATCTATGGGAATTGGTCCCAGAAACCCTAGTGAACACCGAAGTCCATGGATGCTCAAGTCCCTTGTATAAAATGGCGTAGTATTTGCATATAACCTACACACATCTTCCCATAGACTTTAAATCATCTCTAAATTACTTATAATACTTAGTAAAATGTAAATGCTATGTAAACAGTTATACTGTATTGTTTAGAGAATAATGACAAGAAAAAAGTGTGTACATGTTCAGTACAGACACAACCATTGTAGGCCTCACTACATAGCACACATCAGCAACAACATAACTTTTTTTCCCTTAATATTTTTGATCTGCGGTTGGTTGAATCTGTGGATGCAGAACCCACAGATACCAAGGGCTGACTGAACATCTAAAGAACACCTGTGTATTAGTGAGAAACACATAAAATCCAATAGAAAATAGGCAAAAAAAACCTGAGTAAGAAATTCACAACTAAGGAAATCCACATGATCAGTAAACAAACAAACAAACAAACAAAAATCCTTTGCCTCATTTGTAATAAACACAAATATAAATCATAATGAGATTCTATTACACAACTTCCAGATTGACTAAAATAAGGAAGTTGACAATAACAAGTGCTGACAAAGATAGGAAGTAATAGAAACTCTCTTATCCTGCTAGTGACAGTATAACCTCATTGGAAAACAGTTTGACCTTCTCTAATAAATTTGAAGCTTATACTCTATAAATACTATTGTATTATGATGTGGTAGTTGAGGACAGATTCTGCTGCCAACTACAGTAAGTCCTCACTTAACCTCTTGGGTAGGTTCTGTGACTTGAAGCAAAACGACATATAATAAAACCAATTTAACACAGGCTAATTCATATAAACATGAGTTAAGTTCTTACAGCACCTAATCATTATAATGAAACAATGTTGAATGAAACGAGGTTATTCAAGGACCTGCTCTACATGGGTTTGAATCCCATCTTCCTAGTTTTATGACCTTGACCATGTAACTTCATACATAAAAAAGTAAGATTTAATCTACCTCTCCCTCCCAAGAACCAATTTTTGCCTTCACAGGATTTTTGTGAGAATTAAACAAGTTAATCTATATGAAATGCTCAGAACATTACCTGGAACACAATAAACAATATAAAGTGTTTGCTATCATTTTTATTGCTATTATTATTACATTACAACCCACAAAATTTCTCCTACATATGTACACTAGATAATCTTGTAGACGATTAGGATACAATAAAAGAATGTTCATATAAGTATTTTAGCAGCCGCAAAGCAGAAACAATCCTACTTTTCCTCAACCGTAGAATGGATAAAAAGTTATGGTATAGTCCCATAGCAGTGGGACTGAATGAACAACAGCTTCTTATAGCTATAATAATGACTGAAAGAAAGAAGTCAAGTACATACAGTATGAATCCATTTGTACAAAGTTCAAAAACAGGCAAAATGAAACAATATTGTAAGGAATACAGACGTTGGTGGTAATACTATAAAGAAAAGCAAAGAAATAGCAGTCACAAAAATTAGGAGGATGCTTACATCTAGAGGAGTGAATTTGGTTGACTGGGAATGGACACATGGGGGTCTTCTGCGTCCTGGGTGGCAATGCTTTATATTTTGACGGGGTGATGTTTATGAGAATCGTTATCACTATTCTTGTCTACTATCCCCCACGACATATTGGGCCTTGTTAAAGAAGAACATTTCACTGATGTTGGATTTTTAAAAATAGAAAATTACTCGGTACCCACCCTAAAGATCCAATAAGGTAGGAAGATAATTATTTTATTTCAATTAAGGATCAACCACAGGTTTTCTTTCATTTGGCATAATTAGCTCCCCTCTTTTAGCACAATCCAGCTCTTCACAATTTCAATTTCTTCATAAAATTTCATGAACTTGTTCAATGTGTAATATAAGAACACACTTGTCTGAGAGGGAAAATAAAAATAATGGTTACTGTTGTGTTTGTACTTGTTGCTTTATTTTTTTATAACACCACGTAACCCTCCCTCTGCTTTCTAGTCCTTGGCACCATTCTTTGATGATATGTTTAAAAAAAAACTTGGTTTTGCAGTGAACAACACTTGAGGGTTGTTTGCATTTTCTCTTTGGCTTCTAATTTATTCTTTTGGTAAGAGACCTGACAGAGGAAAGACTAGAGGTCCTTTGTTGTGTCAATTAGATTCATATAAAATTATTTAATTTGAAGAGGCTGGTAAGTTGATCTAGTCTAACTACATTTTTTATCCTTTCATTTTCAGAATTTATTTGATCAAGAAATGCATCTTGACTCTCAGGATTAGTAAATTTGAAACACAAATGTACTTATTCCAACTAGTTTTGTGTTCTGGATATCTCTAAATCTGACAGAAACATGCAGAAATGCTGGGCTCAATTGACAGTTATTATGGGCTTAAATAAATGTATTATTGTTATACAAGTTGTAAAATGAACTTGTGCTGTTTTAGCAAAGAAATAACAGAGTTCAATACTAGATACCTGAAATAGTACACCCTTTTCAGGGTTTCAAATCATCTCAGGGCAAAAGTTGATAAGAGTTGAATGTTGAATAATTGTTGCTAAGCAACTTTAAAAGAATAACTATCTGCATAGTAATGACATATCTAGTGAATACTGCCACTCACATTAGATGACTGAATAGAGAACCAAGCACCAGGATACAAGAATAGTAAAATTGTAAATTTAAAACGTATATCATAAAGAACTTGTAAGACAAGTTCACTCAAAAGCAATTTGATTTCAAAATATGGTTAAACAAAAAGACTACGGCAACATTTGAATAAACTGGATTTGCATTACTTGATATTTTAAACCAACTTTTGTAAAGTAGGGAGGAGATGTGAGTTTTATCTCAAAGCTTAGCTTTATGAAACATATAAGGGGCACCTTCTGACTTCTAGCGTCAAAGAGACATCTCACACATCATTTACTCTGTTGCCCCAATCTGCCTTCCTATAGAGAAAGTGAGTTCTATAAGGACAGGAATTTTGTCTTGTTCACTGCTGTTTCTTTACTACTTACAACAGTGCCAGCCACATTGCAAGAACTCAGTAAATATTTATTGAATAAAATAATAATATGTAAAATAGTGCATCAGGGTCCATTCTGGACATTCATTTCCATTAATTTGAATATGGAAATTTAATATAAAAAATGTATTGACTATATTAGGGAAGTAACTGGAGATGTAAACAGAACTGCAAAGGATACCATAGGGCTGAGGGAGAGTACCCCAGGAAAGACAAACTTGGAATAAGAGGCCGTCTCCAAGGCTGACATTCAGAGCTCACTGGAGAAGGTGTGGTTGCAGCCCGTGGGAGAACGCAGACGCCTGGGTGTTGCCCAGGCTATAGCTAGTCTGTATTTGCGGGACAAGCAGGAGACTACTCTCTGGCGGCTGTGCCGAGGCTGGCAGGCAGCCTTGCAGAGGAAGTTGGACTCCGGGGATCTTGCTCATGCGCAGGGCAGTGTGTGCCGTGTGCATGTCTGCAGGGCTTTGGGATACAACTTAGGCAGTGCAGGCAGGCGGGGGCTGGTGGCAGGCACACAGAGCGAGTCAGGGCATTGGAAACTACCTGTGCGCAGTGTCACGGGGTCTGGGACCCTCAGTGTCCATGTTGGGAGGGCCATGCAAAGTGATCGCCAGTACAGGCCAGACTACAAACTTGACAAGAGACAACACGTCCTGGGCGTGCTGCTGGAGGCGGAACCACAGGGCAATCCAACACGAGCTGCTGACAGCCACGCGGCAGGAGCAAGACGCAAACAGAGCAGCACACGGACTCAGGCTGATAAATCCTTCCTCCTGTAGTGACCCTCCACAGATAAAGGTTAAGGCTGTGCCGACTGCCAAGGGGAGCGATTTGCACCTCCATTCTCATGCAGCTGGTCGTGCAGGATGGCTTTAGCGAAGAGAGGCAATACACTGATACCCTGCACTGATAGCCAACAGAGAATGCTTCTTATATGCCGGGCACCGGGCTTTCCATGGAATCTCTCCTTTTAACCTCAACTTCCCTATGATTTGGATCACTATTTTCTCCATTTTATAGATGTATAATCTGAAACGTAGAAGCGTGAAACAAATTGCTAGAGGTCGGGTCGCTGATAAGCCCAAGAGGTGTGATGAGCTTACTCTGCCCAGCACGTATGTCTTAACGACTACCCCATCCCTCTTCTTCCCCAAGGGAAATGTAACTGAGTTGGGAAAAGTGATGGAGGGGTCCTCTGTTGAGTCAGCACCTACTGGTCACGTTCCCCCATCAAGTGGCCCTTCAGACACCCGCTTTCCACTGGTCTTCCTCTCTCAGAGGGTCTCACATTGGTCACAGGGGTCTCAGCATGCCTTGTGGAGCCTCGGCACCAGTTCCTCATAGCTGAGCGCCACGTCTGGTCACTCAGCAGTCATGCCAACAACGGGGCCCTTCGCACTAGTGTCCCCTACGCAGGGAGACACTGCAGGTATGGCAGTAAACACTGCACAATAGCAACTCTCCCTAAAGGAGGAAACTGGAGCAAATTTCCTGAGGCCCCGAGGTCACACAAATGGGCCCTACATCTGAAAAGAACTGATGGTACCTTTCAAGCTCAGGAGCAGAGAGAAATACACCTGTTTACGAACCACACCAAACATCCTCACATTTTGTTCTTAGGATTGGAGCCTTAGGCCTCTTCTCACCCCATTCTCCGCCGGGGTGCTCCATCACCTCCTTTGACTCTCTGTACCATGTATTTTGATGATTCCCAAATCTCTATCTCCAGCTCCAACCTCTTCCTCTTGAACCCCATCTCTCCGAATCCAACCACCCCTACATGTCTTAAGAACTAAGGACCACAGTTCAAAACTGGATTCATTTGATTGCCCTAAACCTGATTACCCTTCAGTGTTTGGGCTTTTTTTTTTTATGATTTCAGTCACCCAGCTGTCATTACCAGACACTGAGAATCATCTGTGATGGCTTCCTTTTTTTCACCTCCTAAATTGGGTTCCATGGGGCACATGGGTCCCATGTGTCCCACAATTCTCAGAAACTAGCAGGGTGTCCAAAATTTCAACTCAATTCTGATGCCCTCTATCCCTAAATAGCATTAGATTCCACATGTTAAAGGTTCAGTCCTACAAGACTGTCCGCCTCCCCCGCCCACAGCCTGCCATACACACTTCAGGTGCCAGGCCACAAACCCAGCCTTTCCTGTGTGCTCTGACCAACCCGTTATAGATGGGGAGGTTCCAACAGCTCCCTTCTGGGGGTCAATTAATGTACGAAAACAGCTCACAGAACTCAGGAAAACCTGTTTACTCACTAGATTACAGATGTATGACAAAGGCTATCACTCAGGAATAGCCTGAGGGAAGAGCTGCATGGGGTAAGGGGTACGTAAGGGGCATGGAACTCCCAGGCCGTCTCCAGGCACCCCACTGTCCCCCATCTCCACGTGCTTACCAAACTGGAAGTTCTCGGAAACCCCATCCTTAGGTGCTTCCAAAAGTTACCTCATTTGCATAGCCAACAATACTTTTTTTTTACTCTCAACACTTAGGATATTCAAGAGTTTTCGGGAGCTGAGAGCTGGGAAGTGTGGGCTCAGACCAAATATATATGAAAAATATATTTCGGTCATCTGAATAACCAACTCTATATTTCTTATAAATCACAATATTGCACCTCCACTTGAAATAAATTCCTTCCCCTAGCACCCCAGCTTCCTGCGATCCTTCACCAACTGGTGAATTCAACTAGTTACTAGCTCTTAACATTCATTCCATTTTTCTCTATCAACACTTTCACTTCTTCAATTCAAGCGCCATCTCCTCTGGATTTCTGCAACACCTTCCTAACTGCCTCTAGTATTGACCCCTTCGGCCTATTCTCCAGAGTGCAGCCAGGGTAATTTTTCTCGAATCCAAATCTGATTTTGTCCGATTTAAAAACCTTTCCATGCCCTCTTATTGAGGATAAGTCCAAATTCTTAACGGGTATTGTAAGATGCTTTATGATCCAGACTGTGCTTATTTTTTTGTATCAGTTAGAGGCCAGTCGGGGGACAGAAACCACACCGATCATTTTCATTGATAGAATTTAAAGAATCGTTAACTAGTTATTGAAGACTTGATAAAGTAAAAAGCGAACACTAAGATATTGCAGAGGCAGAAATTGCAGGAAGCAGCTATCAATTCTAGGGCTTGGAGAGTAAGGGAAGAAGTTGAAATGATGAAACTTCAGAAGCTGAGAGGTGGTACCCTGAGCAGCTGAACCTCAGACCTCTACGGAGAGGGCAGTGGACAGCTGATGGTGGTGTCTCTGAGATGGTGTATGATGAGGCTTGTATGCAAATGTCGGAGAATGGGCTGCCACTTCTAGAGTGAAGAAGTGAGGCTGGGGTAGCCCTGATAGAAACAGACAGCAAATAAGAAGCAAACAGTCACAGGAAGGAGCAAGCCTCTTCTTCCCCTGCCCACCCAGTAGTTTCCTTTTGGCATCCTCCATTGGCGGAGCCTCACAAAGCCACCTGCTAAAGCTTTGTTCAGAATGCTTTGTAGAGTCCTGGCCCCAGCACCACAAAACAGAGTATAGAAGGGTAGGTTTGAAGCTAAGAGACAAGAATTTAATAACTGGCAAAACTCATCCCTTTGGCCACTTAGCATACGTATGCATCCTTTTCATGCCTGTTTGTCTTCCTAACAATGGCAAAACAAGTCTATGTTTTTATCATGAAATACAATTATGCTTTGTATAAATGACGATGTTCTCATCCTTTTTTCAAAATGAGGAGCCCAAAGTCCCCACAATAAATGCATCTGCCTTTATTAATAGTCATTTATCTCTGGGCTATTCTAATTATTCCCCATATTCAGTCATAGTTCCATCTGAATATTTTGTCACCTAAAGACTAAATTGTAACTCAACTGCCAACAAACCTTGTATAAAATAAATAAGGGAAAGGATGTGAGAAAAAGTAAATTGGTATTTACAAATGCACAGACATATACCCATTTATACAACAAGCAAAGAAGAAAACACGTATAGCCATTTAGTCATTATTTCTATAACTAGTCACAGGGCCGTAGTTTGTCATTTCCTTCTTCCACCACCCATTCCATGTTCCCTTTCCTCTCAGCCATAAGTTCAGCAGGTCAAGGTGTTTTACCTGGTGGGATACTGGAAACCTACATTCCCAAAGGCTCTGAATCTTCAGTGGACCTGCCTGTTTTAGGTAGAGAAACTTCTAGATTCCAAACATAGTCCATCCTGCTCTAGTGTACAGCAGCAACCCAATTTCCTTTTGGTACTCATGGTCAATCATTTCAGCCAGCAGATTAAGCCCCTTTTTGCCTACTGGGTCAGGAACACGAGGAGTCCCAAATGGCCAGGAAGTAGTCTCAATTTCTAATTCAACAGAAAATTGTTGGGACCCCTGATGGAAACATTTCAACCTTCTAAACTGGCAAAGCTCCAAGTTGTGTGGACAGGAAACAAAAATTCTGCATGTGGATTAATAGTGAGTGGAACCACATGCAATTCCATAAGTCCCTGATCACCCAGCCCAATTGTTAACAACTGCCCATAAATCAACGTAGATATATACTTGCGTCCGTGTCCTGGTACAAAGTGAATGGTCAAATACACTGCTTGAAGTTCTGCCCATGGGAATAAATTCCCCTTCCTGCTGCCCTTCCTTGCCAGCCCTGAGGACTGACACACTGCAGCCATCCACTGCTGGATGATGCCATCACATTGTGTGGAAACATCTGTAAACCAGGACTGAGTGTTTTCCTCCTCAATCAACTGATCATAGGAACTCCCATGGGGCCAACCAAAGTAGGTGTCCAAGAGGTCCGGGCCATCTAGTTATAGAACCTGTTCATAGATTGCTGCTATATAGAGTATTGAGTGTCAACGTACGGCTTAGAGAGTCACTTAGCACCAAGCTTGTTATGGGGGGCTCAGTCGTATGGTCACCTGATATCTCAAGGTTAGGCATTTAATCTTTATCAGTCCTCCTAGCAAGCCAAGGATGGTTTCTCAAGAGGACAGTGTTCTGCAGAAGAGGGTGTGAGTTTGCTTCAAAACCCTTGAGCTCTGCGCTGTCCTTTTCCTTATGTTGCTTACCAGAGGCTCATACATCACACCTATTTGTCACAGAGAGTTTGGGTCTCATTGGATGTGCCCAGTGGAAGAGTAGCTCATACTGCAGTCGTCACTTGCTGCTGAGCCTTTTGTTGCTTTGCACCCCACTCAAAAATGGTTGCCATATGGGTTACTTGCTAACAGGCAAGAGTAGAAACCTCACCTTACCCTTTCTCTTTTCAAACTTGAACTTTTGTGTGAAGTTTGTGAACCTCATGTGGGGGTTATGTGGCATTACTGTTGCATGCTTGCTTTCTCCACCCTAGGACTTGACAAGTAATGCTCCATCTCCGGATTGCCCTGCTAGCCTTTCTCTGGCCCCTGTTTGCCTTTGTGGCCTTAGCTGAGGTGTCGCCTTCTGGGTGGTCTTCCTGTCTCCCTGTGGCCCGGGTTAGGTGTCCCCTGTTGGTGCTCTCACAGTCCATTTGGCTTATCCTGTCACAGCATCTACCACACTGTGTTGAAATAGCTTGTTAAATTGTCTATGTCAGTGTTTGTCAACCATTTTTTATTATCACCCCCTCCAAGGAACCTTTCTAGACATTTTGTTCCTAATTACCATTGCCCACTATGAAATTTTAATACCACATCTATACTGCATTTCTGTTTATGTGCAACATGTATATCTGTGCCTTACATGTTTTCAACAGTAAGTTTTTTTTCACCCTCTCAAGGACTAATTTTCACCCCCTTGTGGGTGCTATCACCTCCCCCTCCCCCATCCTCTCTCCTGAGAATGCCTGGTCTATAGGCAAAAAGCTGTGTCTTGTTCTTTGTTGAATTACCAGAGCCTAACATGATACTTGGTCTGTAGTAAAGACTCAATAAATACCCGGCGTGCCCACAAAAATTGTATACAAGTGGATACTTTGGTGAATGTCGCTCAAGCAGTAGTTCTCCGTAATCAGAAGTGTCTGGACGCTGATGGTAACCACTTTGAGCACCTCTTGTAATTGCAGAAGTCAAATGTGACTTGTATTTATCTTTTGTTATCGGTATATATTGAGTATTACAATTTTAATAGATTTTTCCTTTCTTGAAATGTGTATACATTTTTTTGCACCCTCCGTATTTTGTAATAAGTGAGTGAATGAATGATACAAACTGCAAAGGAGATCAAACATCATAGATTAGTATTCCTACTGTCTTTCACCTTTGATTCACTCTTATAGAATTTGTTAGGCTATGATTTTTACTCTTTTATTATCATATATACACATACATATATATAGTATTCTATATATACTATATATAGTATATATATATACTAGTATATATAGTATAGTATGTATAGTATAGTGTATATATTATATATGTACTATATATGTAATATATATATAATATATGTAATATATATATAATATACATTATATATAATGTGTGTGTGTGTGTGTATATATATATATATACATATATATATATATATATATATATACATATATATATATATATATATATATAGTCTTCCCAAATTATAAGCTTTGTGAAGGCCAGGACTATTCTTCATCCATTCGTCAACTCCCTGGAGAAGTATGGAATACAGTGCTTTTTGCACATAGAAAGTATTCAATGACTAGTTGTTGAAGTGTTGGTAGTAAATAAGCTAAGAAAGTTAAAGCTTGTCAAAAAGTACCAGTTTTCAATTAAACCCTAAGGAATGGATCAAGAAAGAGGTGTGGAGGGTGATTTTACTGAGATTTTGCCTCTCAGAGACTTTTCTACAAATGGCTACCTATTAAATTGTTTCTCCCTCTGTGCTTCCTTAGCATTGTCTATTGGTATTGGTTTTATGTCAGGGGCCCAGATCGACTGGAATTCCCCTGAGGCAAGGACTCTTTTTCAGTCTCGTGTTGCCTGTTCTTCACCTGGTATCAGACGTTATAGGAGCAGTAAGGCATATCCATGTTTGAGTTCTGCCTTTCCCTCTGACCAGCTTTGTGATCTCTGGCAAATTATTTAAATTCCTGGGTCTGCATTTTATCATATGATAATGGTAACTATCTCAAAGCAGTGAACATCTCGTCTTCCTTAGGTGGCGTATACACCCACACTCCTCCTGGGCCTGGCCCACGCAGGTAAATAAAAGAGGACATGTGGTAATAGCACAGAGAAAAGGACTAATGTTCTGTTAGCCAAAGAATGCAATCGATTATACTAAAAGGGGATCACCAAAGAATTTATCTTGAAATGTTTTCTCCTCAGACTGACCCTCAGTCTGATCAGTGAAGGACTGATTTCTTCCTTCAGTCTGATCCTCTTACATTCAGAATCTCAGAATGCTGCTCCAGCCCTTTCCCTTTATTTTCAGATTGTTTCCTGCTTCTTCCATGTTAATCCTCTCCCTCTAAGCAAACAGCTCTGCTCCCTCACAGTTCCCTCTCCATTCCTATTTCCTCTGTACTTTATTTAGCCCATTTCTCCCCTGCATAGAAGCCGGCTCCCATTTTGCCCCCAGACCGTGGCCCTACTTCCGCCTCTCACTCCATTCCAGCTCTGCCCCGAGACAAAGCAGAGAACACAGATGTCTGCCCACCGGGGACAGAGCCAGAAAAGAGGAAGTGGAACTCAGAGTTGGAGATGTGAGGGGTCGGAAGAGACAAGAGATTAAAAGATGGAGAGGACCCCAGTGAAGGAGATAAGAAAAAGGCGGGATTTATGTTCTTCATAGAAGCAAGCGAGTATGTGCTGATAAGTGACTAAGGGAGACAAGTAGAAACTGTTTTTCCTTCTTCCTTGGACACTGTGAATGAGCACTCTCAGGTAGTAAGGTTTGTTGTTTGCTTATCTGTTGTAAATTATTCTTTCTGCTCTAATATATGTTAAGGGCATCGGGTGGTGAGGACTAAATGAAGTAATATGTTGTGTGAGGGACTGAGATCAGCTTAAACAAAATAAGTAGGCACTTATGTTTATCTTGTATAACAAGAAGAGACGAAAAGAGTAAAGGCCTTGCATGGCTCTCTGGCATTGTATCAGAGGCCCAGGCTTCCTGCAGCTTCCTGCAGCTTCCTGTTCCATCAGTTGGGTTTGGATCTTATCCTCATGACAGCATAATTCAGGACAGGCTCCACCAAAATGCTCATGTTTCAGGCAGCAGAAAGGAGAAGGGCCAAGGGCTG
Source organism: Rhinolophus ferrumequinum (assembly GCF_004115265.2). Lineage (NCBI taxonomy): Eukaryota > Metazoa > Chordata > Mammalia > Chiroptera > Rhinolophidae > Rhinolophus > Rhinolophus ferrumequinum. The sequence goes on along the minus strand of NC_046303.1, from coordinate 29,979,328 downwards.
AGTCTACATCCATCCTAGAAGGAGCTTTCCCCAAAGTCCCATTTTCAACTACTCCTGGCCAGAACTGGGTCTGCACCTGCATCTGCAAAGGAGGCTGGGAAATACAGTCTTTCAGCTGGACCCATTGTCACCCCCAGTACAAAAGGGATTCTGCTAGTGAGAAAAATGGTAGGCAATTATCTGTGTCTGCCACAAACATGGATGCATACAGCCAGACGCATGTCAGTGTTCAGTTGTCATTAACGATGAGCCATCACTGGGTACTTAGGGCTTATTGAATAAAGGAGCAAATGGATGGAAACATTCTTATACACTCAAGTGGCGGAATTTGAAATGGCCAGTATTCACTTGCTTCATTTGAGAGCTTACAGACTGTGCTTATGTATCTGCAGCCACTCAGTGTGAGTCCTGTTTTCAGACGCCCAGGAGGCAGCAGCCTTAGCTCTTCTGAGAAGAAGCCTTGACCTTGCTGCTTTGTGGCCTTTCTCCGTTGGAGGCAGAGGAATGGTGGAACTTACGATTTAGGACTCTGCTCAAGCCCCTTTTCTTTATGTTCCAAAGGAACTTATTTTTTTCTGCTCTATCCACGTACAGTGGTACCTCAGTTTTCGAAAGTAATCTGTTCCGGAAGACCGTTTGAGTTCTGAAACGTTCGAAAACTGAGCTGTGGTTTCCCTATAGAGAGTAATGCAAAATGGAGTAATCCATTCCAGACCTTTAAAATCAAACCCTAAAACTGCAAATTTAGCATGAATTTTACTATCTAATGATACCATAGATCCATAAAATTTACGGCGTTCGTAAACAGAAACGTTCGTGAACGAAGATGTTCGAAAACTGAGGTACCACTATAATCATTTCCCTTTAAGCAAGTAAATCCATTCAGTGGCAGTTTGCTCTGTTCCTATTTCCTTTTTACTTTGCTCAGCCCATTTCTTCCCGGCTTAGAAAGTCTCCTCCCTTCCTCCTCTTCTCTCAAGTGATGCCCCCTCGCTTTTGGAGACCTGCAGCTTCAGCGTCTCTACCTTCCCGGGACCAATCTATTCCCCTCTCTCTGACTCCACACCAATCTTTATCTCCTACCCGGGAATTCCTCTAACACTGCCTAAATGCATCAAAAGAGACGGACTTTTCTTCCTATATATAAGATCTCTGTGAGCAAGAATCATGCCTTTCTCATCTTTTTCCCTCTTTGCAGCTTTCCCAATGTTTTAATACCTATTAGATGGCCGGTGAACATACTGTGGCCAACTGTTCCACTGACTATTGAAGCCGGGCCTTGCTGTTGCAATGGGTGGTGGTCGACAAGAGTGAGAGTGAAGCATTTTTTCCCGGTGAGGTGGAAGGGGACCGCCCCATTGCACCAGTTTTCCTGCCTCCTCTGTTGTGTGAGCAAAGCAGGCTTTCGGGGAAGCATCTTGTTCCAGTTAAACTTTGGAACAAGATGCTTCTTTGGCTATTTGTTTGAATGTTCATGAGGCCAAAGAGGCCTCCCAAATTATCCTAAACTTTTATGGCAGTGGTGATCCCCAAACAGAGTCAACCGTGGGTTGTTTCCCTTCCTCTTCAAGTAGTTGTCTGTCTGACTGATTGACCTGAAGACCTAAGTAGGGTGGTCAAGGAATAGGCAGTATTGTGGGGCTTCTGAATTCTAGGCAAAAGCCTGCAGAAATAAATCTTGCCTCTTAGAATCTGTAGGTGGGATGGCTTTAACTCAGATCAGGGTTTTACACAGAACTTAAAGCCAAACTGAAGTAAAATGCACAGCACAATCCCTTCAACGCAAAAGAGAAATAAAGCCCTAACCCTATCAATCAGGGTTCTTCATGGCGAAAACTAATCTGCTCTACCTGGTAAAAGGATGCATGTTACAGGGTTTGGTGCACCCTTTGGTGCACAGAATCTACACATTCAGGAGCAAAGAGTCGAGAAACGTATCCCATCACACCCGAGTTAGTTATAACGGAAAAGTCTCTGCTGCTGTAGCTTGTAACTCACACCCGCGATGCTGGAGTCTGGACAGTAGAAAGACACCGCATTCTCCAGAAAGACCAGATACTTCTGCCACTGTGCCTATTAGAAGCTTTGATGGCTTTGCATGTGGCCACATCACCTCGTGCTGACTTCTGCCCCCAAGTCTCACACAGGTGGCTCTTCTTGGCAGAACCTCAGAGTGGGTCTCGAGTTTGGATTGTCATTCAGATGTTCAAGGCACAATACGCATAGCCAGCACAGTGTTTACTTGGCCTTAAGAAAGGATCCAGAAGAGAGAGCACCCAGAGCAACAGCATTACAGAGGCCGTGGAGGCAGCTTCTCACGTCCCCAATCACATGCATTGGGTATGTTTTGCTCACAAGAAACAAAGAGAAGTTGAAGGGAATGTGGACCATGTCATATAGGGAAGCCACAGGGTTTAGAATACCTGAACCTAAACACTTTGCTAATCACCTAGCACCCCAAAGGTCATGTCCTGAGTCCCCACTCTCTACTGCAGCTATAGTTTATAAATTATAGGTTACAAAACAAACAATCTCAACAATTACTGTGTTTCCCTGAAAATAAAACCTAGCAGGACAATCAGTTCTAATACGTCTTTTGGAGCAAAAATTAATATAAGACCCGGTATTATATTATATTATATTATACCAAGTATTTTATATTATATTACATTATATTATATTATATTATATTGTACTATATAAGACCCGGTCTTATTTTAATATAAGATGCATGTTATATTAAAATAAGACCGGGTCTTATATTAATTTTTGCTCCAAAGGATACATTAGAGCTGATTGTCCGGCTAGGTCTTATTTTCAGGGAAACACAGTAGGTACAGCATACTTGGGAACATGTGTGGGCACCTCATTTAACCCCAATGGGTATTTCAAAAATTTTGACTAAAAAATCAAACTCTGCTCAAGCATCCCTGAGGCTGGAGTAAGATTTACAGTCCAGCTGTTCTTTCTTTCACCCAGTCACGTGAGGAATCCTGGCTGAAAGGGAGCCTGGGAAATGCAGTTTTTAGCCACTCCAGCACCTATGGTTCAGGAAGCCAAACAACAAGAAGGTTGGAACAGATGCTGTGTGGACTAGAACACAGTATTATAACATTAACTGTGTAAAGAAAGTCAGGCAATGGGCCTCTAAAACCACCTACCCTAAGTTGTCACTTTGGACAAATCATACAGTCACTTTGGTTTTCAGCTTCCTATCTGCCACAAGATAAATTTGGACTGCATTGCTTTAGCAATTAGTCTAGCTGCGACATTACATAATTCCATAATTTGGGGCAAATCTATTCCAAATTCACTGAGCTTTAGCATCACAGCGGACACATAAATAGGCTGTACGTAATTGATGCTTTTAAGTTAAAAATTCATCCCACGTCAGAACTTAGCTCTTATGCATCTTTGTGCTATTTTCAGATTTGTGAAATAATTTTCCTGCTCTTGTGCTAATGGGATTTGTATAGAAGTCACTTGACTTTTATTCACATTCATAATTTTCAATTTTAAAAGCTTAAAATATCTAAGCATATTTTAACTTATTTTTGACATTTCATTTCTGGAAAAATAAAACTTTGATAAAGAAAATAGCACTACATCCAAAAAAAAAATATGGTATCAGGTGGCATTCATCAACTTTTGAGTCAAAACTGAAACTGGGATCTCATCGGGACCACAAGTCCTCTTACAAAGAATCGTCAGATTATTATCTTCTGAGTCAAAATCCCTAAAGGAACTTTGGTATACAAAAAAAAAATCAATGGTTGAATACCAATGATGTTGGCATGTAATTATTTATTCACTTCCTTGGGATCTTTTATCTGGCTTAGCTTTCCTCACAAATGTGCTTCTTGATGCTTTGATTCAATTAATTAGCAATTCAAAAATCTTCCCATTGACAAGTGATCTTCACCTCACTGCAATGGTCACCAAAAAAACCAACCAAACAACAAAAACAAAAACACCAAAAACAAAAAAACAAACAAACAAAAAACACCCAACCCAACCTGGTCAAGCATATTTTTACAAACTTAATGGATGGAAACAACTGTGTCAAATTATTTAATCCAAATTACAGGGATAACTAAGAAGAGACTAAAAACCTAAACATACTTCAGCAAAATCTTTTGAATAGTTCTCAAGGGCAGTTTATCTTTTTGCCTTTGAGGATGAGACTGATTTCGGAAAACAGTCAAGTGTAGCTAATACAGTGAATGATTAATGCGATAGTACACATGCTTATTATTAAAAATGTTAATGATAGATTGATTTCTTGTACAGTTGAAACTTGTTCTGTTGAGTTGGACACGTGATTGATAAAACTTGTAGGCTGAGAATTTTGGGTTCTGATTTTTGCTTTACTGTTCTTCATGTGCCACCCCAATTTTCCACCCTCTCAGCTTTGAAACTAATAACAAGTCTTGAATTATTTACTCCTCAAAATGACCTCCAATTCTGAGGGCCTGTATTGACTGGGGAATGAAGAGAGTGTGGGCAGGCCTGAGGACCTGAAGCTCAGAAGAGCTATTTGAAACCTTAACAAACTCTGGAGAAAATAATTACAAAATGAATCCTTTCATTTGTTGACCTCCATTGACATAAAAACAAATCACCAAACTTCCTGAGTTCCACAGGTCTATTCCTTTTACACTCAGAAAATGCTCAGACATGCCATTGTGATGGCTTCCTCAGGTCTGGAGCTGAGCAAATAGTTCACATTTTATGACTCTGGCTCTAAAACTGTTACTATCATGAAAGCGATCATAATATATAAAAGATGGCAACTTTGTAATTGTCTAATGTCTTGTCTCTAATAAATGAATGGGAGGACCAAAAGGGAGTGTTTCTAGATTGCATAAAATAAAAAGTGGGGTGAGTAGCAGCAAATAAAAGTGGCAAAATAAATAAAGCTAGGAAAAGACTTTAAAGTTCAGCCTAAAGTTAAGAGGAACTTAACCTGGAAAGGTGATGGTGCCGAGGAAGGATTCATGGAAGAACATTCCTTTACCAATTTATTTCTGCTTAAGAATTGTCCTGATGTTTGCCTTGGTGACAAGGGAAAGACAGAAAGGGGCGAAAATTAGCAGAGAGGTCTATTGTTACTACTATGCCAGAAAAAAAATGACAGGACATCTTATTTGTCATCTATGGAGTTTGAGTGAAAATAGGGATATTAACTCAAGACAGTGGATTCATGTGGGAAGGAACACTGAGCAGGTCACAGTGTAAGATAAAATACTCGGTCTCTGGGGTGATGTTTGAGCAGCTGGGAAGGCATCTTAGAGTCAGATGCCAGACTTAGTAACACTAACAACAACAATAACAATAAACAAAAACCAAAATAAACAATAACAAAAAAAACACATAATACAACAACAAAGATAGGACACTCAGTGAAATTTGAATTTCAAATAAACAAAAAATATTCTATGATTGTGTGTGTGTGTGTGTGTGTGTGTGTGTGTGTAGTATCATTAGTCCGTTTCTGTGGACATACTAAGTGAATCAATTGAAATTTCACTGGGTATCTTGTCTTTTATACCAAAGAAACTCAAGACAGTCCCTAGGAGAGCATGGAGGCGGGACTGGACTGTGCAGTCAGAACCTGACACTGTGGTACTAATGTTGGCAGGGAGGGGAGCAGCAGCGGAAAAGGGGCAAGAGAAGGAGCCAGAATTAGGTGCCCTTAGAAAATGCTAGGTTCCCCACACTCCTGAGTGCCCTGTCCTCCTGTGTGGTCGCTCTCCTATAGAGGACAAAGCTGCAGGAGGAAGGTGTTCTGTATTAAGCATCTCAAACTCAGAAAATAATAGGGGCTGGGCAGTTAACAAATGTGTGTGAAGACAAGTGATTGTTCTCATCCACTTTTCTGGAAACATGAAGCTTTTTCTGGTCCATCTTTCATGTTCTCATTTTTGATAGAGACATGAGTACCGAAAAATGTTTATCGTTCATAAGAAAAACAACAGAGCACACCTGATGGTACATGGCAGCTGTTGGGGAGACAGAAGGATATGGTGAGGACAATGGGGTGCTCCAGTAGGTGGGCCCTGTCAGAGGGGGCAGGATCAAAACCCCCAGAATGTGCAAGGCAAAGAGTGAACCCTAATGTAAACGATGGTCTTCAGTTAATAATAATGTATCAATGGTGGCTCAGTTGTGACAAATGTCCCACAGTAATACCAGATATTAATAATGAGGAAAACTATGCATGTGGGAGAGACTATATATGGGAACTGTCTGCACTGTCTGGGAAATTTTCCTGTAAACTGGAACTGTTCTAAAATGTAAAGCGTATCAATTTTTAAAAATGAATTTTACTGCTAAGAAAACTTTGAAATTCACTTTTTTTTTTTTTTAAATGTCAGGTGAGCATAGATACTATCTAAAGATTTTAAGTTGAACAGGTAATTTCACCATTTATTTTGACTTTTAGCTTTTGGAAGAATGGGATTCTTGCTTTCCTGAAAGAATAGATCATAATGCCAGCAAGTGGCCTAGCCATGCTATGCACAAGGTGTTCCCTGGCGCAGCATTACCAGGAGCTGCTTAGAAATGCAGAATCACAGGCCCGCCCGTACTGAAGTGTGTTGAAGCAGAATCTGTATTTTAACCAAATCCTCGAGTGGTTTCCATGCATGTTAAGTTTAAGAAGCACTAGTATAAGCAGTTAGAAATACGGGTTATGACATCAGATGGACTTGGTTTTGAGTTCTATCTGTCATAGTCTTTCTTCTACTTGGACTCCTGTGTGCAAGATACCCAACATCTTTAAGCCTCAGTTTTCTTATTTCCAACACAATGAGAGTGAGAATACCTATCTCCGAGGGTTATAGGAGGATCCAATGCTTATAAAGCTCTCAGTCTGGTACTTGGCAAATAGGAATTAGTCGATAAAGGTTAAGAATTGATATCCCTAATGTCAGTGGTAGCAAACACCTAGGAAGAATTTGAACTTCTTATGTTAGAGTCTTGCCTTTTTAACTTCCAAGACTTTCTTTTTCCTAAGGAAAGAAAGAAGGAAGGTAAGAAGACAGGAAGGAAAAAAGGAAGGAAGGAAGGAAGGGAGGAAGGAAGGAAGGAAGGGAGGAAGGAAGGAAAGAAAGAAGGAAAGAAGGAAGGAAGAAAGGAGGGAAATATGGGCAAGAAAGAAGAAAGGTCCTATTCATTAAAGGAATAAGCATGCTCCAGTCACTGGGTTATTCCTTTCTATTTATGGAAATAATTGGCATGTTCTCTGAGAGCTCTGCATAAAAACCAAATGAATCAATCTGCAACAGACTGACACCACCTAAGTGAACTCATTTAGCTCTCATTTAGTCCGAATGATTTGTTAGCTACTCACTCTGACTGTCACACAGAAGAAACACAGGGGTGCGCTTCTAGTTCTATTAGCAGCAAAAGTCCCAGTGTGTCTCAGCACTGGGACTTGTTCCCTGGGACTAGTGTCTGTTTTGCATGCTGCTATTTTCAGAAGACACTGCATGCTGAAATAATTTCTTTTAAGGTGGGCAGTTTAAGAATTGAAACTCATCTGAACTGGACTCAATTATTAGAAAGGTGTTTGTATTAATCTTGCCATTCTCTGTATTTCTGATGCTTTGACATCTCTGAGGCCCTACTGACCCTGCAAGTCTCTCCTTCCCAGGGCTAGGCAATTCCTATAGACAGTAAACAGTAACCCCAGGAGTGTGCCTTTCACATGCAAACTAACCAATCCAGAGCCCTCCCCCCCTCATCCTCAACACACGCTCTTATCTCCTTTATCTGGCTCTCATACTCCGGATCACTATCTACCTGCTCTAATCACCCTGGGGCCAGGTACTAGACAACTACCGTGTTTCCCCGAAAATAAGACCGAGCTGGACCATCAGCTTTAACGCATCTCTTGGAGCAAACATTAATATAAGACCTGATATTATTTTATATTATATTATATTATATTATATTATATTATATTATATTATATTATATTATATTATATAAGACCTGGCCTTATATTATATTAAAATAAGACCAGGTCTTATATTAATGTTTGCTCCAAAAGACGCAGAAGAGCTGATGGTCTGGCTAGGTCTTGTTTTCGGGGAAACACTGCAGGAACAGTGCCCTACACCCAAGAGACTACTGAAAATATTCAAATTAGCCAATCCTAAACCTGCTTCCCTTGCTTTGCCTGTTCCTTACCACAGAAACCACAAGAAACTCTTTGTCCATGTGTTTCTCCTGCTCCCTCACTCTCCTGACCAAGACTTGTGAGTCCCCAGGTGGCTCCCGTGGTGTGGTATGCCCTCTCCTCTTGGGAAATGTAACAGACTATGTATTCTGTGGCATTCACCTCCTGACCTGTTGGCCTCACCTGTATACCTGAATAATAAAATCTACGTTTGAAAACAGTGTTTTCAAAGGTGTATTCCAGATGATTTTGTTTGACGACAGAGCCATTTGTTCCTATCAAACATGTGGATACCTCAGAGGAACCCCTGTAGTATCAGAAGTCAGGGGGAAGAACTTTTAAAATTCACAAACTACCTGAGGAGGTCTATCAGAAGCACTATGGAGCTGAAAGGGTCACGTAATTCAGTGCAGACTGGGGTAGAGCTTGCTGTGACTCTAACATCAAGCCAGGACAAAAGAAAGTTCACGTTTCCAGGAATTACAGTACTCTTGTCTCAGGAGTGAGAGGTGAACAATTCTACCCCAAAACCACACAGTGCTGATGGATGACCAAAGCTATCCTCTGGTCGTTGTACTATAGGTTTCTATCCAAATTTCTGAAAACTGGGATTCTTAACTCTAATAATCTTCTATAATCTTATAATGTGTGAAAAAGGGAAAAATTCAGTTCTCTTGACCATAAAATGAAGTTTATCATTTTTTTCTCATAATATCTCTAAAATACATAAAATAGATGAAATTCTAGACCCTGAGACAAAGATTTATTTAGGAGATAATCAGAGGAAGCACTGTGAGGGGGTGGAAAAGGGAGATGGGGAAGGAAAGAGAGCCAGTCACGGGCACACAGGTTACTGCTGTATGCAACTGGCCTTGCCTGCTGGGGGCTTCTAAGAGAAAGTGTAGAGAAAACCAAAACCTGAGAATCCTCTTTCTGAGGGTTGAGGAATCAGGAGTATTTTCTCACCAACACCCTTCTTTCATTGCTTGAAGGGCACCTCAGGGTCCTTCTAAGCACTTGTGGCCTGTCTCCTGGGCAGGCTGAAAATATATTTTTGCCACCAGAAAAAGCCCTCAGTTGGAGAAACAGAAGGAAGATATTAGGGTATGAGGGAACTGCCTGAAGATGACTTCCTGAATGGCCTGAGGGGATGGGGCCAACCTGTTGGGGATAAATAGGCTCAAGACTCATCACTATAAAATGTAAATTAACATACAATTATGAAAAACAAAAACAAAAACATACAATTATGGTTTTGAATTATGGTACTCCATCTTATTATTAGAATATAAATATTCACTATTAATGTATGTGTGTGTATATATGTATATACATAAATATATATAACTGCACATACAATATTATATATCTTCATATATGTTTTTAAACCTGATGTGTTGCCATGTTGTTTTCCATTCAGATCTCTATGGCAGACTCAAAAATTATTGAAAACCATTGACTTGAAGACTAGTAACCAAACACCTAGCATGATATTCAAGTCCCTGGTGATCTATCCCCAGCTGGGTCATCCATCTCTACGGCCTGTCCCTCATGTGCATTATGGCCCAACATGACAAAATCCTTACAGTGTTGTTTCATGTTCCCAGGCCTTATAACATGCTGGTTCCTCCTCCTAGACTGCTTTTCCTGCTTTCTTGACTTCATCCTCCAAAGCCCAATTTAGTCACCTTATCTTCCATGCAAAATTCCCTGGCTGTCTACCTCCCAGCAGTCATTCCCCACTTTGTTCCACTAGCATAATTTGAATGCACTTTTTTCTTTTGCATATATCTCATTGTTCTGTAACTACTAATTTACATGTGCTTCCCCCATCAGACTGCATGATAGTCCATGTTTTATATAATTTATATACCCACCCTCTACCATGCACTTCGCACATGATAGGTACTTAATGACTGTTACTTAACTAAATTGAACTATATTTCCTGGATCTTTGTAATAAGCTACATTGCCACAGAGTGGGCAGGAAAATTCATTCAGGTTTATAAAGCCAAGGTCAAAAGAAATAAAGGCGAGCCAATCTCCCCTCCACATACCCATTGTGGTAGAGTAAAGCAAAGGAAGGCCACTGAAGGGATTTAAGCAGATGAGTCACATGACCCAGTTTGCATGTTAAATATATCACTCTGGTATGCTTTCATTTTGATATTAAAGAAAGCTTTGTTCATGGATATTGAATCATTTATACCACACACATTATGCAAAAAGAACATTATTAAAATCTTCAAGGATGATTAAAAGGAGCAATTTAAATATGGCAAGTGAGACAAAGGAATTATCCTGCTACCTTCACATTCGCCCATACGTGAATTTTCTATTTGGAACTCACAACCTTCCCACTATAATATTTCAGCTAAAACATAGAAGCATGTCCTTCAAGTCTTTGGCAGAAAACCTAATGGCAGTTCACAAGGTACAAAGTCTACAATGTCCTAATGATAAACTTGGTGGAAGTTTAAAAAATGGGCAGGGCTCTTTTCATTGTGTACTATCATCAGTGGGATGATGGCCTGACCCAATCTTCCCATTCCCAGGCAGGTAGACTTCCCATAGTGTTTCTAAAGCCTGCTAGAACCTCCTAGTTCTCCATACCTGAAGTCACCTGTCTAACATTCCCCGCTCTGCGACCATCTCTGCTGAACACCTTTCTTGACCTCTGGCTCCCTAGCGGTTACCTGGGCTTAGACACTTCTGCTGCCACAGTGCCTGAAACACAGGGCACTGACTGGGATTTCAGAATGAAAACCACTCTTCAAAGAAAACAGAACATAAATAGTTAAATTTTAAATACATTTTACTACATCATTCACGGAGAAGTGTGTCCCTAATTTCAAATGGCCAACAGGTACATAAAAAGATGCTCAACATTGCTAATCATCAGGGAAATACAAACCAAAACCATAATGAGATAACTCCTCTCTGTCAGAACGGCTACCCTCAACAAGACAAGAGATAGCAAGTGGTCTGGAGGATGTGGAGAAAAGGAAACGTTGTACTCTATTGGTTGGAATGTAAATTGGTGTAGCCACGATGGAAAAGAGTATGGAGTTAAAAAATAATTAAAAATAGGACAATCATATGATCTAACCATTCTATTTCTTGATGTCTATCTAAAGGAAATGAAAACGGGATATCGGAGAGATGTTTGCCCTCTCAAGTTCACTATTACTCACAGTAGCCTAGATCTGTAAACAGCCTAAATGTCTGTCAATGGATAAGTGGTTAAAGAAGATATGTGCGTGTACATATACACACGCATATGTACATACACACACTGGAATATTATTCAGGCATGAGAAAGAAGGAAATCCTGCCATTTGTGACAACATGGATGGATCTTGAGCGCATTATTCTAAGTGAAATAAGTCAGACAAAGAAAGACAAATACTGTATAATCTCACCTTGTATGTGCAATCAAAAAAAGCCAAACTGGTAAAAACCCAAGAGCAGAATGGTAGTGACCAGGGGCTGGCGTGGGGGAACTTGGGAGATGCTGCTAAGGGTACAAACTTAATAGAGAAATAAGTCCTGCAGATCTCATGCACAGCTCAGTGATTACAGTCAACAATACTGTATGATAAACTTCAAATATTATAAACTTGTAAGAGATTAGAACTTAATTGTTCCTACCACATAAAAGAAATGATGACTATGGGGCATGATAGAGGTGTTAGCGGACGCCATGGTGGTAATCATATTGCAATACATAATTGTATCAAATGAACACATTGTACACCTTAAAACTTAGACAATATTATATGTCAATTATATCTCAATAAAAAATTAAAAAACAACAAAAAATGATGCAACAACAAGGCAGAGTGTCTTTTTATCAAAGGCAGAGATAGAAATTGTGCTGAAATTTTCTGTCACACTAATAGTGATTTGGGGTGGATGAAGACAGTGATTTTTTTCCCAATCTTTGTTTTAACCTCCCAAATATTAATGTATTATATTACACAATCTTTGTAAAAGATTAAAAAGATTCAGAAGTCTTTGAATGCAGACAGTAAGCATGTCCCATAATACAATTCCTTCAGAAATGTGCAGGCTTTGTTCTCCTGTCATTTAATTTTCCTTTCTTGCTTATTGAAAAGTCTAAGGCCATTTTGATTTCTGATACTTTGTGAACATTTACAAGTGTCGAAGATGTTTATTGATGCAGATTCTGAAGGTACAACACTCATTGGATGGATGAACCCCGATTCAGTGCACTTCCTTCTGGCCCTGTAACACCCTGCAAAGCCCATTAATGACTTCCTGAGTTGCAATGATAGGAAATTGTGGAGAGAGAGGTTTGGAACCACACTGTCATTTATCACAAGCTGGAAAATATCTGAACTAGTGAAATAAGACCCACAGATGTAACTATAATTTTTATAAATGTGCTTTCTTTATCTTCTCTTGTATATATCACTACATTTTCCAAGCCCAGTTCAATGCTACCTGCTTGCTTATTTTTCAGGAAACACCTATTAAGTGCAATGGTGTATTTCTGGTGTAGAAGATTCAACAGAAAATGGGATATAGGTTGTCTCTATCCTTAGAGAACTTAGCGTCCTTTATCTGCATTTCTCTGACGGCACTCACTACGTTTTTGTCATTTGTGAACATTTCATTCTCCTATAAGACAGTGAGTTATTTGATACAGGCCCATTTTACAATTTATCAGTGTTTCCCTATGACACTGATCTCAGTGATCACAGCCACAAATGGTCAATCCCTGTATGTTGAATCAGTGAATGACTTTTCCCAGAATGCTTTGGTGGAGTAATACAACAAGCTTCTCTTCTACTAAATTGGTAGAAGCAAAAGTAATTATTATGTCTTGAAGTCATAGTAAGACGTTGGTGCCAAAGAAACCAGTAAAATTGAATGACAATACAAAAACCAACCTTAAATTTATTTCCTTGGAATTATAAAATACATTTTATGGCTTAATATTAGTGAATCATGTTTGTGAGAAAAGATTATAAGTACAGAATGATGCATTTATCCAAAAGGTTTCATATCTATCTAGAATACATTATTATGTACTAGGAAAGAATATCATTTTATAACATTGCTATAGAGAAAGTTTAAAAAATGCTCTAAATATATCTTTATGATTGATAATGCCTATATGAGGGAAAGCTTTGAAATTATTCCTTACTTTGATTTATTTTATAAAGCTTGTTAATCTTTTATAGAAATAATATCCAATGGTAGATATTTTGAAGAATTAAAACTTATATTCTCCAACTTAGGGCACTAAGGTAAAATATAGAATTTGCTGATATTATCTTCTACCCAGCTACATTCTGTAGTTATTAATTTAGGACAGTTCACTGCTGTCTCTTTAGCTTTCTTCCCCCCTCCCCATATATCTTACCCAATAACTGTATTTTCATTTTCTCTTTTATCCAAAAGTATATTATTTTTGTATAAGTTATTTTCATTAAGATATCATGAGTGAGATCTTGAAAATAAACTTTAAGCCACTCAGGAGGCATACTTAACTGGTTTCCTGTAAGGGGTATTTCATTGAACGCTGAATTTTGCCCAGTTTTATTCAGTTTTTAAGGGATGAGGCCAGGAAAAGACGCATTATTACAGTTTTACCATTTTCTAGAATGTCAGGGTTATATCAACCCGTTATCTGTAAAACAGATACACAACTCCTCACATAGTTAAGTACCTCATTCTTTCTTTCTGGAATTGAGGTCTTTATGTTAGAAGAAGACAATTATCAGGTCACAGACACCACTTAGCTGTTAATTTGCCAGACTGTTATCTGAAGGGAATGCTAAGGATGAGGGCGTTACAATAGACTTTATCTTGAATCCAGTAACTCTATCATGAAATGCAGCAAAGAGAGAAAAACATACAAACTTCCTCCACATTATGTGACTTATTGGGCAGCCAGATACCCCAGCGATGGTAAGCCGTATGGTTTCCCAGAACTCACTTATGACTTTGCCCACTATTTTATGAAGGGCTCCTGCAAACTCTCAGGAAAGCTGAAGCTAGATCGTGATAAACCCTGGCTCTCTTTTCCTGAGAGCCTTCATCTAATGAAGTCAACAGTTCCTTTTCCTTTCCCAACTAGGTTTGAACTTACTACTCAGTTTTCCAAAACAAAATAACCTAGAAATGTCTCTGTATTTTCTGCTTCTAAACTCAGCACAGGTCACTTTGGCTCTCAAGGGAGGATCAAAACAGAAGGAATGAGTTCCCTGTCAAGAATTGTGAAGGGTCTGAGATTTTACCCTACTTGTCAACGAACAAGTTAGTCTGATGCAATTTCATGGATGCTGGTAGAAGACGTGCGACTCCTGGATCAGAGAAAAAGGATAGTTCATTACTCGTAGCAATAATAGTCACCATCAGCTATCACCGTGTGTGTGTGTGTGTGTGTGTGTGTGTGTGTGTGTGTGCTGGGTTCCAGAGATTCAATTCTATGAAGGGATGTAAAGAGGAACTGAGGGAAGCTCCACTTAGAGTTGTGTTACAGGAGAAGAACGAAGAACCCTGAGGTTAGGGGACCTGAATATTTATTGACGGACAATAAGCATGTCTGCTCTTCGCTCCAGTGGGAGATACTATCTTTATGTTCCAAGGCTTTTTGCTATAGAAACCTTCTTTAATAGACAGATAGTCTAGAGCAAAGAACAGTAAGTATCTTGCTGGGAAAATGTGCAGAAACATGAGCGACCTAGAGAAAACTGTCAACATTCCCTTGGCGGATTCAGGCTAATCTGAATGTCCCACCCCCCAACCCCCCAACAACTGCGTCAGATCCTTATTTCATAGGTTTAAAATCTTTTGTCCTTATGAAGATGAGAGGCTTTCTTTTCCCTGCATAGTTTTTGTTTCCTCCAAGTTGGTTGATTTTCATTTTATTATTATGTGTTATTTGTGGTTTCTTTCTTCCATGTTGGGAACCTTCCCGTGGCTGTATACCCACAATTAAGGACAGGAGAATAAAGAGCTTATTGGAAGCTCTGAACACGTGGGTAGGGCTTGTTGACTCTGGCTTAACTGTTGGGCGATCTCTTCTGGCCATCTGAAAGGAACACCTGATGCCAACGGTTAAGTCATTCCTCTGGGCTGATCAGTTTCCCCAGATAAATGTCTTTCAGCCTTCTGCTTGCTTAGTTAAAAACTGGCTTTCAGGGTTCTGGGAACACAGTGGTGGAAGCACCATGGGCTTCTTAGCATTCACGCACATGTTAACAGTCTACTTGTTTTTAAGTGAAGTACTCCCCAAATGACACTTCTCTAATTCCAAATGAGATTGTATTCTTATATTTACTGACCATATGTTTTCTCATCTGTGAGCTGCCTGTTCATGCCTTTTGCCTATTTTATTTAGTTGTTTGTCTTTTCTTTTTAGCAGTTATTTGTGTGTGCCTTATCCTAATCCTGTGTCAATTATATGTGTGTTAAGTATTTTTCTCCAGATTACAGGTTTTCTTCTTCTTGCTTTCTGCCTCTGCTGAGCATTTCCTTCAATTTATAGCCTTTCCTGATTCCTAGCTTCTTACAGTGTGGTCTTTGGTCCAACACTCTATCAATGTGTGCTCAAGGACTGGGTCCCAGCACCACCCCTGTCCCCACTGTTCCCCCCAGGCTCTGTGCTCCAGGGGGTTGACACGATGTCCTTCCTTCTTGGTTTCTGCCCTCAGGGATTTTTAAAAACTGTCTCTCACTGATTTAAAAGAGTGTTTTTTTCCTTGCATTTTTACATATTTTGCAGGCAGATTGCACAGTGATTTTTAGTCTACCTTGTTGACAGAAGCCGAAGTCTACATTGAATTTATTTTTGTTTTGTTTTCCTAAACCTTCTAACCATTCTGAACATTCTATCCATTTTGACTGGCATTTCACAGAAAGATGTTTCTTCTAACAAGGAAAAATTGAGTTTCTGCACTAGGGTTTAAAGATTTCTTTTCTTTTCTTTTTTCTTTTTGAAAGAGGAATGCTTTAGCTATGTTCCTAATTTTAAGGAATTCTTCACCTTTTTTTTAGTATGGTTGAGTTTATTAGAACTAGATCTCTAAGGGGTCAATGGGGAATCTTGACAAATGTGGTGGGTAAAGTTAATTTTAAGTGAACATACTTCTTTTACAATAATATTTAACCAAGTTTCCTATGATAAATGTTCTTAACTTCAAAATTAGAAGTTGACAGTCTTTGAAAATATTACAACTTCTAATACTGCAGAGAAGCACTTTGTCTTTCTGAGAAAACAGTTTAAAACAGAAACTCAAATTTTACTTAATGTGTATGGCAGTTGGTATCTACATTTCTATCTTTTTCTTATCTAACAACGCAGTAACTGCCTGATGTGTCTTCTCAAAGCCCTATGTCAGGTATCTCCTTTTAAGAGGCTCCACACTAAAGTTCTGTGTTAGGCTTATAGGTATCTATTACCACTGGAGAAAAAGGTACATTTAAAAATTGTTTAAAGAAACTCCTTCCTGGGTGGGGAGGGAACACACAGGTTAATGAGGCTGCAAGTCAAAACGCTAAGGTAGCAATAAGCCTGAATGATAAAAGCTCTGAAAAATTACAAGATCAAGATACTTGTTTAGACACACCTTGCCTCCATTTCTTTCAGAAATTCATCTCTGTGAATTATTAAAGGCAAAGGATAATGCCATCATAATTCTAAAATCCTATTTACATTAATTACATTTGACAAATGGGATGACATTTTCATTCCATAAATCATTTCTCTAAAATTGGAGACATTTTACCCTCAACAATGGTTCCCAAGTAAAATTCCTAGGTTTCTTCAATTCCCTATGAGTAACCTAATACGTGTGTGTGTGTGTGTGTGTATCCTTCTATAGCTATACACTTAGCATAGTGATAGGTGCTGGTGTTGGAAATAAATTGTTGTGGGGCTAAAGGCTACAAATGACCTACTTTCTTGTGATTCAAAAGTTTGCATCCTTGCTGAGACAACAACTTAAACAAATGAAAAAATATACTGGTAGGTGGTTCGTAAATATTAATGTACATATAAATATGTATCATGTATATTAAATGCAGATTCCTAGGCTTCTACAACCAAAGAATTGATTCAATACATTTGGTTTAAGGCCTGGAAATAGGCATTTTAGAAAATGCTCCAGGTAACTCATTTTGAGGAATACCACAATTCGAGCTTATAATCAAGTACTCAGTAAGGGAGATTTTACACCCCATATCTGTCTGGGAAGATTTCAGGGAACAGGTAGGATGGGTCATAAAGCATGATATGGGCTTTTATGTTTGGAAAAAGAGGTGAGTCTTTCACATTATAAAAATGTCATGAGCCAGGGCCTGGAAGTGGGAATGGGCCGTGTGAGAAGGTTTAACGAGGAGAGATTGTCCTAAGGTACAGAGGTCATGGTTGGGTGTACTGAGAAGACTGGAAATGTCCATGCTCAATAAATACTTCTTGGATACAACCTTAGTCCTGGGAGCTTATATCTGCAGATCTGAAGCATTAAGTAAAAGTTCTTACTTCTTCATCTAATTCGCCATAAAAGTCATAACGTCTTTCCTTGTCTCTATGCCTCTTTTGTGGAAATGTATACTTCCTATTTTATTGTAATTCACGGTTTCAGCTTGTCTTCCTTATTAGATCCCAGACTTTTTGAAGGTGAGTCCTTAGCATATTCATCTTTCTGCTGTTTTTTTGCTGTTGTTGTTGGTGGTGGTATTCCATCATGTAATGCTATGCCCATAGGTGGTGTTCAAAATATTTGTTTAAAAAATCAATTGATGACATTATCACTTTATCAATGAGTATAAATCATGTGCCAGACACCATGCGAGGTACTTTGTATTTAACATCTTAGTTTTTATAAATCAAGTATAGTTAGGCTTTGTTATGTACATATTTCAGGAAAGGATATTGAGGTTTGGAAACTCAACTGCTGACCCATAGTCACACAGCTACTAAAGCGAAGAGGCAGAAAGAGATGTAGGACTGGAAACTATCTGAATGAAAACATGTATCCTTTCACTGCTGGATGGAAGAGAGAAATGAATGAATGAATGAATGAGGGGTATAAAGGTAAGTAATTGATCTTAAGTGAGTGAGAATAAATGAGATTTTAATTAACACACGCATTGCAATCTGCTTATTGTAGATATGGAAGGAAGGACTCTTCTGTCCAGTTCTGAGCTCTGTGGAAGATGATATAGTCTGCTGGCAGGGGGCGCCAGAGCATACAATATTGGGTTAGAAGGTACCTGGAATGCAGGGTGTGGCTGGCTAGATATTCCATACCTGAGCTGATAAGGAGGGAGATCTAACTGTTGTCACAGCAGTACAGTGTGACAATATGAAAGAAGAAGAAAACAAGCCCTTTTTGATGGGAGTTGGTCTTGGATGAACAATCACCTAAGTGATTAGTAAAAAATACCAATGTCCAGGTCCCATCTTCAGATTCTGATGACATTGGTCTGGGATGAGTCCCAGACATTTAAAACGTAACTAATATGTAGCCAGAGTTGAGAAATCAGTGTCCTGGGATTTTACTTCAGTTCTTGAACACTAAGGATTTGGTATCACTGATTCCACAGCTTTGCCTTCTACAGGTGTCCATCATGGCAATAAATCATCACTCTGAGGTTACTGGTCTCCTGATGTCAAATAAAATAATATGATTATTACCAGGGAACGGCTTTGCTCTCATTAGATGGAAGCCACCTTTTTCTGAGCATTTCCAAGTTATGTTGCTTCTGGGACCGAATTATGCAGTCGCTGGCAACAGACCAGCTTAGCAAAATTAATGAAAACATAATTAAGCAAGTTTCCCTCTGCTGTGCCATTTGAAGGGTTCTTATAATTTTTTAAATAATAATATAGCAGGATAACAAATTAAGAAAATGATTGCGTACATTCCAAGTTAGGCTTTTCAATTAAATTCAAATTATACCTCTAATGAAGTGGATCATTAGTAATGATTTCAAATTATAAAGTGAGACTCAAGGGATAAAGCTTGGGCTTTGAAGTTAAAGTCGATGGATAACAGCAGAAGAAGAGGGATGATTTTGGACAGGATCTGTATGTAGCCTGTCTGACTTTGCAGAAATAGATGGATAACTTCGAGGCTGGGTTAGTCTTACATTCGCTGTGCCTCCCGTTGGGAGTCCTGGAAAATCTACGTTTACATATTTAACAATTATTAGACGTGTGTGGAGATTTGATTCACAAGTATTTACTAAGCACATTTTGAGTTCTCTACGCTATGCTAGTGTATACGCACTATGGACTACACCAGCAGCTTCCTTGAAAAGGAAGAGTTGCACGTGTGAAAGTCTTAATTGTCTTTAACATCTTTCTACTTCTCATTGACTTTCTCTCCATTCTTGGCATCTAGTGCCTCTCTTGCCTCTTCCCTGCTCTCCCTTCTAGGGGCTTTTTTTTTCCTTCTAAACAAAAGGTCACTACTAGAAAAATAATGGTCACATCTGAGGCAAGAGGATGAGGATGGGGAGGGTTGGGGGATGCTTGATAACTGGCAGGACCTCAGGTGGGGCCGAAGCTGTATATTCTCCTGACTTTAGCAAGGGGTGTGGTGCCAGTAGAGGGCATCAGTGAAGGTCTTTCAAGGCTCTTCCCTATCAAAGCGCTGGAATTCCTCCCTATTTCCTGAATCCTAATTACAGGGAAGGCACAGTTAACAGTCATTAACTTTGCTTTCTTCCTGGTGTAGACCTCTCACTTGGCACGTATTCCCACAGTTCTTGCCACATACACTGAATAAAACCAGAGTCTCACCAAGGCCTGAATAGCCCTGCAGGATCTAAACCCTGCCCGTGGCTCCAATAATAATACCACCAGGCATTGCCCCATGTGCTGACCGGAATTCAGCCACCTAAGTCTCAAAACAAACCTTTGGGGTATTAATCCTGATTTACAGATGAGAACACTGAGGGCTTAGTTGAAATCCCCTGTCTGAGGTCACACAAGTCCGAAGAATCAGAGTAGGATTTAAACAAGGATGGTCTAGTGGGGACTTCTTTCCTAAAGGACATGCTGTAAGGGCAGAGGTCTGAGCATGGCCAAACCTGCCATTTAAAGGGGCAGGGAGGATAGTCCTCCCAAGGGCAGGGTCCCCAGGGAAAGGTCAGGAGACAGAAGCAGAGATGGATCTTATCTGTGCCATAGCTGTGGAAGATAACATTTGAACAGTGATCCAAACCACATGCGGTTATCTGTCTGACCATTACTATCCATTTGTAAATTAACTTTTTAATTGAAATATACATCCAGAAAACAGCTCAAGTCATAAGTGCATGGCTTGATGGATGAACTTTCACAACAGGAACAGACTCACGTAACCAGCACCCAGACGAGTACCCCCAAATTCCCCCCTTGCACCTCTTCCCTTGTTTTCACTACCCTCCTCAAAGGTATCACCATCCTGACTTTTCTCACTATTGATTAATTTTTTCTGTTTTTGAACTTTATATAAAGGGAATCATACATATTTAGTCTTTTTTTTAATGTCTGGCTTCTGTTACTCAATCTTTTGTTTCTGAGATTCATCCATGCTGTTTTATGTAGCTGTAATTCATTTGTGCCTGTTGCTTAATTCAATTGCTTAATATATATCATGATATATTTATAAATAAGCCATGATTTATTTATCTGTCCTGCTGCTGATGGACATTTGGGTTGTTTCTAGTTTGGGCTACTATGAATTATGCTTCTATGGACATTTCTGTACAAATGTTTTGGTGCCTATAAATATGCATTTTGTTTGGTATATATTGAGTCGTGGAATTGCTGGGCCACAGGATATGCATATGTTCAGCTTTAATAGATAATGCCAAATAATCCCCCAAGTTACACTCCCACCAGAGTTTGAGTTGGTGCATAGTGGTGTTCTCATTCTTTTTCATTCTGGTGGGTGTGTTTTGGCATTTCATTGTGGTTTCAATTTGCACTTCCTTCATAAGGAATGATGTTGAATACCATTATTTATTGGCCATTTGAATATCAACCTTTGTGAAGTGGCCGTTTAAGCTTTTTGCCTATTTTCAATTTGACTGTCTATCTTTTCCTTATTGATTTGTAAGAATTTTGAAAATGCATCCCATCAGTCTATTTTGCAAGGATTTAAAAAATCAATATGGAATTAGCCAAGTAGAGCTTCTTCAGATCCAAAGTTAAGGATGGTATTTAATACTTTATTAATTGTTGAAAAAGTAGCTGCTTAATATTTAGCAGATTAACCCCAGATTTGCCTCTTTTACAAATACGGCATTCCTGTACTCAGTGATGACGAGGTGTAACAGTTATTCTACAAAAGAGCTTTCTTCCTTCCCTCCCTCATTCCCTTGCTTTCTCACCCCTACCTCACCTCTTTCCTCCTTTCCTCATCCCTCCTTCTCTTCCTTCTATCATTCCCACTCTTTCTTCCTTCCTTCCCACAACAATTTACGTTTATGAAAAACTTTATGTGGAGTTTCTTTCAGAGAGTTTGTTCTCCAGTTGACAGACCTCAACTTCTTTTTTGAGAACACTGTATAAACAACTGGCAGTCAAGTTTATGTAAATAACAATTTTAGAATTACCTTATGATGTTGCTTACTGAATGCTATATTTCACAAGAAGCCTTTGGGAGAAACTGCTTTTAAAATGCATTTGAGAGAAGCTTCCACATATATGCTCATTATAGAATTTCAAATGAATTGTAATACAAAAAGAACATCTATAAAATATGAAGTAACAAATAATGTTGCCCTTCCTACGCAGGTGTGCTTGGTAAAGCACACGTGATACATGAATATTTGGAGCTTCACAAAAGATAAATGCTTTCATTACAAAAGCGTGCTCTGGATTACAAAGGGATCCACAATAATTCACATAATGCTCTTTCATGCCTCTATGTTCTTTTTGCTCATTTTGTTTCATCTGTCTTTTTACATAGCAAGCTCTTCAACTATGCTTGAAACATAATTTTATTTACAGAAAATGATTTATGTATAAACTTTATAGCAAAATATTGCATCAGATAGGCTCCATCTGTAGAAAAAGAACTTTGCAGACATCACTAGGAAAAAATGTCATTTAAGTGATTTCTCTCAGCTGTGGTCATGGATGTCTACGGATCATTCCATATGCCCTACTCTGGTATCAGGCAACATTGGGAAAATGGCAGGGGGTGGCCAAGAAATCGACAGAATTCTACTGCCCCTTTCAAGGCCGAATTCATTCCTCTTAATGCTAAATTCTTACTTACTGTAATAAAACTCAGGCATATTTGAAATGAAAATTACAACAGAATGCTCAATCTGCTCAAAGAAATAGCGTGAGGTAAAAGTCGTCGCAGGTGTCTCCATAATTTTGAGCCTCCGATTCTAGTAGAGAATATGGGAGGAACACAAAGCCCCTGGATTACTGAATGCCAGTGAGAAAATATGATTCACGTGGTGAGTTTTGCTCTAAGGGGAACAGAGAAATGGGGTAGCAGGGAAAGGGGGAGGTGGAGTCAAGAAATGACTGTTTGAAGTTTGAAAAAATAGCACCATATTTGTTGATGAGAATGACCTAGTAGAAAGGGAAAAGTCAATGACCCAGAAGAGAGAGGAGAGAATTGCTGGAGTGACAACCGTAAGTGGTGAGAGGAGATGGGATCCCACACATAGGAGAGGGACACAGAGGACATGCTCAAAACGTGTTGAAGGAATGAATGACTTAGCATGTAGGGATTTATTTTCACTTTTATAGTTAGTGTTAAGTGGAACCTCAATATAGTATAGTGATGAA